>NC_137196.1:11573553-11628553 GCF_960531495.2 Zeus faber | reverse complement strand
CATTATAATGACAATGTCAGACGGCGAGCCAAGGCCTCGGGACACGTCCGGACATCCCTGTTTTTTGGAGGAAGCAAAACAAGCCATTGCATTAGAAGTTTGGTGAAGAAATGGAGGCGCTGCATCTGTTTTTCTAATCAGCGCCCAGCCCGGCCCATCCGTCATGTTCCACATCTTTCAGGGAATATGTAACGGTAACGTGAGACGACCCCGATACGGGACAAGCATTTTGACGTAGCTGTCATCCGTGGCAACGTGCTCATGTAACGCGTTGATTCATTGTCGAGCCAGATGTGACAGGAAACGGAGTGTTTTGGTTATTATTTAACCACGCACCTTTTACTGGTGTCACCTCTCTAACCTGTCACCCATTAGGAGTGTGTGTGTGAGATTGAGAGAATCGCCCCAAAGACCAATTCCTCGCGGTAATTGTGGTCATTATTTGCCCAAATGAGCGTGACACGTTGAATCACCCAGATGAAAATATCCCGGGCTGGAATTCAATATCGGCCATAAAATCTAAATATAATGCCCCCGAGACCAAGCGATTTTGCAGGCTTGGAATTAGCTAGCCGACGAAAAAACAGCAACACAAGGCCTGAAAAAAATAAATAAATAGCCTAAACCCTTTTTCGACCAGGCTTCTGAAAAACCAAACCACTACGGCAGCATTAATATACTTAAGAGTTGTAACTGTTATTTTAAAATAGATGCACGAGAAGCTATTCAGAAGGACTTTTTGACTGGAACCCTATGCCGTCTTCTTATAGGCCTGTGTCTCAAATAGACCTGCGAGGTTTTCCAGCCACTTGACTGTATCGGTAATGACATAGCTCCGAGCCACATTCTATCTAGCGACTCTCATTATGACTCGGTAATCATAGCCTACATTTGTTTTTTCCTTTCCTCCGTATCCCTTCGCTCCCTCTCATCCTTTTTGCCTCGCTATAAGCCCTCACCCGGCCTTCCTCTAAGATCGACCAGTCCACTGTTGAGCCAACGCCACGAGCTGAGAAAGTGTTGGTTGACCATTTTCGTCACGGACTGGAGCTCGGTAGTGTAGTAGTGTTATTTATGGCCCGGGGCCTTACCTGATTGGCTGAGGAGCTATAATTTTATTTCTAGTGCTCAGCTTTGCTAGTTTTAGAATAACAATAGATGCAGTGTTGAATTCACTAGTTGCTAGGTTACTAAGTGGATGGTGGAATGGAATATGGGAAAAAAATATTAATAAATATTTTTGATCTATTATGGTTCCACCCTACTGTATATATTCACATAGATTATAATATTGAGCATATCCAAGGGAGCCTGGTAAGCTGAAACCTTCACCAATGCCAGTTTATTAAAATAGAGTAAGTGTTAGTTCAAGTTATTGTTTTCAAAGAAGCACATCTCTCCCCGTGTGGTTATTGCTGAATGGCAAGAGATTACAAAATTAATTGTGAGAATAGTGAAATGGATATTTTCCGAGTGGCTTTATTCTCTGCTTTATGCAGGGTGGTCAGCCGGGGACCTCTTACAGACTAATGGGATTATCTGGGAGTGAATAGGATTTTCCCAGGGATAATTGGCAGCCGTCTTTTGTGAGGGTTCCAAAATGGGGTTTTGAGGGGTAGTTTAGAAGATGAGACTTCAACATGCCACCATAAATAATCCTATTTAGTTTTATTTTTTACTGCCACGGCACAAGAGATCACTGTGCTGTCACTGTTTTACAGAATAAGTCACTCCCGCAGTGGAGAGCACTGAGATGAGAACTGAACAGGGGAATTAACAACACTTTTAATCCATTTTTATCAAATTGGTGTATTGATGAGTTTGCAGTTGCTCCGATGACTTGTCCTATGTAAATAACCTTTACATTTAATAATAGTAATTGCAAAATACAAGTTTGTCTCTGTCTTGACTTATTTGTATTTCTCTTTTTCTATATCCCTCTGTCTCTTAAAGGAAAAGCAGGAAGTCGACAACGGCAGGTGTCAGATGGGCAGCATCCAGTTTCATTGCAATGTTATTAAACATAACATGGCATTGTGTCGAGATCTGGCTACGTGGCGAGTGTAAGAATAGGTTTCCTGGCTGTTCTGTTTTTCACAGCTAATTGCTGATGTGGGCAGGCGGTTGTGTCCTTTACAGTGTTTTCTCTCTGCTATGCTTTGTTTTATTAAGATAGACAGCGAATAAGTACAAAACAACCAATACCCGTGCAAATCACAACTCTGTGTCTCACTTCCTCTTATTCACTTTCATACCCTCTGTCTGTCTTCCCATCTGTCGGCCTCTCTTTCTGTCTTCACCCGTCACCTCCTCCAAACCCCACCAACCTGCTTCTTGCAGCTCCTTAGCGTAGTGGGTAGGAATGCGGTAGTGCCACCTCCAGACCGCAGTGTCCAGGGAGCCCTAAATAGGGAAGGAGTCTCACTGTGGTTGCTGGCTACTGGTGGAGGAGGGGAGGCTAAATCAGGCCTGGTTTCACTGACGTCCACTCCCCCGAGTCCCTGTAGCCCCGGCACATGGAAGGCCGGCTTGCGCTGAGGGGCGACCGATACTGTTTAATAGCCCCTCCAGGTAAGATAGTGGGAGAATATATACATATAAATAGAATAAAAATAAGTACATAAATCTGGGCCACTGTGAATATTAACATTAATAGCCATTCCGATTTACAGCACAGTCAAATATCTAATAATGATCACCATATTCAGCTGCAGGCAAAATCCGAACTAAAAAAAAATAGGATATTGCTACTTGTCTGTATTTGAGGCAGGCCTTTATTTGTTTGTGTTGACCATGTCCCCGGTGTTTATTCAAGGCTCTGTTTTTATTTGACTTCCGGTTTATATATGAGTAAATACGGTATATAACGATTAAGAACCAAAATCCGAGACAGTATCTCATATCAGGATACTGATAGTATGTCAATATAACACACATCCTCATATATTTATATATATAGATAATATAACACTTTTCTGTCTCACTCCGGACCCCACCTCTCCTCCTTGGCCTCTCCATGCTGATCCATGTGATTTCCCACCATGGCAGCGGCAGACAGGTGCTGAGTGCTGCTGAGTGTTGCTGTGTGTCTGGTCCCTGGGGGGTCCGCCTCAACCTGCCACTGACAGATTGACTGACGTTGCCCTGGAAGCAGAGGAGGAGGAGAAAGTGGCCTGAAGCCCAGGTCAGCTGCAGAGACGAGGATGTGAGGGTAAGTGTCTGTACCTGGCAGGGTTGTTATGATAACCCCAGTGCCCTTCCTTCTGTTTTTTACCAGCTGCTTCTGCCACACCCCACTTCCTGTTTCACCACGCTGTTTCACATCTTATCTCGGGGGTTGCAAACTGGTCAGATGTCACAGTCACTTCCTCTTTTTGCCATATACAAATATCCAATTGTATATGAGTGTGCACACACACACACACACACACACACACACACAGTTGTTTGAGTGCAGCTAAGAAGAAGTACAAAAAAAAAACAAGAAGACACAGAAAGGGGCGGGAAAAACCAAAGGGGAGACCATTTTTGGTGTCAGCAGATAATAGAAGCAGAAGATGCAAATGAGATAAGAAGTGGTTGTCATGGTGACTTGGTGTTGCGCAGTGATGGGTTGCTGTCAACCTGACCGCAGTTGTGTTATGGCCGCAGTCGAGCAGAAGGCGCTGTCATGAGGAAGAAAAGAGAGAGAATTTAAGGAAGAGCAGATACATCAGGATGTTTGTCACACACCCACAATGCATTGCTGCAGCGTGACCCGCTTTGAAGTAGCTCTGTCTGTTCCAGTGGCACGTCAGCGCTAGACAGAAACAGGTAAGGAAGCTCGGTGCCTGAAATATCACCATCTAATACCACATCCAATGTCAAAACAGTTATTTGTTATGCTTTGTTTTGTTTTTCTGTTGCTGCTTAGAAAAGGTTCTATAATTCATTGCTGGCTGTTAATTTCAACTATTCACAATGCTTTTTTCCATTGTACTCTACGATAAAACTTTCCATAGAAAAGCTGCCATTTGCAATATTTTGGTTCTAATTCAAACTTGTGACCTTGCGGCGATCGCTATGTGAGTGCTTTCGTGAGCGTTTAGCTAATTTTATAATTTGACGAGCGCATTCGCCGGCTGCATAAGTACCCAAAGCCTACGGAAACACTCAAGTGAAATACCTCCTTGAACGGGGTGTTTCTGTGCGTTTTCATTTTATCTTGGAGATAAGCTCAGAGTTTGAATACTGCACACACTCACCCTAGCACGCAGGGTCTTATGGGAACAATACACTCTGCTATTTCCGCTCCGTATTTCAAACATGACAGCTTCAGTTACACCTGCTTCCTCTCACTGTGGCGAGATGGAAAAAGTGTAGAGATTGCTGCTCGTTACGTTGCAAAGATACACAACTACAAATTCTTCTGTGGTAAGGATGTGTTTGTTTTACTCTATGTCATATTTAATGAGGTTAATTGAAACTTTAATCTTTCCACCCCTAAATTGTTGAGATACGAGGCATTTTCAAACTTCGCTGGTTTGGTGCATGTGACGTTCCTGTTAGGTCACTCACCCAAAATATCTAGACCTGTCTTCAATGTTTTTCTTGGTGGGAGTTGCATGCTGTTATGACACCACCACCACCACCACCTGTAATTTCAATTGTTTTCCGCCTGTACTCATTTTCTCCTGCGCTCCTTTCTCCTTTTTGCATCTCATTTTGTCACCTCTTAACACAAATTGTTGTGAAATTGGTTGGCGTTGAACGCAGACCCTTGGTGCGGTGCTGTGCCGCGGCGTGGACCTTTCTGTGAGGCTACGTGCTGTCGCAGCCGCTTCTTTGATTGCCTGTAATGGCAGCGTAATGTGTATTTGTGGTGCTGTGATAGGTGGGCCGTCTGAGCTTGGCACATAGAGGGACGTTTCCTCAGCCAAGTGAGAGTTCACATCAGTCAACCATTGTCATTTGCAGAACGCTGGGAAATAGCAGAACAGTGAGGCTATATCGGGATAGGAGGCCAGAAAGAAAATAAGGCAGAGGGAAGCGGGTTAGAGAGGAGAAGAAGGAGGAGGATTTAGGGAGTGGAAAGAGATGCAGACACAGAGGTTGCCAGCGAGTTTGAGTCAAAAGCTAGTTGGTTTAGCAAGTTCTAGAATTTTTGCGCTTACCCCATTAATGGAGTTTCTTAACCACGCTCTCACACACACACACACACACACACACACACACACACACACACACACACACACACACTTGTCTTCCTGTTCTCGAACAGTTAACGTTTATCTATGTGGCCGCCCACTGGTTTCGGAAACAGAATTAGATGCATACAGCAAGTAACATTTTTTTCAACCCCAACGAGACAGTTCATGTCTGCGCAAACTGAAACTCTGCACCGACCAAAGGAACGCTAAAGTCATTTCCAAGTGGACTTCTGTCCTGGGATAGTAATTTATTTTTCTTTCACTTTCTAGAGAAAGAACCAGGAATTACAAAAAGAGAATTTCTTCATTGGACAAGCTCTTTTCAAACCTTGTATTGTGAAGTCTGGAGATTGTCAGTTGGCACTATCACACTTGTAGGAACTACAACACTTCCTCTTTACGCCTCTGAGCCGAGCTGGATGGACAGAATACGACCCGGCTGTGGTTAGTGACAAACTGACAAGTGGTTGTGGGCCCGCAGGGAAAGTTTGGGGAATTCAACTCGAGTCATAGAGGCGAGGCAGAGACGAAGAAAAAGCGATAGACAAATTATTTCAAATAGGAAATAATGACAAAAGCCAGAGGTGGATAAACTCATGTAGAAAGAAAGAAAGCAAGAAAAGAGCATTGGCATGAAGTCAGCGGCAGAAAAAGGGGAAATTCCACATCAGTGTCTGACTTTCACAGCGAGCCCAGATCTTCGGGGGCGTTGCTAATGCGTCCTGTGGTGCCAGAAACAGAATAACTTGCCATGTTTTTCCCGTCATGGGTCAAAACAAACTCCATTTTGTGGTCCGACTGATCTGCTGCTACTGTTGAGCATCAGTGAAAGACACAATCGTGTCAGTGTTAATGTGAAACAGACGTTTTGTTTTTATTGGCCTCTTTCCACGGCCCATGGACTGATCTCCTCCCATCAACATTGTAGAATTTGTTCTCATATGCTCGGTCGCTCAGGTTGGAAATAGATTAGAGCCGTTGCTCCTCTGTTGTTGTAAGCGATACCACTGACTAAAAAACGTTGCACATTTAATGTCTAAGAGTCCTCAGAGACGTTGTGCCAGAACGCAGGAAGGTGAAGGGGACGCGCTGCAGATGGGGCTCAACCGCACATTGTCGCCCAGGGTTTATGGGCCGACTGCAAATTAAAGATGACTTATCGCTGGCTCTGTGCTAGGGGAGGTTTATGCAGCGCTTTACACCAGATCCGGCACAGAGAGATGGAGAGAGGGAGAGCAGTGTCACAGAGGGATGTTGCATTGTTTGCTCTCTCAGGATTTAAAATCTTGAATGGAGAGAGAGTCACAGCTTCCACTGGGTTAGCCTCCTGGTGTGTTAAATCGGGCGGGGATGGCACCAAAGACCAAAATAGGACAAAGTCAATGGCTAACAAGGTTTGCACCAGAAAAGTTGTTACTGTAGGCCTGGTGGCAAGTATCTTTTGACGGGGGCCTGGCGCGGGCCAGTGACAGACTGATGGCAGAATTAAGGTAGGCCCCTATAGTTTCTATGATAACAAAATCACGGACGGAATCGTGGAATTTAAAATTTAAAAAAGCTATAACGCAGATTCCATAGTGTTCAACATTAAGTCAATGCTAAAAGCTGACTTGAGATTGAAAATATGACTAAGTGATGTCTTTTAACAACAGCAAAATAAATGAAATTAAAATAAATAATATCAAAGTTTTTGCAGTCTACGAAAAACTTGAAATAAAGTCCTGATTGGCTACTGATTCGTTGGAATCGTTAAGTTGCCGCTACGCACAAAAAGGTAACGTTAATGTTAAAGAACACTGCTCTCCGACCTGCTATTCTGCTATAGTGTGTTCATGTTAACAACTGATGTTGCTGTTGAGCTTTCAGACCATTTTTAGGGTTACATTACAGTCCTTGCCCTACGCCCTCACCGTCATTTTCCTTTTTTTTTTTTTTTTTATTCATCAAATAAAAAAACGCAAATTTGTTGATTTACTAAGCATGTTATCAATACTTGCTGCATACTCATCGAAAACGGTAGACGGTAACGGGGTAAAGACACCTTCTGAACGGCACGGGGGGGGGTGCGAAACAAGTGTGATGATACGTTGCTATGGTGATGTACAAAGAATTAAATATATTAAACTAAATTATTTAGTGTCTGTTATTATACATATGAATTTATACAAGCGATAACCTGGAGCTGCAACTCCGGAGCAATCCGCAGCAACCGCGTCCCAATCCTCCATCTTTTTCCTAGCTACAACCACCAAACAGCCTCCATGCAATTTATATATCGAAAAAAAAAACCTTATATATCACTCCACAGTTTTTATTAAAGCTATTAAGTGCGATATTCTTCAGAGAAAACGGCTTTACCGGATCCTGCATCCGGACTTTTGCGCAGCAGACATGCGCAGTAGAGTCTACAGATATTGAGGGTCATCCACGAATGTCTTATCTTATAAAATGTCCGGTGTTAACAGTAACACTGGTAACAATGGTTCCTCACTGTGGCATCCCAAACCATTATATCTGTTTCAAACCGAGCTGCCCCACTGTAACTGTAGTCTAAAATACAAAACTTAAAAATACATTTAAACCTTCCCTTCCACCGATGCTTAGGCCTGGCGGTGGGTCAACGTAAGTCCAGCGGGAAACCCTGGCTAAATTCAGAAAACGTGATACTGCTAGCTTCTCTCGGCAACGCTTAGTTGGTACCATACTGCTGTCTGATAGACAACAAGCAGGGACATTTAGGAAAGCTGCACGGTTTAACCTAATAAAGCCAGCCAACCATGAAAACAAAAAGAAAGCACCTGCCTTGACGGCGAACGGAGGTGCAGTCCATGCCTCTGGAGGGGCAACTCCGCAAAACTCATTGTGTAGACTTGTTAAGAAATGAAAAGCAGCGACAATTGTGTGTGGAAGTGTTTTGCCTTCGAGGCAGATGATCAAGGGATCGTCGTTGATGCACAAAAAAAACCTTCCACAAACTGTGCCATCGTGCATTTCAAATTAAAGGAGAAGCACAACAAACCCAGCAGAGCTTTATTTAGAGTTCAAGCAGGTGTCACTGAGTTTCATTTCACGTAAACGCTGCAATAACGTCTAGCATTATAACGTGCTTATCCAGAAATAAGGTTGGTACAATAGTTCCAGTGTCCCAGTGCAAAATGAAAAACATTAAATAAATCTTAGTTTGTAGTTACGGAATAAATTAGTAAATGGCCAATAAGATCAATCTAAAGCATCATCAAATTCTAATAAATAAGTAATAGAGTGAGTTAAAAAATATAAAGGGATTGTAAAAGATAAAACACGGATTTGCTGCCAATCAGTTCATAACATATATAAATACTTTTTTAAAATTTTACCTTACATTTATCATTTACTAGCTATTTTTTTTTATTTTTCAACTCTTCCCTTTTCGTTTCTTCTCAGCCCTATCATTTGCGTTTATCAAATTTTCCTCGTGTGCCATTTTCATTCTTTCTTATAACGATAAGAGCGGCTTTGTGCACAACCTGCACACAAGAACAGTAACAAAATGTAGTACTCAACCATAACAGAAATTTAACTACGGTCTTAAACCACGAGCTACTGCAGACCAGACTAAAAAGGATATATCGTTACTGTTACTGTGTTACTGTGTGGGGGTAGGGTCAAAGAGCATGAACTCGGAGAACCAGGCGGTAGATCTGTTTCAAAAGTGGAACTGGTCAACGAGACATGTGAGCTTAAACGTCATGAAGCATGCGGACGTTGGTCGAAGCTGGCGTTCCACAACCTCCACCTCCAGCCGCGCAGGAAGAGCGAGCTTTCTAGATCTATAAGAGTTGTTTCATCCAGTTGGGCGGTGAGCATCGCGGACGATCCCTGGAATTCACACGGACCAAACGTCTGGCATGGTGACATCCCCAGCAGGCACCTGGCCCATATCTTGCAGGTTGGATCAATCTGGATACCGTGGACATCGGGATCAGGATTTCACTTTGGCTGCCGGATATTGCGGCATCAGATCCTAAATCCGGCGCTTGGGTGCTTCTTGCTTCTTCTTGGTCGTCCCTGGGTGGAGAGAGAGAGAGAGAGAGAGAGAGAGAGAGAGAGAGAGAGAGAATGAGAGAGAGGGAGGGAGGGGGCGGGCACTTTGGTTGAAACAGTCGTGTTCGAAGGTAGCGACGTCATTCCTCTTCTATTGGTCATTCCTGGAGCTGCTCCAGAGCCTCAGTCAATCTGTGGCGATAAACAGTTTGGTTTTGAACACTTCAGTGTCCCTTTTCACCCGCCGCAGGAGAAAGGGTCTGTATTTGTGAGACGGAGCAGGGTTCCAGGGGGTCTTATGTCACAGTCGAACGTAACAAAAAAAAGAAAAGAAAGAAAAACAATAACAGGGAGAGTGAGAAAGAGAAAGGAAGAGAATCCAAACAGGAGCCAAAGCCAATCTTTCCTGAGGTTCCAGTCAATGTTTCCATTATTCTTTTCTGTGCTGCCCTAAATGTCCTCATTTTTTCCTCAAGTCCATTTGGCTCAGTCTGGAACCTCCACCCTCTCTTTCTTCCTCTCTTTCTTCCTTCCTCCTCCCCACCACCTCCACTCATCCCTTTGTTTGTTCATCTGTCCGTCTCTACCTTCTCTCCTCCTCCTCCTCTCCCTCTATTTTATCATCCCCTTTCTGACCTCATCCTGTCACATTTTCCTTCTATGTGTTCTCTGCCTTCCCTTCTCTTTCTTTCCCTCTCTCTCTATTGATCTTTCTTTGTCTGTCGGGCCACCCCACCACCACTTCTACACATCCCTTCATTCATCCGTCCTTTATTTTATCATCCTTTTTGTCCTCTCACTTTTTCCTTTGTTATCTACTCTGTCTTCCCATCTTTCACTGCCTCTCTCTCTCTCCTTCTCTTTATCCCTCTCCTCCTGAAAGTGAGCCAGCACTTCCTGGTGTTTTTGGTGGTGGTGGTGGTGGTGGTGGTGTGTGTGGGGGGGGGGGGGGGGCGTGGCTAGCTCGCAGAACGGAGGGGGTGGGATTGCGGAGAGAGAGCGAGAGGGGAGGGGAGTGGAGGGGAGGGGAGGGGATGGGGGAGACTGCAGGATCTGTAAACCCAGTGCAGTCAGGACTCTACCTCCTCCTCCTCCTCCCTCCTTCCTCCTCCTCCTCCTCCTCCACAGCTGTTGCTGCTGCCGCCCAGCGAGCAGCGCTCTCCTCGGTCAGCAGACGATCCAGCGGCCGGGGGGAGTCCGGAGAAACGCAGCCCAGCCCCCCCGAGATCCAGATACACGAGCTACGAGGCAGATCAGCCACCTCGAGGTGCAGGGGAGGGGATACGCCGGCGCACGTAGCCTGACGCTGCAACGCTATCACACACACACGCACGCACGCACACACACACACATACACACACACACACACACACACACACACACACACACACACACACACACACACACACACACACACACACACACACACACACACACACGTACACACACACACACCAGACACAGAGACAGATAAACACTCCTCCTCTCTCTCCACACTCTCTGTCGCTCTTCCTGCCTCAGAATGGTCCAGCCGGTGCCTGGGGGTCTGCTGTCGCAGCCTGTCTGAACACACACACACACACACACACGCACGCGCCCGCGCGCTCACGTACGCACGCACACACGTAAGCGCACAGACGGGCAGAGTCCATTGAGGAGCGGAAGCGCACGCACACACACACGCGAAGAGCGATGTAAGAGGTAAGGGCTTCGGTTTCTACCTTCCGCTCTCCCTCTCGCTCTCGCTCTGTCTGTCTCGGTCTCTCGTGCACACTCTAGCTCTCTCTCTGTCTCGACTGTTTTAATCTAGAACTTTCCTTCCTTTTCCGTACTGCAGTCTTTACTTTCCAAAGTGTGTGTGTGCCTTGTGCGTTGGAGCGAGGGGGTAGTGAGCGATGTGCCGGGGGGGGGGGGGTTTGTTTGCTTTTGCGTCTGCTGCACTTGTGTGTGTGTGTCTGTGTGTCTGTGTGTTCAGAGCGAGGGCCACTGTGTTAACATCTGTTTGTTATGGCTTGTCTTTTTTAGACGTGGCTCGCACACACACACACACACACACACACACACACACACACACACACACACACACACACACACAGTCGCACTCACACCGAGCAGGAAGGCACATTTTCTGGCTGAAAAGCAGACACACAATAGCTGCTTCCCCGAGGTAGCACTGAACAGCAGGAAAATCTGACTGTATGTGAGGGTGTGTATGTGAGTGTGTGTGTCTGTTGTTGATGCCGTAATTGTTCCAGGAAGCAGCAAAGTGGATCAATAGATCGTCCCTTCAGCTTCCATTCCCTCTGCCTGACTCAACATCGGACACGTTTGGCGCTATCCTGCCAAAATTTGCTTAACCAGTCCCAAACGTTTCTAATCGAATTCTCTTCACTGTCGTCTTTTTTTTCTTCTGTACGTTGCCGTTCCAACTTTCTTCAGTAGTCCGCTGTGTGATAGGACTGTATTTTACGCTTGTGCCATGTAAAGTGAACTCCCGCCCCGCTGCATGTAAATGATGTGTGACATGTGAAGCTGCCGCTGCCTTATATGGTGAGCACCGTATTTCAGTACAGTATTGCCTTGCCAGCCATTCCGGGTCGCGGCAGGAGAATGTGTGTGTGTGTGTGTGTGTGTGTGTGTGTGTGTGTGTGAGTGCGTGTGGGTGCGTGAGTGTGTGTGTGTGTGTGTGTGTGTGTGTGTGTGTGGGTGCGGGTGGGTGTGTGTGTGTGTGTGTGCGTGCGGGTGCATGTGCGTGCGTGCATGCGTGTGTGTGTGTGAGAGAGAGATAGTGGTTCTGTCTGTCTTTGGGACTGTGCACACGCTGGTGTGTTAGTGTTTGCATGTGTCACATGGGGGAGTAACTCGCAGAGAGGAGGAAAGTTTGAAGAGGAGGGAAAAAAAAGGACAGATAGAGAAGAACTGGGGAGGAAAAGAGAAAGCAAGTAAATGGCGGGGGGGGGGGGGGGGGGGGTTTCCCTCGTTGGACTTTGAACGGGAGTAAATGTATGTACGGTAGCACTGAGTTGTGTTGTTTGTTTAATGTCATAAGGGGGGGTGGTGGTGTCCCATCGCGGCTGTGCTGCATCCCGTAGGGTTGTCTATGCAAATCTGCGCTCCATCGCAAGATCGAAGAGCATGTGCCAAGTGTGTGTTTTCTTTAATAGCGGCGATAACTGGCCAGCAGGTGAATTAAAATATGTGGGAGAGGCGACTTAACATAATACTTGTTTCATGGTTTTACTGTTTCATGTTATTTTCATCCTGCAATAATCACTAAACCATATGTGTGACCGATAACTTTGGCTGCAAAGGGAGATAGTGTGGCAAAGTTCAGGCAATTCGCTGCTCGGAGTCTTCCAGCCTTCTGTCTCTCTTTGTCTTTCTTTCTCCCCCCCGGGTTTCCTCTTGGCGGTACGTCTGTGGTCGGGGCAATGATTGGGAATGTTGTTGTACTCAAGAGGGGGATATGACTGAGCATGCGCTCACACAAACACATGCACATGCACCAAGAACGACGTGCTCCTGGCTGTTGCCACCCCAGGGGCAACCTCTTAGGACTGTAGAAATAGGTTAATGCTCATAATAATGTTGTGGTCTCTGAACGGTGACATTTCCCTGTCAATCTGCCTGCTTGTGTTGTGTGTGTGTGTGTGTGTGTGTGTGTGTGTGTGTGTGTGTGTGTGTGTGTGTGTGTGTGTGTGTGTGTGTGTGTGTGTGTGTGTGTGTGTGTGTGTGTGTGTGTGTGTGTGTGTTTTGCTGACAGGTAAATCCTTAATTACATGGTATGTTCTCACTTTCATCAAAGCACAGTTTGACTCTTGACAAAACGTCCATATTGCACTGTCGTACTAGGTTTACTATGTGCGGCTTCCTTTATATTTGTGCCAGAAAAAATGTTTAAGAAAACAGTGGCTATTATAAAAGGTAAAAATCTAATTCTATCGAGCCAAGCCAAACCAAAACTGACCAGCTTCAAGAAATACGTACATGGTTTCAATCTATAATAGGACTCATTATTATTAAGCAATTCCACAGCAGTTTGTGAATATTTTAATGACCTGCTTAAAGCTTATAAGTAGAACATATCTTGTATATTACACGTTAAAAAAATGTAATGCATCCAGATGTTCAATAATCGTGCTTTATCATGCTATGCTATATGCTATGCATTTTAAAGAGTTAGCAGTTACCGGGTACCGGTGCTATTTGCACATATATAAATTAGGTATTATTCATACATTTGGCGCAAGATTTGCCCCTTTCTATGCAAATGAGGCTCGTTGCAATAAGCGTCCAATTCACAAGCACTGGCTTTAAACAGCACTTGGCGTGAAATTATTACCGTCTGCAGAGAGCTGGTACAATTGAAGCGCATTTATAAGGGGCGTCACCCCCAGACTTCCAGTGATCTGGAAGTTATATTTTGCCATTATTTTCAAATTATAATTATCATGGCATCCCAAGGTAGCAGAACAAGCAGTCCGTGATGGTTTTGAAAACACTCCAAAAGCAACTTGTTGAAACTAATTTATTTGTACAAAAAAGGCTGTACAAACGTTGACAAAACCAGTTCCATAATTCCTATTAAACTAAACTAAAAGTTATAGGTAATAGCGATAAAGTGGTCAAAATTGGCATTGAACCTCAGATAGCACGGAACCTCTTAGGATCATTGACAGCTCCACAGGCTGCCTTTCGGTGCAGTGGCCAGGAACTAGGTAGTGTAAAATATATGAAAGGAACCGTCATAACTTTAATATTAAGATTCAGTGGAAACTTTCTGTAAAAATTTAAATATACATTTTATTCATGCAATAAATTAATCGTGTGGGAAAGTAAGTTTTGTTATACTCATACTCATACTGTACTATTTAAAAGTTTTATGGTGAATACACATAAACCTGAGTCATCACCCACCCTCCGTTACGCGTCCCAAATAACGGGGTCTTCCCTTGCAGGACTTAAAATCAAAATAACTACTGTTATTTTGATTTTAAGCTACTATTAATTTAAGACTGATAATTCATAAAACAGGCAGTGGCGTAAATGTGTAATGACTCTCCGATGGAGCCCCCTCCCCACTGACACACAGATTATTTACGTGGATAATTGTGATCAGACGCAGAACACGGAAAAATTGCACTAATAGCAAAACTTTATAGCCGTGTTTGCTCTGTTATATTAGCACAATATCTTTGGTGAATTGGACGCTAAGATGGCGCAGACAGTGGCCGAAATTGATGCGCAATTCATGGTGCTATTAGCGGCTGCCATCCATTCTTTGTTCAATTCGCCCCTCAGTTTTTATGCACAACAATATATTCT
The DNA here is from genome assembly GCF_960531495.2 of Zeus faber. Classification (NCBI taxonomy): domain Eukaryota; kingdom Metazoa; phylum Chordata; class Actinopteri; order Zeiformes; family Zeidae; genus Zeus; species Zeus faber. The sequence continues at coordinate 11,614,016 of NC_137196.1, read as the reverse complement.
AGGGGCAATACGCACCCATGCTAACATATTAAGGCGGCCGCTAAGCTGGGGAGTATGATTGTCTCTTCACAATGAATCATATGACATAAATGTTAGCCAATGACACTCTCATTAAACCATAGGGCCAGCCATTACCCTCATCATCTATTAAATTGGTCACAACCTCGTGCACCAACATGCAGACACCAAAACACAGCCACACAGATGTGGACACACACAGGCATAGAAAAACACATTAACTCTTCCACACAAAGAGATACAGAAACACATCAACACACAGACAAAGACGCGTAGATTTGCATGCAGACACACACCAACATATACCATGATGCATTGCTGCAGAAACTCATTCGATGGAGCCTCCGGACACATGGTGGTTTGTGTGTTTGTATAGGCCTGTTTTTGTGGCTCTGTATGTGTGTGTGTGTGTGTGTGCATGCGTGTCTGTGAGCCCCTGTGCAATCTGCACAAGAGATCACATTGTCTTTGGAGGTTCACTTTTGGAGGAATCAATAGGCATTGTTTGTCTTGTGCTCCTCTCCACAAACTCTCTTTCACCACTGCATTACTTAATCCAATGACACGCCATTCATCTAAACGATGATGACGATGAGGAAGATGTAGGTGAGGATGACAAGTATTAGAGCGTCAGTGGCTGTGGTGAGGATGCTCAGCAGTCCATGTGTCTTCCAGCCCATGTGAACGTCACTAGCCAACAAGTCAAATCAATGTTAAATATGTAACTAAATAAATCAATAGTTTATCAGTGGGAGGCCTGTATCCGTGCTCTACATATAAGGCAGCAGATATGCATTTCCTTTGCAAGCGTGTTGTGCTATAGCGCAAGTCCTTGACCTTGGCCTGCCTTACGGTTGATTCTTCAGACCTAAATACGGTGCAGCGCTCCACCATACACATTCGACCCGTTTCTTCCTCTAGCGTGTGAGGCTGTGTGTCATTGGAGGGGCATAGTGAACCTGACTCGCTGCCCACACACACTGTGTCTGTTTATGTGTGTGTGTGCAGTGCACATGTATGTGTATAACCGAGGGTCAGAGAGGGCAGTGCTGGAGTGTGATATGTGGAGCGCATGGAGTTGCAGCAGATGCAAGCAGAGCAGCGGTGTTGCATTTCGCCCTGTATGCCCTCCACCACGATGGGCTATCTCAGCACACTGTCACCCTGACTCCACCTCTGTCAATATGCACAGGCCACTCCTCTGTTAATCTGTGCGCCTGTGCCTCAAAGGAGATTACCTGCAGCCTACTTCCCTGCTGTCCAGCTAAAAACTGAAGCCCTGAGTCCAGGCTATGGTTTGTTAGCTGTTTTAGTACACAGAAGTGGTGATTGTAGCCTGACAAGTTGGGGCTTGTACGTAAAACATTCAGTTTCATTTACTATGAGGGGTCACTGTGGCCTCCATTGGCATCTTAATTAACCATGAGGTCAAGCTAGGCCATACTAAACTAATAAAGCACCGTTCAGTCATTTTTGAGAAAGCCTAATCGTAACTGTGAACCACACCCTCTTGGTCTCAGACAGCAGCTCTTGCGATTAGTCACTATAATAACTGCGCCATATGCAACTAGCCTCCAAATAGCAGTAACTTTCCATCAGTTTACACATGCTTTCATAGCAAAACACCTCTTTGTATTCAAGGATAGCTCATAATATCTGAGCAACATCCATAACAAGCACATATTTATTTTGCAGTGTGCACGTCAGGTGAAGTGAATTGCGTATTCTGACCATATACATCTTGCAGTGCTTTCGCCCCATTCAAAAGAGATCTATCATGTGGCTCATTTCCCCAAAATCTAACGTCATGCCGTTTAGCATTTTCATGTCAGAATTTGTTTGTACTTGTCCGACTCATGCCCCCGCGTTTGGTCACATGACTGCAAGCTATTGATGATGCGCTCATATTGTAGACATCTTCCCCTGTTTTTCTCCACTGTCCCTTTTCACATGGCCTCAGTGGTAAAACAGGCACACACAACCCCTCTCTTTCTCTCCCACTCTCCCATCTTTTCATCCTTTCCCGTTGTTGACCTTGCACCAACTTACAAGAGCTTGGAGAGTGGAGGGAGTGCAGTTAAGGATGCTGGCAGAGAACAGAATCCAGACAGTCATATGGAGGGCACAAAGATGGAGGGCCAAAGTGATGCGATAGTACCGATACTGGTTTCAGAATCTTGAAATTAAATACGGTATTGGCATTGGAGAATATATCCGATACATAATCAAATCTTTTTTATGCTGCAGTCTATGTGAGTCCATGTGAATCATTAGGTTCTAATGATTTCAAATGTTCTGAATCTACACGTTTTGGTTAAACTTATGGATTGGATGTTGGTTTTATGCTTTGTATTAGGAACTACTTCGATGTTAAGATTCAGAATCAGTATTGGTATTGGAAAAGTGATAACAGTCCATTCCTGGTCACCAAAAGTGACCAGAATAGGTGCCTTCATTAGCATATTAGTGTAAGTATAAATCCTATACCCATAGAAAACCAGTGAGACGTCCCGAGATTAAGTTATCCGTCTACAAAAATAAAAGTTCTCAGACGTCTTTTGCGTATGTGAAATAGAAGCGTTAAAGTGAAAATGTATAAAGGGGATGGACGACTGGGACAGAAGGCGCCTTTTGAGATGAGGAAATCAATACAGGAAGGAAGCCTGACCAGACGTGAGGGATCACAATAAACTTCTCATTTTGGGTCCTCCCTGCCACATGCTTCGCTCTTTCTTTAATAGGGACCGCTGTGACCGATTAAAAAGTCAGCCAGAATTCAGGGGGCGTCGTCTCCTCGTTCATCAAGTCATCACATTCCCCCGTTTGTTTGAAGTCGCCTCCCGACGCTTTCCGTTTTCATAGCTTCATTTTGGTCCGATGAGGTCAAACGCAGTCATGAAAACAAATACTTTATTCTGTGGCGTGTGTGTCGACTTTGTCTCGTCAAAAACTAACAAATGACACGAACAAACACTCCGCATAAGGGTTTGATTGAGTTGACGTGTCATGAAATTTTGATGATTTATGACTCAGAGACTGGAGTTGGAATTGGCCCCAAGAAATGTAAACATAATATAGTCCACGGTGGTTCTAAACAGAAATCTAATTTATCCAATGATGTGTTTATGCTTCTACAAACTAAATTTGTTCCACTACAAAATCTATTCTGGCAGATCAGAATTGCGTTAGAATTGCTATAGTCGGTCAGACATAGGCCGGAAGTCTTACATTTGCAAAAATACATCATGGATTTTGAAAGTCAAACATAAGAATTAGACACCGGTGTCAACATCATGTGTCAAAAATGTGAAAGATGGAGCATTTCCGTCTGAATACAGGGAGGCAATTGTTGGAGACGTAAGAAAATTTGGTTAAGAAAGGGTTCAGTCTTAAGCACACATTCTTAAGGATGAACTAAACAAAATTTATGTAACTGAAGTGTTTGTGTCTTGATGCTTGAAAACATACTTTATTCCTCATTTTTTTGACAGATAGGAATTTGATTTTACTCAAACTTGGATCCTCCCTCACAACTGACGTATTCTAAATTTTGAAAATGTCTTATACTTTCTCAACATGCTTTTACTATACAACTGCCTGAGGAACATTTCTAGGAAGCTAGTTTGGACAGACAGACAGACAGTTAGATAGATAGATAGATGAGAGATAGATAGATAGATGAGAGATAGATAGATAGATAGATAGATAGATAGATAGATAGATAGATAGATAGATAGATAGATAGATAGATAGATAGATAGATAGATAGATAGATAGATTCGTAGCTACAGCACCACTACCACTAAGTCATTTAAGGTGAAGGTAGGTTACTTCCTCCTCTCTCTCTGTAAATCCCCCTGACACTCTCTTTTTCTCTTTCACATTTCCCCCTCTTTAAACATTTAAACATACATCTGTAGTGCTGGGTCATCATGAGCAGGCCTGTGGGGCTGAGAGGGGGGCGATACACAGGATTGCAGTGCTGTAGTTTTAAGTGGTGCGTAGCAATGCTGAGGGTGCACGTGGTGCACGGTTTTTTTTTTTAATAGGGCGTGGTGAGCTCCCCTGCCCTTGTGATAAGAGAGGAAAGGGGCCCCTAGGGTCCCAATCATTGGAATTCATCTGGCCAGCCCTATTCAATGGCCTCACCGAAAATTGTATATACCAACAACGTTATGGAAGAAAAATTTCTAAACCTGTGATCTTGCAAGTTATAAGGATGATTTTTTAAATATTTTTGTACAAAAGCAGAATAATACACGCTATGTTTGCACAGCGGAAAAAGTCACATCTTCGATAGCATTAAGCTTCGATGGCGACAGAATCACCTCACCTCTTCATCCGGAAGCGCTGAAGTTGCTAAATTCGAAATGGAAAACTTGTTTGAAAGGTTGTTTGTGCAGAGTGAAATTCATCATCATAACATATTACCATCTGTCTGTAAGAAAGATTTTTTTTTATTGCATGGAGAGGGAGTAGTCATCGTCCCCCCTCTCTCTCTCTCTCTTTCTCTCTCTCCTCTCCCTCTCTCTCCGTGGTTGCGGGCAGGTCAACCTCCCCTTCGCTCCTCCCCCTGCTCTCACCTGGCGCTCAGCCCAGAATGTTGCTGCAACTCCAGCGGCTCTGATTGGTCGCCCTGCTCGCACACCGCTTCGTGAGAAGGGAAGTGACTGGCCTTCCCCTCCCTCCCGCCCTGCCTCCAACTTCCCCCGTGCTCTGACTCTCTTTCCCTTTCCCCCTTTCTCCTAAATACATTTGCCATGGCCGGCTTTGCCGCACTCAACTGTAAGTGATACGGGGGGCTTTGGGTTTTGATTCGACTCCTGCCTCGGACCAGAGGCAGCGGTGGAAAAGCGGTGAATGGTCTGCTTTGTGCTCCGCTGCCTGCGTGGAGGGAGCGTGTTTGTGTGTGGCATGGCGTTACGAGCTCACGCGCGTCCTTATGTGTACTTAGAGTGAAAGTTTTATTTGTTTTAGCAGACGCCACTGCATTGCTGACATTTTTACATATTATCCGTTCCCACAGCTGCATAGCTCTGTGGTGGCATGACTAGAATGACTCAGAATAATGCTCCAGGTCCAAAAAAAAAAAAAAAAACCCTCCGGTGAAGAATAAATAGAAGTACAAAATAAACCAGTATGCATTCTTTGGAAGGAAATATCACCAGACTTTCTCTCTCTCTCTCTCCGCAGAGGAAGTGCCTTCCCTGACGTCTGCTGCAGCTTTGACCTGCTTCTACGGCCGAAGCTCCGCCCGCCTGCCTGCTCCCCACCCACCCTGCCCCCTCGCCGCCTCGCTCGCTTGCTCCCGCACAGTCACCCCACGGGCGCAAGGACACCAGCCACGCCCGCCGCTCCCTCGGTTCGCCCCTCCCATCCTCCTCCGACCCCTTCCCCTGCCGCCCGCCACCAGCTGAGCAGCCTTACCACACGTCCAGGCCCACGAATCATCTCACTCGCCTCGCCTTCATCCCTCCAAGCCTCCACCGGGTCCTCCGTTTTGCACAGATCCTCCAAGCCTTAACCCCCCGCCCCCCTCCTGACTGTCTCATTCCGTCGCAGTCAGAAGGGATCCCGGCGAGGCCGCGTTGCCCTACAGACGGGCCAAGGACAGAGCAGCGACTCGGTTGTCATTCAAAAAGATCGGTCAAGATGAACTCTTAGTCCAGCCACGTTGCCATCAGTCGGTCAAAGGAATCAAGGAAAAGTAACAAAAAGCGCCACTAGCTGCATTTCACACAAATCCACATTTCAGTTTGGAATACTTTTTAACCACCGCTGCCATGGCGATGAACATAGCGCACATGCGAGATACCAAGTGGCTGACACTGGAGGTCTGCAGGGAGTTCCAGAGGGGCACATGCTCGCGCACCGACCAGGAGTGTAAGTTCGCTCACCCGGCTAAGAGCTGCCAGGTGGAGAACGGCCGGGTCATCGCCTGCTTCGATTCGCTCAAGGTAAGAGACAGGAGAAATAAGTCTCAGAAGAAAATGGTACAAACACACACACACACTCTTAGGCAGATACACAACATCGAAACAGACAATTTGAGAGAATGGATGGAGTTATGAGCTGAGAGGAAGTGTGATCTGTTCAGATCGGTGTGTTTATGGCGCCGAGGTGTGTATACGTGAACTACGGTGAAGGTTTTTCCCCTTCACATGGCTTCAGTTCTGAAAAGCACACCATCTGCCCTCAGCATGTGCTCATTCTTAGGTTCTGCCTACTTCTGGTCAGCTGACCTGAACATGTGATCAATCATAAAAGCAGAAATCAGATGTTAGAATGCACTCTGGAATTTGTGTTTTTTCCTTCTGAAATTGGGTCATTTCATTTGTAATCGCCAAAATCGCTCGCGTGAAATTGTGGTCTATTTCGCATACTTGGTCTCTTTTCACATTACAGAGTGAGAGAGAAAAAAAGCCTGCTTTTCATTTACGAGGTCAGTGTCCATGTGTGCCTTCCTCTTGAATAGGAAATATTAGTAGATAACTAACGTTGTTCAAACACAGTCGCACATGGACGCCCCGAGCAGCAGCACGACTCCAGCAGCCAGAGAAGAGCGAAGAGTTAGCGTCATTATGAAGTACTCACTCAGTCAATACCACTTCCTGTGCAGGGGCTGCAAGGCAGTCAGGGGGGTTTGGTGTGTGAGTGTGTACATGTGTGTGTATGCGCATGTGTGTGTTTAATAGAGAGACAGACTGGGGGCACTGTATGCGGTCATTTTCCATCTATTTTTAAGTGCCAGCAGGAAGAGGAACACCTCTTTATCTCTCTCTCTCAATCTCTTTGTCTATCCCTCACAATTTCTCTATCACCACGCACAATCTCTTGAGATGGGTGGACCTTGACCCAAAGTTTCCAAGTGCTACTTGCACACATACACATGCATGTACACACACAAGCATGCACCATATTCTCTCCCTGCAGGCTTTGTTTTGTGGCGTTAGCAGAGTTAGAGTTGGACCAGCCAGCGAGTGTGTGCTGACTCTTTATAGCCAGATGTGGACAGAGGTACATTGTCTGGCCCAAACTGAACTCTGTCCAAGTTTCCTCACAATGCACATGCGTGTGTGTGTGTGTGTGTGTGTGTGTGTGTGTGTGTGTGTGTGTGTGTGTGTGTGTGTGTGTGTGTGTGTGTGTGTGTGTGTGTGTGTGTGTGTGTGTGTGTGTGTGTGTTCGACAGTTTCCTTAGAACCAAAACTGGCTCATTGCGAACACCGAAACAAACACTTCCACACTAGAACCCACAGAGTAAAGCTTGTGCACACGTCGCCTATACGCCGAGGCACAAACATTCAGAGTTTTGCACATGTACACATGGGATTGAAAAACAACTTCAATCAAATCAAATAGGTTTTATCTATTTCAATTTGGGCATTGTACAAGGAGCTAATGGAGATTAGGGGTGGGAATCGCAGAGTAACTCATGAAATGATACTATCACAATATGTTACCCACGATAACGATGGTATTACGATACAGCTAATCTGCGATACTCGATATATTGCAAGACAATTCATCTACGATACATCACAATATTTGTGTAACTGAAGATGAAGAAATACCCATAAAAAGGGAGGAATTATGCATTTATAATTCAGAATTTGAGATGTACAACAAAAATTTTAATCAATATCTTAAAATTAATAAATTATTTAATAAATACTCAATTCTTAAATGAAAGGTTAAACCAATATGAGACACTCCTTCTTTTAAACATGGTAATGAATGAAAAAATATGATTCAATTCCCCCCCCCAGTAACTGAATGTAATTCCAATAACTAACCAGTATCATGTTCAATTTCTCACATTTATTACTAAACAAATTTCAGGAAAGCGAGTTACAGTCGATTACAGTCGAGTTACAGTCGATTTCAAATACAATACACATTGTATTTGTTTACGAGCGGATCTTGAACGCTCCAATATGGCGGATGCGCAGACGCTTAGTGGCAACATTTGCTGTGTCCACAGCTCATTCACCAGATGTCACAGAGTAGCAGCAATATAATGGATCATGGTTCATCTATGTTCCTTTACACCACTAGTTGAGAGCGGCACAACGTTTTGATAAAAGTATCAATATTTGGCGGCAGTGAATCAGTAACGTATCGCAAGAGGAAGTATCGCGATATATTCCACTATGGATATTTTGTCCCACCCCTAATGGAGAGCGGCGGGCCACATGTTGACACAACACAGACCAAAGCACAGAGGTGTTACCTGTGGGCGGATGAGAGCGAGATGAAGGGTGAGGGGGGGTTAGGGGTGAGGCACCAAGAGGAGCCACATATGAAACGTGGCAAAACGATATTTAATAACGCTCTATTCCCAATGAGGTAAAGGTCAGCCATTGGAAAGCAGCGTTCAAGAAGGACCAACGGGCCTGTTTTAGTAGTTTGGACTCCCCTCTCACTGGGGCTTGTGTTCTTAGCGGTGACGGCCGGTTCTTTTTTTAACCGTTTGGCCCATTTTGTTTCCAGCAGTAATAGAAAACAGAGTGGGTCTCTAACGTCTCCAGTGGAAACAGTGAAAAGAGAGAGAGAGCGAGAAAGAGACAGGGGAAAAGGGACATTGGGAGGAAATCTGATGCGTGTTCGAGCGTATGTCGGCCACAAACCCACATTCACACTCATGCCGTGAACATAGTTTCCTGTTGCACAGACATACACAAACACACACACATACTCAGTAAAGTGCTTGTCCCACTTCTCTCTCACACCGTTTGAGTGATAAGGTTTGAAATAGGACAAAGATCGCCTACAGAGTTAATGTCATTTGGCAATTAGTTAAGTTACTGCAAACCACATTCAATGTTGCAACACAAAACACAGACATGGACACACACACATGCACACACTTTCTCTCTGCCCATGAGAGAGGATCGACCTTCTTCTTGAGATGTGTATAATTAGCACAGGTCTCACATGATCACCAGAGCATAGCTCAGCAGGTCACACCCAAACCCTGTCATTTCACCACTCTAGCCTCCTTTCCCATGTCTTGCGTACACACACACACACACACACACACACACACACACACACACAAACACGCACTATCCTTAGGCCACGCATCAAAACCAAGATGGAGGAGCCATGAGTTACAACTTGCCTGTTCTTGGGATTTGTCAGTTTTTGTGTGCTTTTTTTAAATTTGTGATTTTGGAAGATGTTTTAGGCAGCAATCATTTGCTGGCTTATATTCCCTTCCAGGCAAGGAAGTCAGAAATACATTTTTTATCCAGGTCACGGTATAAATAGAATAGAAAAGTGTCACACATGTAATTGTGTGTGCGTCTCTTTTTCGACATGTATCTCTGTGTGTGCTTGATTCGTAATGCACTCGGTTTACTATTTGTCTGTTGTTTGTGTGCATGTGCAAGGGCGGATGCATGTGGGTTGGCGTGCATGTGTGCGCGTGGGTGTGAAGCGGCCTTGCATTTGGCCTGGCCAACCAGATCCACAGCGCAGGCCGTTGGCTGCCTATCTGGTTGGTCAGGAGCAGATAGCTCAGCTATGTTGCTGTGGTGTAAATATTTGGACAGGGATAATAACTGCCTGCACTCCCTGATCTAAAGTCAGCTTTGGAACTTTGCCTTTTTTACGGCTAACTTCAGTCGCATTTAGATTTGGTAAACTATCCAGCAGCACATTTAAATCTGCCCTGAAACAAAGAAGAATAACCAACAGATAGCGCAAGGCCGGCCCACGGCTGGGCGATATGGCTTTAATGTAATATCTTATCTCCATGTCATGGCTGCCGCTCACCACAACCGATAGGAGGCTCTGACCCCGGGGCGGGGCTTCTTCCAACACTGTTTCTCGTTTGTATTCATCATACAAATGAGACTGTCTGGTCAGGGTGTGCCGGGCTAATTGAATAGTCGTTAATAAGATAAGTCGCCTGTCGACACATTTGTTTCACAAATGCGTTTGGCGATAACCACGGAGTCGCCGTGACTGATTTCAGTTGCAGCTTACTGTGGCCCTGAAGTGCTCAGCACATCGCCAAATAACAAAACCCAGCAACAAATCAAAAAATATAATGCCAAATAGGGCTGGGCAATAAAATGATCGAGATCATTTTCACGAGAAAATCTTCCACGATAATGACACATTTATAAATAAAAAATACGGAAACTGTGTCGAAAATTTTTCGATACAGTTTGATACACAGTCTGTTTTCCTCTAACTACAAGGACACAAAACAAACAGCCAATCAGACAGCAGGAGCGATGGGGCTTCCGCCCAGCGAGTATGAGGCCACACGGAACTGAAGCGGCGGATCTTCCTCAAACACCTCCCAACCCTAGCCCGGTGTGGCCCTCATCCCCGCAACAGGAGAGCAATTAATGAAAGAATCTGCGATTTTCAGTGACATCTGGTCTGACACAATCGGAAAGCGTCCCTTGGTCCGCTTCAAACATCCCCGCGTTTAATCACAGAGTGCAGATTCTGGAAATTTTCGGACCGTTGTCAGATGACAATGATGATTATATTATATATTTAAAAATATTATATAAAATATATAATTAAATATAAATATTATATTTATTTAGATCTTTAGATCTTTATTTAGATCTTTTTTTGTTTACATATTTTTTATTTTATTTTATTTATTCAGTGTTTAACATAATGCCATGAGAATACACTTAAAACTGTAAATTGACCATTATTATAATTATTATTAAATATATATAGTGATCAACTAATATGAAATAAAACATTTTTGGTCATATTGTCCAGCCCTTACGTCAAATAACAAAACACAACGCCAAATAACAAAACACAACGACTTTAACTCCTACCGGAAAAGGTAGGTGCCTATGGACAAGGAGGATCATCGCTGATTGGATAATTTAGGGGATATCTTCAGGTCCTGTCACCCCCCAACCTCACGTAAGTACTGTCCACTGTGTATGTCACTCAAGACATTCCCATCCATAGATATAGAAACGTAGATACCGCATTGGCGATTTGACGTGCGTCTGCATGGTCGCCGTATGGGGGCGGTCAAGATCCGCAAGTAAATAAATACAACAATGTGTATTGAGAGATTGAGATGAATTTTGGTTTGTTATAAACATGAGAAATTTAACATGATACTGGTGACTTATTGGTCAGTTACTGGGGGCAAATCAATCAGCTCTATAGCAAAACATTTAACCTTCTGAATAGCCAACTTCCTCTGGTACATGCAGGCTCAGATCTTTGAATAGGCAACATCAAGTGTATATTATTTAGGATTTAAGCTTTTGTGAGTTTCTCCAAAACTGTTGATTTCTTGTATCTATTATATTGTTACAGTATGAGGCAGCCTGGTTGCTGGTTATTGTATTAAATCAATGAATTGATAAAATAAACAAGAACATTTTTGTTCCCCAGACACCAGTTAAGAGAAGAACATCCAGTCAGTTCATCCGTTCACCCCGAGACACGTTCTGTATATAACTCCTGCAGGCTGGACAGTTGCCATTACACAAACAATGTCACAGATATTGTTAATCTCAAATATGTTATTTTCATCTTCATTAATTCACTTTAGACACTGACATATACAAACACAATACTATAATATAATATAATAATACAATATTCTAATAAAATAATACAATGCTATAATATAATACAATACTGCAATAAAATAATATTATACAATACTGCAATAATATTATATAATAAAACAATACAAAAATTGGTGGCACAGTGCATTGCACTGCTGACTCACAGAAAGAAGGTCCTGGGTTTGATTCCTGCCTGGGGCGCTGTTGACACCACGCTTCGATGGGTTGTCTCCCAATTAGGAGCCATTATGTGTGGAGTTTGCATGTTCTCCCTGTGCTCACATGGGGTTTTCTCCATATATCACCGGTAAGAACTAAAAACATAAAAACACTAAAAACATGCAGAAGAAACATCGTCTGACCAGCGATGGATGCTGAGGTTGGATGCTGAGGTTGGTGCCCTCCAGAGGAAGGACAAGCCTTGATGGGATAAAAGCGGAGAATGCATTTCAAGGCCTCCATTGATTGTGTGTATGTGTGTGTGTGTCGGCCACCATAGCTACACATATGGAAGTGTTATGGTGTGCGCAGTGACCAATAAAGACGAGCTGTCCAGTTCCGTTCATTCTTTAATTTGTTCGTTCATTAATATAATATAATTTTAGAATATTATTTGTAGCTAAACGTCTGCATCTCTTTACACATTGTATTTGTTAAATAGCGGATCTTGACCGCCCCAATATGGCGACCACACAGACACACGTCAAACCACCAACGCGGTATCTATGTTTCTCTATCTATGGATGGGAATGCCTTGAGTGACCTTGAGTCCAGTACTTAAGTGAGGTTTGGGGGCGACCGGACCTGATGATATCGCCTAAATCATTCAAACAGCAGCAATCCTCCTTGTTGATTGGCACCTACCTTCCCTGTGAAGCAAGAATAAATATGTGTTCTGAGTTTGTCACACCATAGAAAAATATGTTATTAACCACCTAGCCAAATCTGAATGATTAAAAAAATTATTAAATTCAAAATTATTATATAAAATATTAAGTAGGCAGTGTGTCCAATGAAGACACTGAAACCACAGCCAATCACGTTAATCGTATTAAAAGTTTACATTGGAGTAAGTAAATTCCATGTTCCATGTTCGGCTGAGCCAGGTCGCCAGTCCTGTGCCGGGGTGGGGGCCGTATGTGCTGTGCATCTCACTGTGCGATATCGCGCCCTCTGCATGTTTCTGCCGGGGGTTGGCACGGGGGCCGAGAGCTGCGAGACTGCGGGGCCCACGCCCTCTGCATGTGATTTCCAAAACAGCGTCTTATCCCAAACTCTGGGCTGTTAGATTAGCTTATATCACTACTGATGCTCCGATTCGACCTGGTGTTTATATATATATATATTGTTAGGGAAGGGGCCATGCCAAGTCGGGCCACCGTGCATCACCCAGCCCTCATTTAGCCCCGGCCAAAAAAAATCCGGGCCACAAACATGGTGAGAAACTATTTAACGGTCTAACTCCACGGTTCATGACTACATCGTTCACAGCCTTTTCACATGTTTTCAGCAATCACATTCTAACATGTATAATGTGTTTAGAAACAAATCTAGGAATTCACTTTACAGGGGCTTTAATGTCGTCGTGTTTTGTGAGTTGGTGTTGTGTGTTGTAAGATGTCGTTGTGTTTTGTTATTTTGCGTTGTGTTCTTGGATTTTTTTGTTGTGTTTTGTTATTTGGTGTTGTATTTTGCACTTCAGGGCCACCGTAGCAGCATTACTATATGGCTGTGAGAAAGGGACCGACAACTCTGCATTATCTCCAAACTTATGTCGCTCGAAAGCTAGCGGTAGTGCCCAAAGCCCCTTTCCCACTTGCACTGAAAGCCGTAAAACTCCTGGCATGGTTACAGGTGGCGTCATGTGGGAATAGGAGCCCATGTTGATGTTCCGTAAAAGTCTTTCTGTAAATTCCCCCACTCTCAAAGTAGTTACATTTCAGAATTGCCAGAGTGGCTGTGAATGGATGTGTGTTGGAATGGAAGCAGTAACATTTCCGTAAAGTAGGGGTGGTTTTTGCTAAAATTTTTTCGTATAAATATTTTAAAATGTATATTTCTTTCGGGAAGAAAAAAATAACATTGGGAAAAATGGCGAGTCCGATCCGAACCGTGGAGCTGGACTGCAAAGACGAGAAACTGAACACGTCCAGTCTGTAAGGAGACAGGTCTTTATATTGTTAAATTTTATTCTTTTTCTTCTTAAAAATGCCACTCAGACCCTAGCTGTGTCTTTCAGAGTTAGGGGTGCGATGCGGGCACATCAGGCACAACGCTTTGCTCGGCCGCACCGGCTGCACTGCAGCGCGGAGCCGGATCGAGTGTGCGGACAGGGAACGGTAGAACGGGTGGAGAACGTTCCTTCTCCGGAGGCAGAGAGTGTAGGGCAGGGTAGAAATGATCACACTGATTTAATAACTTTGGGTTTAGGGTTATTGGGTCCGGGGACGGGGGCTCTATCCCTTCTCAGTCAGTGGAGGGAAGAGTCTGTGAGGCAGGAACGGGAAGCGAAGCGCTGGACTGAAAAACGATTCTGTTGCCTGGTCGCGTGATTATTTGACACCTCTCGCACGACCATGAAGTAATGCATCCACAACAGTCATCTACGTGGGAACAGACTCCATATGGAACTTTTCACTAAAGGAGGCTATGTGGGAATGACTACCTACTGCCTTTGCCGGATATTTTTTATCCAGCAATGTTGCGGATTCCGTGTAGGAAGGGGGCTTAACACAAACAGAAAACGTCAAAAAACTCCAACAGTTTGTCTCTGAATTTATTTTGGGGGAAAAATCTTTTTCCTGGAATATCAGTTTGACACCACTTCTCTACATGTCATTCCTTTTGGTCTAAGCCTCTTAAAGGGACACTCCATTTTTTTGGATTTCACAGTAACGTTGCCATCTCGCTACTGGACACACAGTGATGAAATTGGTGTTGACCTGCGAATTAAAGAATCCTTCCTATCCTCTAACTCTTACGGACATTATACAGCACAAATTGTTTGGCCCTTGCAATCCATATTGTCCCTTCACTACAGCAGGACAGAAAGTGTTGAAAGTTAAACTTTTGTCTGCGGTTGTGGTTTCCAATAGGCGATGCAGGATGAGTGCCTAACCAGATTTAAATTAGAATGCTTATTTAATTTAAGTGTGTCTGTATATGTAAATGAAAATGCATAAAACTCCCGATGATTATGAGTCATGACTGTAAATTCTTCCATGCTGCCCAGCTCTGCCTCCGAGGCAGCAGGATACAAGGCTTTTTTTTCTGCCACACTGTTCTACTTTCTGTCCCTTTTATCCTTTAAATTCTCTCTTGCTTGTTTTTCCACTTTTCTCTCGTCTTGCTTTCATTTCCCACTCTGTATGCTTCTCGCCTCATTTCCTCCAGGCCACACCTACCGCTTGACAGGATGGTTCACATTACAGACTCGCGCACACACACACACACACGTACGGACACACACACACACAAACATACACACACACATACACACTATACTGACATACATACACAATACTAACACAGCCACCACACACAGAGACATTACAGCCACCACACACACATACTTTCCACAAGCCACACATGGATACACACAGATACAGACCCCACACACACATGCTTAAAGACACACACGCACATGAGTTCAGGTCCTGCCAGGACATCAGCCATGACCCCGTTTACTGCTCGCGCCGCCGTCCCGTCATAAAAAAAGAGAGTGAAGATAACAGTCTGAACACACAATTGTGCTAAATCCCAAAGACACACACACACACACACACACACACACACACACACACACACACACACACACACACACACACACACGTGTAAATGTGTGTCATACAGTGCATTGTGCAGTATAGCTGTCATGCTTTGAGCCAAGCTGACATTCCTGCTGAATGAGGGCGGGTCAGTTCCTCTTGTTATCCCCCCCCCCCCCTCCCCCACACGCCTCTCTGTAGCTCTATCGCTCTTTCTATCTGTGACTGTTTTTTTTTGTGGTGTGTTTACAAGGGGGAACAGGCTACACACACACACACACACACACACACACACACACACACACGTGTGATAATTGGCTAGACAGACATAAAGTAAATATTAGCAGTGTTGCTAGTCTACAGATATATATATATTCTGTTAATAAAAGAAAACTTGAGCCTGCCACCAGCTCATAAAAGGGCCTCCCTCTAATTCCAGTGCGTGCGCGTCGTAATGAGGTTAGGAGACTAATGTGTGTTTGTGACACAGCTGTCGCGCACATCCACATTGAAGAGGCCGCCCGACCACATAAGGCAGCAGAGGCCGCCCGTACACAGGAGTTCCTGTCCACGCGAGATTTACTGTCAAGTGTTTTTAATGTGTTTAAGAAGCAAGAAAAGAGGCATAGCCCGGTGTGTTTTAGAGAGTCATATTGAGTTTATCGTCATCTTGTTTTGACCACATTCACTCCTGGATTTAAACTCCCAAGACGCTTCTGTCGGGAAGGGGAGGTCACACTTTGTCCCTTCACTCGGATCATGTGATCACGCCGTTCTCAAGAAGTGGTCTAATTTTAATTGGATCGCAATGCGAGCAAAATCCAATTTAGTGGCACAATAAAAAGTAAAATATGACGGATAACGTTCAGGAATATTAGTTTCAGGTCAGCAGATCCAGTCTTTTTTGAGATGAAAAAATAAAAAAATGGCTTATTTAGCTTTGTGCCTTATCTTCATCTGGATATATCGCATACCTGCACAGATATTTTGAATCTCTGGGTCTGTGGGATTCACAACATACCAGTCATGGAGGAGTCAAAACACTGATAGCACAGATAACACCAGGGAAAAATATTATTGTATGCCTGTACAGTACTGTAGTATGTGCTCTGTTCTGTACTGTAAGTCAGAGAAACCAATGAGGAGCTGAGTCTGTTTCCTCTGATTCAGCTGCGGTCCACTGTCTCCATTTCACCTTGACTAAACGACTGGATGTAAATGGATTCTAAGGGGGTGAAAAATAAAGGGGGCGCGGGTGATTGCAAGGTGTTACTATGCCTGAGGAAGAAAAGTGTATTTCTAGGACTCCGTCGGCATCACGGCGGAGATCAAGTTTATGTGCGGTGACATCATCCCGCTGCACTGCGCTGCAGCGAGCGCTGATAATAATAATTCAGACGGCCACAGACAGACACTGTCTCCATCTTAATCAGACTCATGGATGGAATCTCCATCTTAATTGGATTTTTTTTTAAATTGGGTATCAGCCGGGTGCATCCGCCTGTGGAGATCTATTTCTCACAGGGAACACAATGAATATTTCACACGTTTAGGTTAACGAGACACGGACTCAGCCGCCCGTTTTAAAAGCGGGGGCTTGGTCGCACGAGAACTATTCATATCTCAGCAAATTCTTATTTTGTAGATGTGATCTTCTCTTCAGCCAATCCGCACTAGCAGGTAACTGAGCATGACACGCACTAGAATGGCTTTTATTTAGAGGCTATGATCCGTCTGTCAGATGTGTATTCTTTCAGACAATATTATGATCACAACTGAAAGCTTCGGTAGACAGTTTGTTTGTATCAACCAAGTTTATTTGCATACGGTATCCCCAAACAATTCCTAACATTTTATTTATTTATATTAATTTGAATTTATTTCCAATTTATTTGTTTTAAAAACATCCTAACATTCGCATACATATAATATCAGATCAATGAGCTGTGAAGGCTTGTCATAGTGGAGTTTAACACCAGACACGTCTTTTTGACACAAACACTTCTTGCGGTTCTTGAAAACTGACGTTAGCACTATGATGATGCTAATCCAGGCAATTTTACCGGCCCTCCAGCGGACAGTAGCCTGACGGGAGAATCCAAACGTCTCTATCGCAAGTTCACGGGGTCTCTTGCGCAAACATGTGTAGGTCCACATGTTCAGTCAGTCAGTCAGTCAGTCAGTCAGTCAGTCAGTCAGTCAGTGATCGGCGGGGCGATTATCCTGCCATTAGACAGTTGAGAGAGCAGCTCGGGGGCACAGCCTTTCACTTAGCTCACTTCTGTCAGCACCTATTTAGGCCAGCCCTCCCGTCTCCCGCCTACAAGTTGTTCCATCGCTTTGTTTTTTGTGTTAACCTCTGATGCCGCCACCTAATATGTGAGCAGATGCCTTATTGTCGGGCGTTGCTGGGAGTGGTGATAGCACTTTCAGTGGCGTAATGAATAAAAAAAACAAAAAACATAAAGGTCTATAAAATCTGTCCATCTTCCTCTAGGTTTTTTCCTTTTTCCGTTTATCCCTCCCTCCCTGACTCTCTCTTCTGCTTTCTCTCAGGCACATTCCTCCTCTCCGTCAGTGTCTGGGCCTGTTAAACCCATGGCACAGCTCTCTGGAATCACTTGTTCTTTTTTTTAATTTTCTTTTTCCCGATGTTCTCTCTCTCTCTCTCTCTCTCTCTCTCTCTCTCTCTCTCTCTCTCTCTCCCTCCCTCTCTCTCTCCCCGCATGTGCTCGCTGCCAGTCCGCCTTAATACCGCGTGAAGGTTTCGAAAGAGCTGAATGTACCTACATCTCTGAGACGTGCAGTAGAGGCAGAGGGGGAGAGAGAGAGAAAGAGCGAAAGAGAGAGCGAGAGAGAGAGAGCGAGAGCGAAAGGGAGCAAAGACATTTTCATTGACACAGAGCCAAGTTAGAAGGAGATAATCGCACGCAGAAACAGGATTAGACTGGTTGACAGTAGGATTAGACTCCCGGACAGGATTGCCGCCCCGCGCGATTTGACTTACCGTAGTACACAGCAGATTAATGTGGTTAGTGCCGATAACCAAATTACCCATCGTCCCCGTGGCTACGATCAGGCAAAGTGACACACCAGGCGTTGTTCTGTGTGGTTTCCTTTTTATTTGGGTGTTTGTGTGTGTGGGTGGTGGTGGTAGTGGGGGTTGGGGTTATCAAAAAGGGAGAGGATAAAGCTCGGATCAAAGAGAGGTATATAAAAGAGAAAATAAATGAAGAGCCACCTCTCAACGTTTTTTACACCGTTTGAAGTTTTGGTGCTGAACAGCCGCATCCACACTCTGGCGCTGCCGAGCCGAGGCCGCGTGTAAGAGAGTAACGAGGGAAGGAGAGTGGGTTATTGGAGGACAAATATTTGTGGATCCGAATTTTTTATTTTTAAACAAGCTGTCGCGATCATGACATTTTGTTTGACGATTAATTGTCAATTGTCTAATGCCACTGTCGTAGCGGCAACTGACCCAACTCACCTTATTCATAATCTATTAAATTTGACATTTTTATAATCGGTTTAACAATTCCAGTGACATGATTGTGGAAACTATCCCTTCAAATAATTGCTTATGTAATAATTGTGACGGCTTTGCTGCTAACCTTACAGCCAGTGACAAAGGACTTCTCAGGGGTAATACTGAAACGTCAGCATTAATGACAAAGTTCACCTGATCCTTGTAAAGACATTCCTGTTATGTCCCAGATGACGTTCACCCAACTTTGAGGTCTTTTTTGCTGTGTTTGGACATTTCTTTCGCTTATCCTGCACTTCAGCCAACAAAAAAAATAAACTCCAACACTTATTTAATATGACCTCTCACTCTTTAATACATCCTCTCACAGTGTTATTCCATTAAATTTCTATTTTGTTTGCTTGAGTGACCCATTAGATAAAAAACATATTCTTTATGGACCGTAAAACAGACATAAAACAGGAAATGGAAATTTACGTCCTCACTTTTTTAAAATTCCGTCTATTGACAGGTTCTCATGGGGAAATTCTTGCATTTGTTCTTTTTTTTTCCCGATTTATCTCCAGTTCTAACCTTACCCACCCTATGATGCAGCTCACCTCATTGTAATCGCAATAACCACGGCGGCATTATTGACATTTCACTACTTAGAGGACCTTGTTATTTCTCTTTGGCCTTTCTCTTCACTTCACCCCCCCCCCCCCCCCCCCCCCTCTCTCTCTCGCTCACTCTCTCTCTCTCTGCCACTCCATCGGCCTCCTACTGGGAGGTTGGCACTTGTAGATGATTAAGTGAACATTCAGGGTGCATGCCACGTAACGGTGCTGTAAGTATTGGATGGCTTTCATAATGTTCCACCCGGCTCCAATCGATCGCTCAGTTATTACAAATAATGAAGAGCGCAGGAATAAACCTTGTTATCTTTCACAGGACAAGGTACCCACTCTAGGGAAATATTGGCACAAATAAAGTGACACCTATGTGTGTGTGTGTCTGTGTGTGTGTGAAAGAGAGTGATAGAAAGTGAGGGAGAGAGTGCAAAAGGACACGTCAGTAAGGCTGAGCTAAGTTTGGACAGAGGCCTACTGTGTATGTGACATGTGACCTCGGGCATTTCTCTGAGCCAACACCATCTCAAGTTGTAATCATAATAATAACTCTTTCTGTGTCTGTCCATTGCTCTGTCCATCGTCACTCTCCTCCATCTTTGTGGTTGTGTACCCGTCGATTGGCTATTTCCTTGTCCTGGCTGTGCAGCACCTCTCTCCTGTTTTTCATCGAGTGTCGTTCCCACAGGCTGCACTTTGAATCGGCGCGAACACACACACACACACACACACACACACACACCACCCACGTCTTCCCATAAAACATTGGTATTTTTGAGGCTACCCTTATCGCTTTGTATGTGGTCTGCGCTGCAGCGGTAGCTCTTAATCCCTGTCTCTCCCGCATTGTTTAGTGTGGGCAGTAATGCGCCACCGGGGGGGGGGGGGGGGGGGGGCGGTAATCATAACTCCTGGTGTAGATTAACACCCCCCTCATACCCCTCCGATATCTCTCCCCAGGACTCCTCTACTCCCTGACCGCTAAAACCCTGCTCCATGTACACCACCAACAGAGGCATCCAGTCGTCATCGCAGCAGTATGCGTGTGTTTATATTGTCTGTGTGTGTGTGTGTGTGTGTGTGTGTGTGTGTGTGTGTGTGTGTGTGTGTGTGTGTGTGTGTGTGTGTGTGTGAAACGTGCATGAAAAAATCAGGCCACAAAACAGGACTAATAAGACTGTGAATGACAGCCAGATAAAAGTAGTGCCTTACACCACAATCACCCACGATATATACTACATAATGTTTACTGACATTTTTATTGCCACTTAAAGCCACTACCATCATGGATATCTCCAGCACATTTGACCATTGTTTACTGACAGTACACCGGCTATTTTTATGGCACCTACTGATGATAAGGGTATATCCATACCCAGACAATTTCAAAGTATTACTTTTTTTGTTAGCCATAGCGTTACATGACTTGTTCCATTTTTGGGGGAAATTCTTCAGCGGCGGGTCTCGACCGTTCGTCCACACCGCCAGCGGCTCGACTCGATTGCGCTCCGTGCGATATTTGGACTCACAGTAGACAAAGGAGACGCACCACCGTCCGGGGCCCGGTCCTTTGAGCCTCTGTCTCTGTCGCAGCAGAACAAAGCTTCATTCACAGCGAGCGCGAGGAGAAGGGGCTTTCATCTCTGTGTATGTTTGGACAGAAGTCACTGTGGTGCGGGGAGAGCACAGACCGGGTTCCCAACACAGCAGCACCGCGGCGGGGCTTGAAACGGGGTGAAAAAAAACAAAGTCGGTCCCTCGACTGTGATGCTAGCGCCTTTTTTCCAACTGTGATACAATGAATATGGAGTTAGATACACCAGAGACGTAGACTTTCGGATAATATTTGGAATAACAAATATGGCTGGTCGTCCCACTGTTTTTTATTTAATGTATTCTTCTGCGAAAACAAAGCTAAATGCAGGATAACTGTGCCCGCCGGCCCTGGCCCTGAGGCGCTGCGGTTCTCTCTGCTTGAATTGTAAGCGTTGAGAAATTCAAATGTAGATCCGTGTTTTGAAACCAGCAGGTAAATATGGTGGATATATTTACTGTAAGCCTTATTTGTAACCTTTCATACCGGTAATTCTCTCTCTTTCGGACACACACACACACACATTAATACACTCCGCTCTCCTCCCCCAAAGGAAGGGATGTGGCCCCACCCAGCATTCTTTATACATTGATTCACTGTTTGCTTAAATCCCACACAGTAACAAAAGTGTGTGTGTGTGTGTGTGTGTGTGTGTGTGTGTGTGTGTGTGTGTGTGTGTGTGTGTGTGTGTGTGTGTGTGTGTGTGTGTGTGTGTGTGTGTGTGTGTGTGTGTGTGTGTGTGTTTATGAGTGAGACAAAAACACAAAGAGAGATCATGTTGGGACATGCTATTAAAACCAATCATCAATCAGGCTGTTCAGAGGTGGGGTTATTATTCTCTGAGTTGGATCTCGCTGTAAAAAAAAAATATATATACACTGTGATCTTCACTTGAAGAAGTCGAGAAAATTATAAAACAACAACTAGAATACTCTTAAAAAGCTGAAATGTTTTGTCGATTTTGCTTTTCCATCAATCAAAGTTTGTTACCATATCAGCTAAAGGTTGCCCAATCACAGCGGGGTAATTGCGTCCAAATGCCATGTCCTTCCCTGCATTACAAGCTGCATGGCAGCTGCTCGGCTAAAGTTACACCTGTTAGCATTATTGGCTGGCTGGAAAACACGGCACGCTGGCATCATAATGCTAATGTTAATCTAGGGAAGCAACAAAAAAAGAAACTATCCGCCGTTCAATAAATTATGCGCCAAGGAAGAAAGGTAGAAAGGCCAATAGCGGTTGGAATGTGAGTGTATTTATATCTAAATAAATAGATACATTGAAGTCTAAATTTGAATTGAACACAGATACTGGTTTCTTTTCTCGCAGACATAACTTACCAGTTTATTTTTGAGAGGAACATGTGCAGTTATTACTTCGTGTTATCGAGTCGTTGCTAAAAGAACATGCAGGGCGTAGTTTATTAATCGAGATTAAAGGCGGTGAGTTCGCATATCAGCCAAATTTGTAACGCTTGCAACCTCGGGAGCTCACACCCTCTGAACTGTGCTCAGTGCGTAACTCTTCCCACGAGAATAATAATTAACTCTAGAATTCAATCACTGTGGAAATTTCCCCCCCAAAAAAGAAAGAGTCTCACTTCATTAAAGTGAGCTTTTGAAGGGTTGAATCTGGGTGAATGGGGCAGGTGGTAGAGTTTAGATAAGATTGTCTTCATGCATGTCACACATTTTATTGCATTTCATATTGTATAAAACGTTAGATGTCCTGAAAATGAAGATGGGTTGACAAGTCTAGGCCTGGAAATTTGATACTTTTATGGCATCGATTGAATTATGCAGCAACCACCGAGAACATTCTATATCTGTTCATACCAAATTTCCGCTTTAATAAGGCAAAAACAAAGCTAACAGGTCACACAGTAAAACTAAAGATGTCATTGGGATTATATTAATGAAGATAGGTAGAGATTAATTTATTTCAATGACCTGTGTATTTTCTGTATTAAAAAAGAAAATTTATTCTGATGAGAGTGTAGTTTAGGTAGCAGTGTCAATGTCAAGGTCAAGGTCAATGTCACCGACACTGAGCCCAAAGATTTTCAGGATTTCAGGAGTTTACGCTGATACTGTTGAAGCAATCGCCCAGCATACAAAGCCGCTACACCAATATTTATTGTTGTATTGAACCTTGTTCTTGCCACATCATTCGTAGCGTTGCATCGATGCAGTGAAATGTAATTTCTCAAATTCTTACCTCTGAATATTATTTGAATTATTGTGCGGGTGGGATGATGGAAAATCCTTTTGAATGTGCGATTGGAATATATTAGATAATAATTTAATTAATTTGTAGTGTTGTCGTAATTTATACGGTATCTTTTCCCCTTTAGCTGAAAGTCTTTATTTTTTTAACTTAGTATTTCCAAGGTGATATGAAATGCCGTTGTTTTGGGACGTGACACAAAAAGGGCAACGGGGTATAGAATTTGTCAGTCTTCTCCTCTTTCGGAGCAAATTACGGATGCCGGCAGCTTGTCACGGAGTTCCCGTTTTGGTGGCGGCGATCAGGCGGCTTCCAGGAACGACTCTGTTGTCAGGAGCGCTGGGGCCGTCCTGTTGCCGTGGACACCGTCGCTAGCCGCTCCTCAAGGCCCCTGATGTCATAATAGCAAACAGCAAAAATCATGTGAGTGGGAAACGTCTGCCTTCAGCCCTCAGCTCCATCTCTCTCTCTCTCTCTCTCTCTCTCTCTCTGTCTCTCTCTCGCTCTCACTCACTCACTCACCCCCCCCCCCCCCCCCCGCGTTTTTCCTCTCCTCCTCCTCCCGGCATGGGGTGATCCGCGCTAATCACTTCTCCTGCAGGTTCTAAAATTTCCCTGACGCAGCCAGGCTTCTGCCACCGAGCTCTGATGACTCTCACTTTTGTCTCTGTCTCTTTCTTTTGCTCTCTCCTTCTCTCCTTCTCTCTTTCATCTCGTTTTTTCCTGTCTGTTTGCCTTTAATCCCTCACCTCCCTCCGTCCCTCGTCTCCCACTCACATTTCCTAATGTTTCCTCTTTTGGAGCCCTAATTATTTATTAAAAATGTCCGCCAGCGTGTAAGTTTATGATGTTTTCACCTCTTTTTTATTTCGGCATGACTCAACAAAACGGCAGAAGCACTTCTACCTCGGAGTTGAAGCCACATATTTCACTAGGGGAGCCAGCGGGCGACAGACCGGGTCAGCTGGGGTGAAAGTGTCGATCCCTCACTCCCCCCCTGCGACCGCTCCCCATGCCTCTACCTCTCCCCTCTCCCCTCTACCCTCCCTCCGTTCTATGCCGTGGGCTGTTGCCACTTTCTGCTCGAGTGCTAAAAGAGCCTCTTCCCTCTCAGCCCACACTCATACCCACACGCAGCTCTCACCGGAGTGTCAGAGAATGCAGAATATTTCTGAATGCCAGCTCAGCTCTTAGACCCGTAGACCCGCTGTGTGTGGAGGATGGTAACGGGGAAAAAAAACAAGACCCTTTTATGGGTAGAAATGAAACATTTTGTTTTCTTTTTGTTAAAGTCACAATCATGTTTATTTGGCCGAGTAAATTTCCATGTATGAGGAATTAGCAGCATAGCAATCTTAAAAAAAACAACAATAAAAAAAACTAAATGCAGAAAATGCCTTTTATGTTGTATGCTTTTATGGTATTCCAATTTTTGGGGGAGTTTTCTTGGCCAGGTTTTCCCTCTTAAAGATAATTTAACAGATAATTTAAAATGCAGGTTAAATTTAAACATTTTTTAATCAACATGATAACTAAAGGGCTATGGCAGGGACTAAACAGCAGCATTGGTTGCTCGTGCGAGTGTAGGTATAGGTATAAATATAGTGCTTAATATACTGTACAGATGAATAAATACATATTCAAAATATTAATGGGCGCAATGGTACACTCCGATAAATTTTTTTAAAAAGTTTAATACGTTTTCTGTTCTCCATCAATTGTTTATTTGAACGTACGTATATTTGTGCCAGATGGCTTAAGGTGGTCCACAGGTCTTATTTTCTTTTGTATCCATCAAAATGTTTTTTCCACAAGTTCCTGCTCCTGCTTCTTGTCATGGTGGCAGCTTGCGAGTACACAGTAGCTCCGTCTCACCGTGAATGCTTGCGAGGCCGTGGGGATAGAAGCCATCAACCTCGGCAGAGACAGTCTGAATGCAAACCATTAATCTGTCTCTCTCCAATCCAAAGACCCTTATGATGCATCCACTTATGGTGAAACGAAACACTGCCCTTTAATGTCAGATAAATTGCAGCCAGTAACTCCTACATGTGGGTGTTTCAAAATATATGACAAGAGTTTCAATTCTTTACTCTATGAACTAAGGAAAACGTTCCAAAGTACATAAATGCCACTCAGTGATATGCTGTACACTCCCATGCACACATTCCCTTTTTTGGCGGGGCCAGATATAACATTTGAAGACACTTTTTGAAAACACAAGTGTCTTCAAAAGTTAGGCTGTCGACTAGACTGAGCAATTGTATGGTCCAGCACAGTGGAGTGGCCTCTCTTTTTGACTTTTCCTCACCTACGTTTCCATTTACCACTTTCCATTCCATTTTCCATGCATAGTTAAAGACCAGATGCACTATGTGTCTCCACAGCCCAACCGAGAAAATCTCTACTCTTTTCTAAAAAACAGGTGGATTGTTCTCTGTATTGAGTCAGCGGTGACACAAAGAGCAGGAGAAGCCGTCCTGACAAGATGACTTCTGACAGATTTAATTCTTACAGGACAGGCTCTGACAATCCTCAGCCGGCAGGGATACGACTACGTAGTTCACGAGAAGGGATATTACTCAGCGGCGAGTACATATCCGCCCGTGCCGCTATAGTCTTACTGTCGCTCAGTCGTCAAAAAAAGAGAGCGCTGAATAGAGGTTGAGGGAAGCTCAAGGACCATTACACTATGCCGTTGGATCTTAAAGTGATTCACCCCCCTCCCATTCCTCCTCCTTCCTTTTCTTGCCCTGGCCCCGCACCTGTCCGGCGCTCCAGTGTCGCTGGAAATGAAGGGGAAGGGAAGAGCGCGGTGAAGCCATGGTAGCGTTAAGACAAATCCCAGGGGAGAAGAACTCAGTCGGCAAGGGAACACACAGACTGTCACAGTCAGCTCAGCTGTCCCCCAGTCTGCAAGTAAATATTGTACCTTCGCTTAAAGCAGGGCTCGACAATAACTTTTAAAAGTGGTTGCCAGGCTGGCAACCACGGCATCAGCTTTCGGGTTTCTGAAACTGAAAGTATGGTTGCCATTTTTAGTCAATAATGAAAATGTTCAAAAGCTTTATTATAGCAATCAAGCAAAATTCTCTGTAGCTTGTGTTTTATCTGATACTTTACAGAATTGGAATCTTCAGAGGGGAACAAACACAAGTCAAGACAGACAAGAGCTGTGATAATAACTCCACTGGTCTGATCTTGGCCTGATTGAGCATTAGCCCGTGTCTCTGTCTCTCTTACACCCACATGTACTGTATATGCTCACCACACAGACAATAAGAATCTCAACGGTCCTGTTTGTTCCTTCATTGTTAACAATGGTACCTTTCCTGCACATTTTTTATTTTATTTTAGTTAGTATTCTCACTACACAATATAGTTTCAGTTAGTTTTCGTTTTTTTTTAACTACAATGTTTTTTCACACCTAGTTTTAGTTTTTGGTTTAGTTTGAGTTAACTGTACAGGGATTCAAACGCATGTATGGTGAAAAAAGGTCGTAAATAAATTTATGGTGGTAGCCGACAGTTTTCCGAGTTCCAGTGAACACATCACTTCTGACACACATTTCCATTTTCCGAGCCTGTGAACGAAGCATCGCTTCCTACTCTTAGCACTTTCGGACGGATAAAAAATAAATGCTAAAATGGGTCTCCTTTTTGTTTTTCGTTCAGGGTTCATCTGGTTCTTTGTCATTTGAATCAATTTGCACATTTGTTTGTAATTTGACGGGTTAGTTTAACTTTTCCCCATTCGCCATTGTCTCTAAAACAGGTGCCTGTGGGCACCGGTGCATGCGCATTTGCGCACGTGAGTAAACGCCCCAACGCACTTACAGCATTCTGGTTACGACTGTAACAGCAATATTTAAATATCACTAATGCAACATTTATTGATATTTGGGTGCACCTTTTGCTGTTTACTCTCCCTTGTTTTATCTTAAAAAATGGTTGCCAAAGGGGGCAACCAGAGGCCACGAAATTGTTGCCAATTGACTCAATTTGGTTGCCGAGACAACCGGCCATCCATTACTGTCAAGCCCTGGCTTAAATGCCAGTGTGTGTCGTGTGCCCGTTATTGTGTGTGTGTGTGTGTGTGTGTGTGTGTGTGTGTGTGTGTGTGTGTGTGTGTGTGTGTGTGTGTGTGTGTGTGTGTGTGTGTGTGTGTGTGTGTGTGTGTGTGTGTGTGTGTGTGTGTGTGTGTGTGTGTGTTTATGTGTACGCCTGTGACGTACATGTTTGCCACCTGTTAAACGAACATGACCCTGGCGTTAGCCCGCATGCATTCCTGCTGGTGTGAGTATGTGTGAGCTGAGCTGCCTTGACTTAAGAAATCCAGGCCTCCCCCCCCCCAGTCCTGGAGGTTTGCTCCCAGACCTCCTCCTATCAGACTGACAGTATAATTGGATCTGCACAGCAGGCATCAAAAAGGCATCCCTGTCTTATATAATTAACTGAAAGCTTTGAAATGTGACCCCTGAGTGACCGGTGATTTAATATCTATGGATCATATGAGGGGGGTCGGAGGGGAGTATTTATAGCCACTGCCAGACATGCAGCCAAGTCGGATCCCCGGGCTCGAAAAACACACACGCATGTACTGACGCACCTGACCCCACTGCGACAGGCAGAAATAGCAAACCCTTAACAATTAGGGCGCGACTCAGTTCAGATTGAATGTGTTTGTGGCCGTGAGCTAGATATAAAATGGATGACACAATTAATAGTGCTCATAGTTCTCTCCCTCCAACACACACACGTACACACGCACACCCACCCACTGTTTATCATTTGCAAATCGGTTACATAGCACATAGTCAATTGTGAAAGAAGAGCCAACATCTTGAACCGACCTTGCATTGTTTTATCCTTCCCTCTCCTTCCTCTGTCCTCTACCCCTCATCCCCCTCACTTCTCCTCCCAGGGCCGTTGTTCCAGGGAGAACTGTAAGTACCTGCACCCTCCCCCACACCTAAAGACCCAGCTGGAGATCAACGGCAGAAACAACCTGATCCAGCAGAAGAACATGGCCATGCTGGCCCAGCAGATGCAGCTCGCCAATGCCATGATGCCCGGTGCTCAGCTATCACCTGTGGTAAGAGCGACCAAGCCCTTAAACAGTCGCATAAACACATAGAGATGTAAGAACTTCCCCCATTGCATTTTGGCTCTTCTCAACTGTCATTAAAACATTTTTTCCCTCCCCACCACAGCCCATGTTCTCAGTGGCCCCTGGCCTCGCCAGCAACGCAAGTGTGGCAGCCGCAGCAGCCACCGCCGCCTTCAACCCCTACCTGGGCCCCGTGTCCCCGGGCCTGATGACCCAGGAGATCCTGCCCAGCACCCAGGTCCTCATGGCCTCCAGCCCCACCATCGGCCAGGTCCCCAACACTGCAGCCGCCGCCGCTCAGAAGCTGCTAAGGACGGACAGACTGGAGGTAACAGGAGTCACCTGCCTTTTTCCCACGTGCACGATGCACTTCCTCCCTCTCGATGGATTGAGGCGTCTTTTGAAGTTGACAGCAAAACCTTTGAAAAAGACATGAGGTTTAATAGGTTTATTAACGGTTTACAGGCATAGTATCCATGCTACGCCCATCGGCAGACATGAATCCTTCTCGGCATTTATTGGACATTCCTGAATAGTGCATCTGTTGTGTGGTTATATAAGTTGTATATAAACCAAAATGAGCGGGTATACCCAGGTTTTTTAACCTGCTGAACCCGCTAAAAATACTGTAGGTGATTGTCGCCCTTCCCATTACCAGAGTGGGATCGAGTGATGAGTGACACTCCCCTTTTCACGGGAAAGGGGAGTGTCATGGTTCTTCGTGATTGGGCAAAAACAATAGAAGCAGCATGGAGTATCCATGCCAGCACCGAGAAACGGCTGTGCCCGAAGGCGCCCGACGGATGCGCTCCTTCGGCGGCGGGGAGCAGAGACGCTCCTCCGGTTTGAGACCAGCTTGGGGTTGTGCTGGAGTCGCTCAGAGCCCGGCGGGGAGCGTGAGGGTTCTCCACTACGGTCCCCATGGAACAGTCCCCAGACTCAAACATTTCATTTCCTGCATCCGGAAAAAAATGTGAATATCTTCTGATTATGATCTTGTATTCTAAATCAGATATGAAATGATGGAATTATACACGGATATTACTGTCTATTTAGGCGGCAACGTCCGGAACTTCATTGCGCATCGCATGGCGCCCGTAAAGGGCTGAAATCTAGCGGGTCTACCTGGGTGTCATGTTTTTTTATCACAGCTGAGGGGAGCCAGAGCCGCCTCATTTGACCCGGGAATGAAACCTGTATGTAACCTTTCCTACTAATGACAAATGCCAGGTCTTAGTGGGTGTTACCGGGTTTTTGGCGCAATAGAAAAGGGGTATAAAACACCACGTCCAACAAATCGGGATATTTTCACCCTTTCACCTTCAAGCCAGTGTGTACTTTTAGAGTGCATATGCAATACTGGAGTACACATAGCAATAGCAATAACAAAGAACTTATCTAACTATAGTATTGCACCAATCAGTTCACTGAGGTGGAAAAAACATTAA
This sequence comes from Zeus faber, assembly GCF_960531495.2. Lineage (NCBI taxonomy): Eukaryota > Metazoa > Chordata > Actinopteri > Zeiformes > Zeidae > Zeus > Zeus faber. The sequence continues at coordinate 11,584,188 of NC_137196.1, read as the reverse complement.
TTCAGAGTTTACCTCTAATACCGATGGAAGTGCTGCCCTCTAGTGGCTAACATTCACACACACGAACATGAAACACTTTCTTCCTGGTTCTTACCTTCCGTCCCAAACCACCCACGCAAGCACTTACCCCCAATCAGAAATGTGAAATATAAGGGCACTTAGTGGAGGGTTGGGCTGAGGGTTCGCTAGAGGTTTTTAGGGGTATACATATACCACTTTCTTTACTTTTTGACATTGGTCACAAACCCTCCCATGTGATTTTTGCCCTCAGGTGTGCAGGGAGTACCAGAGGGGCAACTGCTCCCGGGGGGAAAACGACTGCCGCTTCGCCCATCCGGCCGACAGCACCATGATCGACACCAACGACAACACGGTCACCGTCTGCATGGACTACATCAAGGGCCGTTGCTCCCGGGAAAAGTGCAAGTACTTCCACCCCCCGGCCCACCTGCAGGCCAAGATCAAGGCTGCCCAGCACCAGGTGAACCAGGCCACAGCCGCCGCGGCCATGGTGAGCAGTCTGGAAAGGCTTCCCCACTCACACTCACTTATACCGCCACAGTGCACCCCGCCAGGGATCATGATCAAATAACACATCCCAACCACATGATGACCATATAGTGTACACTCATCTGCTGTGTACATTGTGCTGTCCTGTAAGGATATTGATTGAGGGATCACTTTTTATTACAGAAAACGCCAGCCTTACTCCTCTTTCTCATTTTCAGAGTTGGATTATAAAAAAAAAGTGAAATGTCATCATAATTGACTGAATTCACAAGGTGTATATTAGCCGTCTGCCCATCCTTGTTCATCATGCCATAGATTACAAGCAGACAGTGATATTTATACAAATCTGGAATACGTCCTCGTCCTCGTCTCATATCAGTGACACCATCCTCTCTGCTTTTTTTTTTTTTTTTCCTTTCCTTGACTCCACTTCCTCCCCACATGAATAAATGAATTCATTGTGCTTTCAGTGTGCGCACGGCAGCGACAGCACCTGCGAATATTTGTACAGTCCAGCAGACTGAGCTGTCTACTTTGGTGTGATAGAAAGGCAGCGATAGCAGGGAAAAAAACATTGTAATGTCATGCTGACTTTGATGTGCACAGTTAAAAAGAAAAAAGTGTTCATGTAATTTTCTGGTCATTGCTTAGTTAAAACACTTTGAAGTAATGATTGAACCATTTTGGCATTGCTGTATTTACTTTATCTCTGTGTGACAGTAACTAATATAGCTGTGATAGTCTCTTTTCATTGATTCTTGATGATCATATAACTGTGGAGCAATAGAGCTAGTTGAGTTGACACTGTGCATGTCTTAGTCCTGTTATCCCCTTGTATATTGCATTCCAATGATTTGTTTTTTTATTTGTTTTTGTTTTTTCTCACCTATACCCAAACTGCACTGCTGCCCCCATGATGCACCTCTGCTTGCTGGTTTATGTTAATGCGCTTGAACCCCATTGGCCCATTGCCATCATGTGCTCGCTGCCTGCTAATTAAGACTCAGTCGGCTGTCAAATCACTGAAGCGACCCCTCGACGCAACCTTTGACCTGGTACTATGACCTTTCACCTTTTAGCTCGGCATGTGGCTTTGTTGTAGAGCAATGTTTTAACCAAAGATACGTAGCTATTTTTGTTGTCGTCGTGTCAGTGTGTGTCTGTTTTTTCCTCCTGTTGCTCTGTCATTTTGGCCTGTGATAAAGTGATTGTGGCCCTCTAGTGGACTAAATAGAGCGGTGCAGTAAACATCTGCGAAAACTCAAACACCATGATTTGATACCTCATTTGTGAGAGTAGCCACAATCAGTTAATCACCTTAAGCTTAACAGTCAGTGTGAGCCAGGGAAGTAGAGCTAATATTAATATTAATATTATTCTGGCATGACTTTTGCGTCCAAAGTCAATGTTCAGTGTTGTTAAGCAGCTCGATCAGTTACATGTGCATGTGTGTCCTTCTACTGCATGCCAGTTGGATAAGGTGGGGCTTAAGGGGACAGCAGTCTACTCTATATAACCGTCCAGGAATAATCCTGCCTTAAATGATGAGTAGAGTTCAAGTGATGGTTCATTCTGCCACCAAGCTTTTTTCTTCCAGACCTCAGGGATGGCCTCCCGCCAAGACCCAATGCATGTGTAAAAAAAAGCGTTCAGCTCACCCTCTCCAATTTGGCCTGAGACCAAATTTTTGAAATCGGTGAATCTGCGAGTGAGCCATCAGTTAAACAAGGCCTTCAGTTTATCATGGAGCTAGTAGTGCAGCCCTCCTCTCCCTCTGCTTCCTGTGTGTTCCACCTCCTGTTAGCAGCCTTATTTTAAGAGTTAATGCTTGCTTTTTGTTGCGTTTAGTCAGCCGTAGGTCTACAGAGTAACCATCTTCGTAAAAAAACAATGAATATGATGTGAATGCTTGTTAGTCAGACGCTCCAGTAGGCACCGCGCTCCTGCTTGTGTAGTTCTCGTGTCAGACTGCCGCTTGCTTGCTAATAATGATGATGATGATGATGATGATGATCGTGTTGTTGATGTTGTTGTTCTCATAAGGATGTTGCATTGCCGTTTGTGCGATGTTCTCTAACGTATGTACCATTGTTTTGTTTTTGTTTTGTTTTCTTTCCCATTTTTTGCCTTCCACAAACTATCCTCCACGCAAATCTCTCTCTCTCTCTCTCTCTCTCTCTCTCTCTCTCTCTCTCTTCTACACTCCTCTCTTTTTTCCTCTCCTCTCTCCCTCCGTCCGGCCGGGCAGGGCATCCCCCACACTGTCATGGCTCCCTTGCCAAAGCGGGCGGCCCTGGAGAAGGCCAACGGGGCCTCTGCTATGTTTAACACTGGCATGCTCCAATACCAACAGGCCCTGGCAAACATGCAGTTTCAGCAGCAGGCCGCTTTCCTCCCGTCAGGTATGGCTCCAACGCTAACCACCAGCAGGGCTCCGACCACCCAGAAAGGGCTAGGCCACTTTGTTTTGGCTCCCGCTTGGCTGTTGTTGGATGGACAGTGCAAGGACAGGAAGCATTAGACTACCGTGCCAGGGACGGACAGGGAAAAATAAATGGGTAGGATGACTTTCTTAGTAAGTTGGAGCGGAAGTCAGCGAACGCAGGGGAGTTACCTCTGGATTTGGGTGGATGGAATCCTATTCTGGGGACTTCGGAGACGTAACCACGTGATTCTCTCTGCAAACGGATTAATACAGTCGATAGTTCAGTTTCAGTACAAAGTGCATTGAGCTTTTGAATGGCGTTGCATGACCTTTTGCCTGCTGCTATAAGATAGCACTGTAGAGCTCCTTACTACACTTGGCTAAAGAAAATGGGAGGTTTTCAATGGAGAAATGGATAGGGCTTGTCACTAAAGTCTGTAACTGAGATGTTACTCAGTCAAACCTTGAGGAAATGCTATCGCTGGGGCTTCTAGCTGGGGCTGAATGGGCTTGTGAATGGTATTGATTGCAAGATTTAGGCAATAGCTGGCTTCCATACTGGCCTTTTGCTCTGCTAACTTCTGTCTAGATTGTGTTTCTAATGCCTCCAAGTTGAGAGTTATATCACAAGCCGTTATAATCACTATCACAACCAGTGCGTTACACTTTAATATTCTGTCTTGAATTCTGACCTTTCCAATGAATGATGACTGTGTTTTATCCAAGAGATATTAACCATTTTCCACCTTATCTCTCCCCTCACTCTAACGATCCGTGTGATGGGCTGTTTTGATTTCTCTTCCCTTTCCAATCCACTTCCTGTTGCACTGCATGATGGGCAGGCTCAATATTGTGCATGTCACCTGCAGCCAGTGTTGGTAGGTTCCAGCTTTCCTCCTTCAGCAACTTTACCTGAAATCTTCACGCCCTTGACTCTCTCTCACACACACACACACACACACACACACACACACACACACATACATACACACACACACACACATCAGAACTCTGAACAAGCACAAATGAAGGCTCCTCCAGACTAAACCAGTCCCGATTTTGCCCCAGACGTGGAGGTGTTTTTAACCTGTGTTAGAACTTTTTGTGCAAATCTTCAACAGTCAAAAATGGCGTAGTCTGAGGGAGGCAAAAGAGCAGACCAGGAGGCTTTGAACAAATTAACTTAAGCTCTAACATATCCAAATATATGATTACATAGGGGCCCTCGTGCCTTGGAAGTGTCAACATGAATAGAGCTTTGGGCTGGTTAACCTGGCACCTATTTAAACCCTCTAAACACATTCAAACAACCCTCCGGAGTTCAATTATAATTTCACTCTCTATCTTCAAGACGAACATGACAGAGTAAGCACTCTGTTTTATGGCACTTTTAAAATGATGATTACCTATTTATTTCAACTCGTTCTGTTGAAGAGTGACAATGCCAGGGCTTCGTAAACTGCTCGCCTCATTCAAGCCAGTGAGATGGGCTTTTACAAGCATAGTTACCCATCTGCTAAACACATTGGAGTGTTTATCCCAATACACTACCAATGAGAAATGTAACAAATACACATAAACCTAACTCATATTAACCAAAGGTTGTGGCTTAAAATGTCATAGAATAACTAGTGAATTCATAACGCGTGCGACATTGCATATTGATCTGCTATCAATAAAGTGGACTTTGGCTGACGCACAACAGGAAGCTGAGTTGAACAGTTGCTGTAAAACACAGCAAATTCTGGTTTGCTGAAAGCAGCGCCCGGCATGCAGTTATTGCATGTTGCAGTAAACGTATCGCAGAATGCGGTCAGGTATGGCAGTGAAATGTTACCGCCAAAACGGCCAGGTCTGCAGCTGAAACTGGCCTTGACTTAGAGAGGTTTTTTGACTGTATTTGTAGATAGAGCGGTCCAAATCACAAGATGGTGTCGGCAGGGAAAAAAAGCCAAACGGAGCGCGTTAAACTGAACCCCTCCCGTCGCCTCTCGTCCTCCCCCTCAATTTGCCCGGTGCCCATGAGGCTACACTTGCTCCTCTTGTGTGTAATTTGCTTACATGATTTTCCCTCCAAAAAAGTTCCCATGATGCACGGTGGTACTCCAGGCACTGTGTCTGCAGCCACCGCATCTGCCACACCCTTCACAACTGCCTCCGCCAATCAGGTTTGCACCTCCACTGCCTCTGTCTTTACCTCCCTCTCTCTCTCTCTCTCTCTCCCTCTCTCTCTCTCTCTCTCTCTCTGTGTTTAATGCACATGGATGATCTGTAAATGCTCGTGTGTGACAGGGTGGGGGCGGGAGGATGGGTGGGACTCCCACCTTGTTGGCCTACACTTCTGTATTAGTGCCCCAACACAGTCACAAATTCACATGTTGCCGTGGGGTTCTGCATCTGACTTGTCTGTTTTTTTGGGGGGGGTTTCTTTGGAGAAGCGTACTGTATTCGTATTATGAAATGTCTGTCCTCGTTTTAACTCCCATTTTTTTGTCCTTTTTCTTTTTGAGGACTCTTCCTTATCAAAGTTGACTACCAACGAATACATGCAATTGGTATGTATGAGGGAGTTTCTCCCCCGAATCAATTCATCAATTTTAGAGCCATTTTGCACAGCAGTTTGCTATTCTGTACCATTTGGTGCTTGCCTTTTTTTTTAATATATATATATTTCTGTTTTTGTTTATTCATTTTCCGCGCTGCTGCTTTCGGCACGTAACATAGCTTTACCACTTTCTCTAAGCGGCTGGATGGTCTTTTTTTCTTCGTTGGTGTCGGAGAAGTCTCCGAATTGTGATCGGCAAGAGTAACATAATTACATGCAACGCTGTGATCTCCTCTCTTGAGATGGCTTTTGAACAGCCGACCTACATCGCATCAGATGGTTTGTAGCCGAGGGGTGGATGTGATGAGGTCTTGAGGTCGCCGCTTTCCGAAACGTACGGAGGCGTGCAGGTCAACAAGCTGGCGGACGTGGATCTGCATGCGGCTGCCTCACCAACACCTTCTCCCCCGTAGCGTCATTTCTCCCCTCACTCACAAGCCCCCCTCCCTCCCTCCCTCCCGAATGTCCACTCCTAATGGCGTCATGGCATGCCTGAATGAACTGCGGCTCCCTTGTAACCCCAGATCTGCCTTTTTTTCATTTTTCATTCCCAGCAACAAACGTATCGCAATGTCAGAGGATGTGTTTTGTTTTTCTTCCAGAGATAAGATTCATGTTTGGTTTACTTGTTTTGCTTTGGCCAGCGTCCGGTTTTAGGTTGTATTTTCATGATCCTGTTTTATTTTTCTCTCTCTCTCTCTCTCTCTTATTCTCAGATTCCCATAATATCTGCAGATCATCTGAGTAGTCACAAGTACTTGACTCAAATGTAGTTCCTCTCTCAAACAGTGAGTTCCTATTTCAGCCCTCAACCCCTGAACACCGAGTGCCGGCAGAGTCGAAGCGGAAGTGAAAGCGCTTATCTTGTTTTTTTTGTTTTTCTTCTTTTCCTCCGCAGATCAAATGAATGTGTGCTGGCGCCGTCCAAGCCAAAATAGTTCAGCCTTTTATGTACATAACATTCAGAATGTCGAGCGATGGGACGGGCGACTCTGCCACCTGGCGGGCGGCCCCTCCCCGCGACCGGCGGTCTCGTCGAGCATAAACAAACATCCGGGGTGCAACACACGGTCTCCGCCAGTGACCCACATATCAGAGCGCAGAAGAGAGCGAACGCCACCAACCTCCAAAAGAAGAAGGAGAAGAAGAAGAAGAAGAAGACGAAAAAGAGGAGGAGGAGGTCTTGGAGCTGGGGGGTCCGCGGGGACACACTTTACACATTACACCTCTGTGTCTGACTAAATTATAGCACTCATATTATCCTAACTCTTATTATCCTTATCGTCACTGCACACACACACACACACAGAAGGTGAAGACCGCGGTTGCATCTAGCTTTCGACATTTAGTGCTGGTACGTTAGTAGACCAAGAAAGATTTTTACTTTTTTCGTTTTTCGTTCAGTTTTTCTTTTCTTTTCTTTTTTTTTCTTTCGTTTTTTCTTTTCTTTTTTGTTTTTTTGATGGATAGCCATATTTCATGGTTTACAAGAGGAAAAAAATTAAATAAACGCAAACATGCACCTTGAATTTGAATCAAAACCTGAAAAGGCACAATAATATTTGAACAGGAATTTTTTTATTCGCCAAAAACGATTTGAGCGTGTACAGTATTTGTTGTTGTTTTTTTGTTTTTTTTTTGTTTTGTTTAGTTTTTTTGACGGCGACTAGTGAGACTAGACGTTCCGAAATGAGGGTCGTGGACATATGAATGTTCTGGGTAAACCAACACACCTGTGTACCTTGAAAGCACAGCCAGGCTTTTCTCTCTCATCGTGTCATGTGCCACCCAGGCCATACAGCTAAAACCAGAGTGTTATCTCAGCAGTGTTATCCTGTTTACCGAAGGTATGCGTGTTTTTTGTTTTGTATGGCTCTTATCTTTTTATATTTCCTTTTGGTTTTTTGTTTTTTTTTTGGGGTTTTTTTTTTTTGGCGTCACCATTGAGAGTGTTTTTATTTGAGTAATTAGTTTTAGAAATGGATCTGATTTTGGAACACGATTTTTTTTTCGATTTGACCTGCTTAAGGAAAGGTAAACGGGGGTGCCTGTCTTGTTTTTCTTCTTTCTTTTGTTTACTAGTTTCTTTTCCTTCATGTTTTCCTCTTTTGCTTATACTCCCCCCGTGGATATATTTTGTATTTGTCTCTTGAGATGAGGTCGTCGTCGTCGTCGTCGTCGTCGTCGTCGTCGTCGTCGTCGTCGTAAAAGTCCATTGACTCTAAATCCTGGCGACACGGCAGAGGTTTTTCCACCACAGTTGAGATGGCGTTACCGAGTTCCCTCTTTTAAGGCGGAGGACTTCTTAATGCCGTTGCCTGTGAGAAACCACTTGAGAATTTGAAATAAAAAAATAAAATAAAACCTATCGAAAATCCGGGTACAGAAAGTAAAACTCCACTCCGGGATCTCAGTGTCCACCGTGTGGTCAGCTGGACTAAAAACATGGCAGGTCTTTCACTTTCTGGACCTGGATTCTTTCCGACTGGGGGAAAAAAAACAAAAACCCAACAAAAACAGTCCCTTGGAGGTCTGTTAGGTCATTACCACCTGTGCACTTGAATGATTGCGTTGTCCTGTCACCTCGCTCCAATTTCATAACCCACCAAATAGGAACATTTGAGGAAACACAACATCAATTTGACTTGAAAAAAGAACACGCATCGACGTGTATCCTTTACTCATCCACTCGTCCACGCAACTATACAGTAGAAACCAAAGCACAGTTGTTTTCTCTTAATTTATCCCTCGATCATCTCCACTCAAAGGGGTTACCGGTGCACGTCCCGACACACTTGATAAACGTGAGGGGAAACGTTTCCAACATTTTTGTCATCCGCTCGACTGTCGGTTATGCCGCCGCGTCCCCCTTCCTCCCTCCTTCGCGTGAGCGTGTGACGCGTCTTTACCGATTGTAATGTACCCAACGAAGCCTTAGATAACGGGGTCTCCAACCCAGTCAGATGTACCTTCAATCACAGTGCAGGTAAAGAACACCAATGATCTTTTCTGATTCTCTCACATGCCGCCTATGATTTCCTCCTCTCCCCTTTTCTCTGTGTAAAAGTAACAATTAATCTCTTAAGGTTTCATTGATTTTTATGTGTTATGTACTACTTAAGGATTTGAATCTATTTGAGGTATGTAGTTGTAGATTTTTTTTTGTTTTGTTTTGTTTTTGCCTTACTATATATTACTTGACAACATCGATATAGCCGTTGTAGATTTTTTCAGATACGACATTGACATTCATAACGTTTTTTTTTTTTGTTTTTTTTCAAAACCATATAAATGATAATGTGTCAATTTTAAATATTCACTTAATTCATATAGCTGGATGTTCGTTTTTCTTTGCTTTGTTAATGTTACATCGTCAAATTAATGGAGATATGATGAAAGACTTTTTGATACAAGGAATGGAATCGATTAATTAGTAGTTGGTGCAAGTGTGGCCACTCAAAGTATAAAAGAAAAAGACTATTATATATATTTTAATCAGCGACTTAAATTTCACTTGTAACATGTCAAGATGATGTTTGAAAGATATATTGTGCTGAAATAGAGTTTGTCCATGGTTTGGAGTAAGATTATTTTCTACTGTATCCATTTCAAAAACAAATATATGTACTATTGTTTGAATATTTCTTAAGTTTGCCCTGAATGTCAGGCCAAAATGATCAGTGAGATTGACGGGTCTTTGGATGTTTGGTGGGGTTTTGTTCGCGAAAAACGAGGCGCGAGGAAGCAAAGACTTTGCCAGGTCGGCCAAGTCTGTGATGCTGCAGCTGATGAGTTCATAACCTAGGGGACGAAGGTTGACTTTTTGCACTTCTGTATATAGTCAAATGAACAGAGAAAAAAAAAACATGTATCATATTGAGATATTATTTTGAATAAAAAAAAGATCTATAATTAAAAGGAATTTTGTTAGATTAATTTAAATTCTTAAAATTAGAAGAACCAGCTAAAAAAAAAAAAATCGCTTGCAAAGAAGGGCACTAGTTTCCTGGCCAACGCATTCAGAGAAAGCTACGCGCTTTTTGGCTTATTTTGTTCAGCGGCTAGTATCGCCGGGGGCAATGTTTCAGGGGAGTCGGAAGAAAAGAAAAACCCTTTTGTCGCGCTCTTTCACTCCCACCTTTCCGATAGGACGCTGCGCCGAACGAAATCCACCTTAGCCTTCGTTTTGTGCTCGCACGCCGCTCCCGTTGTTCAGTCGACGCGTGGAAGCTCCAGATCTGTATTTTTTAGCAGTGTTTGATTTGCCTGCATGTTAAAGTGCACACATAGTAAAGAAAATAAAACTCCTAGATAAGTAAGGAAAGTTAACACACTCAGATCGCATAACACACAATAACATAGTTCTGAACACGCGCACAGTGCAGTAGATAACATCCTCTGTGTGTGTGTGTGTGTATGGGGTATAGAAATAATCATAACACTTCAAAAATAATTCATTTTACTCTTGTGCGATAATCCGTTTTCCAACTCAGTCGTGATACATTTAAAGATCGATCAAAACGTTTGCACCCATCCACCCCGGGTATTTTATCTCGTCACAGCCGCGCGCTAACAGTCTTTCCTGCGCTCGCCGCGGTGCACTCAGCAGGCGAAGGCCAATTCAAGGCTCTCAAATGAATGTAACCGTCTGCAGTCAAGGTTAACCACCTTTCCGACTTTGAGGTCGCCGTATCGTTCTCGAACCAAAGCAACTGTTTCTTCCCTCCCAAACCAGGCGGAGCGGCCTTCAATCTCTTGTCTTAAAACAAAACCTTTTTTCTTCCCTGCTGGGTGCACGCACACGCTTTGACTGCTTTTTAAACTCGTAGGTGCAGCCACCAGTTACATATTTGCTAATAGTTGCCACACGATAATATACGATTATGTCTCTCCAGATTTGTTTATGCACATTTTATTGTTGCCATAATTGACTCTTGCTGTATGGATTTAAAAAAAAAAATCTGAATAAAATAAAAATTTGATTTGCTCATACGACATCTGTGCGGTGGGTTTTTTTGAGGGGTGTGTCTGTGTGGAGTACAGCTGGATCGAGTGCATTTGGGGGATAACGAAAAGATTTGTTATTGACATAACA
>NC_137196.1:11396053-11571053 GCF_960531495.2 Zeus faber | reverse complement strand
GCGTCCGCCCGCGTCCGCCCGCGTCCGGGGCCCGTCGAGGGCTTTTGCCAGCGGAGGATCTCCCTGTCGCGATCCCAGCGCCGGGGGGTGTGGGCTGCGTTCCCAGCCCCGCTCGGGCAGAAAACACCGGGGTGGGGAAGAGGCTCCGCGGAGAGGAGGCGCAGCCATGAGGGAGTATAAAGTGGTGGTTCTGGGCTCGGGCGGAGTCGGGAAATCCGCCCTGACCGTGCAGTTCGTGACCGGCTCCTTCATCGAGAAGTACGACCCCACGATCGAGGACTTCTACCGGAAGGAGATCGAGGTGGACTCGTCGCCCTCCGTGCTGGAGATCCTGGACACGGCGGGCACCGAGCAGTTCGCCTCCATGCGGGACCTGTACATCAAGAACGGCCAGGGCTTCATCCTGGTCTACAGCCTGGTGAACCAGCAGAGCTTCCAGGACATCAAGCCCATGCGGGACCAGATCATCCGGGTGAAGAGGTACGAGCGGGTGCCGATGATCCTGGTGGGGAACAAGGTGGACCTGGAGGGCGAGAGGGAGGTCTCCTCCGGGGAAGGGAAGGCGCTGGCCCAGGACTGGAGCTGCCCCTTCATGGAGACCTCTGCCAAAAATAAAGGTTCCGTCGACGAGCTGTTCGCGGAGATCGTCCGACAGATGAACTACTCCACGGTCCCCAGTGGGGGCGGCCAGTGCTGTTCGTGTGTCCTGCTCTAATTCCAATTCCGAGGAGAATCAACGTTTTATTTCAAGCCTGGGTTCAAACCCCTGTTGCGTTCATGGACCGCAAGATTCTCCAGTGTTTTTACTTTTTATGGAAGCGATTCTGTGTCACTATACACACGCACGCACACACACACACACACACACACACCCACACACACACAACGGATACAAATGGGGGGGGGGGTACTCATGAATACTACAATCCTGAAGATTTTCGCAAAAGAAAAATGGAAACAAATGTCTTGAAATGATAGAAAATGTATTTGCAAAGTGGTTTACAAAACACAAGCAATGCGTTGTTGATTTGTGGATGGAGAAATCTTATTGTTTTTTTTGGGGGGGGGGGGTTTCCGCATTTATGAATCTTAATACAGATTTATTGATTGTAGTGTGTGTGTGTGTGAGAGAGAGAGAGAGAGTTGTGACACAGAATTCCTCCCATAACTTTTTACACTGTTGTCATATTGCACACAAGACAAATTGACGGCAACAGCAATTTATTGTAAATAGCCTGGAAAGTGTTTACATGACAAAAGTACTTGAATGTTTCAGACTTTTTATAGCTTTGTATAAATATGATTACTTCTCTGGAAATGTGCCTCCATCGTTTGGGAATGTCTCATTGTGAACCTAAGAGAGACACTTATTTTTGTTGTTATGTCGATGGGGAAAAAAGTGTGAGGCTTTTTTTTTTTTTTTTTTTTTTTTTTTGTGTTGCGTTATCTTGAGTGCAACTGTTACATCCTCTGGGCGGGTCCATTTTTACAGAGATGGGATTTGTCTCCTCTGGCTTGAACCGGGATCGGTCACACATCCAAGGGCCCCTTGTATTTTGGCGGAGAGGTGGCTCCGAACTACGACAAAACAATCAGCCGTTCGCATTGTATCCTGTAATATCAATTTTATCAACCACCGGTCGAGCCTTGCATTAGTCACTGGAATCCGATCTGAACACTAGGAGTTTGAAACGAGCGAGCGTGGGCCGAGAGGCTGCAACCCCATCTACTGACATTCAGAAACTTATGAAACTTGCACTTAGCTGACGGTATCCCTCAGTGTGCACAAGCGTGGACCTTCCTAGTGCGTTGCTGTCGCTGCATGGGGAGCAACAGGACCCCATGTCAAGTGCCTTCCTAACAATATCCTGTGACTGTGCCAACCGATGAGCCCTACTTCTTCTGCAGTGCGTCCTTATGGCAATCATAGAACTTTTACGCAGTTCTTCACGAAACGTGTTTTCCTTTGCGGGGGGTCAAAGTGAAAATGTCTCTTCCCTTTTTTTTTTTTTTTTTTTTTTTTTTTAATGTGGAAGTTGGGTGAGGATCTTGAACCAGTCCTAACACTTCAGGTCAAAATCAGGCCTTTTCTAGTGGTACTGGTTCAATAAGAGAAGTAGAATCAACTAAAAAACACAATGAGGATTTTTTTTTTTTTTGGGGGGGGGGGGTGGGGGTTCTCTCAATAGCAAGCCATTTGTCTGTTTGGATCTTTTTGTTTTGTTATGTTTTTCTAAAAATGTCACATTTTGACTTAATTGTAAATTACCCCGAAAAGTCCGATATATCATCTACCTGTCTGGTTTCAAAGACATTTAATACAAAAAGCATTTTATGTAACTGTGTGTTCTGTCCTTATTTCAACACAAAGACACAAACAGATGTGAAGTTTCTTTTATTTCAATGGAATAACCTTTTTGGAAATAATTCGTCCCTCTACTTGATATCAGCTTAAACGGATCGCAAAAACAGTATACGACGAGGAGTATTAATATATATGATTTCACCTTCATGTTCTGTGGTGGGGCGAGACACTTCGGCGGGAGATTCCCTGTCATCTCAAGCCAAACTTGTCGACTTTTAATAATCGCGCGGACCTTACTTTTTCTTTGCTCGCTCATGAGACACGTCTTGCGAGTCGGACTGTGGCATTGGGTCAGCGCTAAGTGAGCTACAGCGGCCTCGAAAACGGGTCCAAAGAAGTCCTCTCAGTCCGGTTGTTTGGCCAGTTGGGCAGGGTTTCCCAGTGAGTGTTCATTTGGGGAGAGCGGCTTCCTCCTTCCCACCGCATGCTCCCTCGCTGGTGGAGTGGAGGACAGAAGGGGCTTTCTGTCTCCGCCGCGTTCAGTCGAGGGCAAACACAGAAAGGCGTTTGTAAATTGGGTTTTTCCAAAGCGCGGCCAATGAGCGGCGGCCTGAAGTGTCCCCGAAACCGCGGAGCCGGGCTTCGGATTACCAGCGCAACCGCCTTCAACGGTCCTATCCCCAACGGTTTCCCGGTGGTGATGAATGCCTTCGTTGGGTTATTTTCTTACCTGAAGCAGGGGTCGTCTAGCCATCACAATTTGGCCCTTGTGAAAGTGGCTCAGATCCTTACGCTTGCCCACTTTTCCTGCTTCCAACACAGCAACTTCAAGAACTGACCGCTCACTTGCTGCCTAATACATCCCACCCCTTGACAGGTGCCACTGGAACGAGATGAGCAATGTTATTCACTTCACCTGTTTTAATGTTGTGGCTGATCTGTGTATATACAGTATATATATACATATATGAATAAAAGTTCTAATATATATATAAAGATTCTAATCCGTGTTGAGGGAGGGTAGAGCCGGCGTCCTTCAACACAGCGGCACCCGAAAGACAACGCCTCAGTCTCGGCACGACTGAGAAGCTGAAGCTAAAAAACGAAGAGCAAATTGACCTTTGTTTTTTTTCCCCCCTCGTCTGACAAGGAATTTCACCAGGCCGCAGATCTGCCATGGGTTCCATGGGTTCCACGCCTTCGGGGCTTCGGTCATGTGACCCAGCGCGTGTGTGTGCGTGTGTGTGTGTGTGTGTGTGTGTGTGTGTGTGTGCGCGTGTGTGTGTGTGTGTGGGTATGCGTGTGTGTGCATGTGTGTGCGCCTCAGCATGGTGGAGCTTCCTGGGTGATTCCGGCTACGCTCACATGCGGTCTAATGCATAATGACATGCTCTATATATCTACTGACCCAGTATACGCATAGCATGTACGCCATCGCCCCAACTCATCCACATGTTTGCAAGAAAACTCACAAACGCTTCATTAATGATGTACGGGACTGTGTAATCGCTTCAACAGTGGGAAATGAAAAGGCACCTCGGTCGTGGCCGCTTCGACTGCAGACACGCTGCTGGTCGTATGAACTTCATTACTGTGCGGCTAGATGTGAAATCGGACATCGACCACAATAACATGTTATCTTACTCCAGTAATGTCAAAAATGCTGCCGTCCTGTCGAGACCTCAAGACGGCGATTCTAAGTACAGTACTATCTTGTGCCTCTTTCGCATTTGATCCATTGCTCTTGATCGTCTTTTCAGTTGAGCCCTACAGTTAAGGCTGAAACAAATATATATATTGTGTCTTGTCTGTGTATAAAATTGTTATTTTTATTTTCCTTAAAAGTGTAGTCACCAGTTTGTGTTCTTCGCTTGTCTCGAAATAGCGATTTTAGGGAGTGATTCTCAAACTCTTTCACATCGAGAACCTTCAATCTCATAGGTGCTTGGTTCCAGATCCCATTTTATACGATTTTTATCTCTGGGGAAGATTTTTGAACAGTCATGATTGTAGATTCTCTCAAGCTGCCTGCACCTTGCAAACGAACAATGAAGTTGAACTCTGTCATATTCTGCTGCCCCCCCCCCCCCCCCCCACCAGAACCCCTTGAAAGTCCCCGCCCCCCGTTGAGAGCCACTGTTTTAAGAGACATTTTGCTGTTCTCCGGCGATTTTACCGATGTTCTTTGGAGCCGTCAAACTCGAACAAGTCGAAAACGCACCGAGGGGCCGGCTGATCCGCAGTCGGACTCGGGAGTCGGAAGTCGGGGCTGAGAGCGGACAGCCTTGACTGACGTTTGCCGCGCTCTCCGTGACAGCCGCCTCCAAAAGGTCATTTTGTCGCACCGGGGCGGCGCCCAGGTATTTGTACCGCTCCACTTCTCTCCGTCCATCCCTTCCCTTTCTTTCCTCTGCGCGCGGATCCGGGAAGTCGGCTGAACAACGCTGCTCAAACTGGTTCGCAGTGTGCGCTCGGGGGTGTCGGGAGGGTCAAGGGTCAGTGTTCTTTTTTTTCCAGGGGGCGGCTACTACAGCGGTCGTCTGCGTGAGCCCAAAGCCCGTTGCTGAACCGAAAGAAGAAGACGAGGACATTTCCTCTCTGGACGTAACTTCTGCAAGGCGTTGCGATAGACGGATAGTTCCTCTTTACTTCGCGAGGGAGAGAGAGAGCGAGAGAGAGAGAGAGAGAGCCACAATGGTGACCCAATTGCCACAAATCCCTCAAGAATAACTTCTTCTCATCCTTTTCAGCATTCACCAAAGCTGACCAGACTCGAGCACTGTGAGGTTAAAGGAATGGGCGGATGAAAAAGAACACCGTGCTAACTTTGCCACGGCGGGGTTTTTCTCCAAACCCGCCATGGCCTCAGAAAGAGACGATTTGCGACCAATCGGGGGTGAATAACACGTCGTCCCTTGAGTAAATGTCGAGTTTTTCCTTCCATTTTCAAAGGCGGAGAAATGAGGATGTACGCCACACAGAGAAGGCCTTGTTCCTCCCCAGTCTGAGGCCAGATGCCGCTCTGCTGAGTTTTTATCCGCATTTCATCACACGCTGGAGCCTGGGGGCTCACGTGGCATTCAGAGGGTCAAGATGTCCGAATCACTACCATCATTGCTTTCCCATCAGGCTGAGACTGTAACACGAGGAAGAACAGTATTTCATAAGGGCCGTGGCCGTCATTTTGACATCCATGTTGCAAGCTGGATGTTTTTTGACTTCCGTGTTTTTCTTGAATACAACTATTTTTGGGGATAAATTCTGCACTTTCCACACTTTACTTTGCGAAATTACGAATTTTACACGTTAACAAAACTCTAAAATTATTTTTCTATGTAAATCTAGTCTAATAGATTCCGATAATGCCAATTGTGAAATATATTAAAAAGAAAATATTCAAGATACACATTGCTCAAATACACTTCTAATGAAAACTAAATATACACGTAAAGCACAATAGCAAGGTAAAAAAAAAAGTCTTGACTTATATTTTACTTATAATGTTAATGTAGTAATGTCTTTTCAGTACTTTTATTTATTCATCTCCATTCCAAGAAATATTTATATTCTTGAAAGACGTAAAGTTAGATGCTGTTAGATTTACAAGAAGTGCAGTTAAACTGTAACGTGTTGATGTGACTATAACATTGACTTGATCGATGAAATCCTTTGAAATGTCTTTGAGACAGTCCAATAAACCATCAAGCGGGAGTAAAAAATAGAAAAAAGCACCATCCCTTTGACAGCGATAAAAAAGGTCATTTGGTTATTATGACATGGCTATTATGAGGAAAAAACATGGATTTCCCAACATTCTTTGCTTAGAACCTTTTTGTTCATAGGGAACAATAAATAGCTCACATATCCAACATCCAGTCACTGTTAAGGAGAAAATGTCCAAAAATACTGAAAAATAGACTCTGGACTTTTTACTGGAGCTGTGAAAATTAAGCCTCAAAGTTTCACTGTTGTCCCTGTAAGTTAGTGTGATCTCAGCATTGAAGGGTTACATCTGTCCAATTGTGAAATGGACAAAACATGAGCGTGCGTCACTAATATATCACAAGTATATAACTCTGTTCCTTAAAAGAATTCAATCATGACTGTCCCCACCGCAAACCGAGCAGTTTTTAATTCACCTTAATGTATTTGCCTCTCGCCTTCCAGCCCCCGTCCACCTGTGGTCCCTTCCCCTTTCCCCCCTCAGCCCCCTCATCCCCCGTTTGGCTTCCCCCGGGATGATGATGTTGGTGAGGATTTTGGACACTGGCAGCTCTGCTGACGGCCAAAAAAATAATCTTTATTCTGGCGCCATTGTCCTCGTAGGACATCTCAATTCCCTTGCCGTCTCCTGTGTCACGGTCTAGCTGCTGAGTAATCTGTCTCTCTCTCTCTCTCTCTCTCTCTCTCTCTCTCTCGCTCTCTGTCCAGCGACTCAGTCTCCTGGGCCGCCGAGAGGACGGCAGATGGCGGACGCCGGCAGAAATGCTCAAAACCATCGCCGTTCGTTCTGTTCGTTTTACCCTAGATGCTCGTTTGTTGCTATGACTTGCTCGATAATACAGATAAATACATAATACAGAATGATCATTTCCATGACAACACACTGAGGGAAGGTCTGATCTCATTCTGATCTCAACACCGGGGTCAACAATACCGTCCTTATTTTGATTGAACCATACAATAAAAAAAAAAAAAGCCATTCAACGTCATTACAAGATGGATAGATCCTTCAGCAAGCTCAGGCCAGTGGTTCATATATATATATATATATATTCTAATTTCGACAATTCTTTCTTGAAGCATTACAGATTTGTGCTGCAAAATCACAAAAAAATACACAAAAAGCATTCCTCTGACTTCCTCTGTGGCCTTCAAAGATAAACTAAAAGGCATAGGATTAGATGAGGAATGAAACAAACTGAAACAGAAGCTGTGACAGTTGATATTAAAATAAAAAGGGAGGGAGAGAGAGAGAGAGAGAGAGAGAGAGAGAGAGAGAGAGAGAGAGAAGAAGAGAAAAGAGCAGAGTGACGATGAGAGGAATTGACCGGCGTGGAATTCGAACTGGGCTCCGCTTCCTCCGGCGGCGTTCTCGCCTCGCTGCCTGCAGGAGTGTGATTGTGGAGAGGAGGAGTGTGGATGAGTCATTGTGGGTCTCGGGGAGAACAGGCGGAGAGAGAGAGAGAGAGAGAGAGAGAGAGAGAGAGAGAGAGAGAGAGAGAGAGAGAGAGAGAGAGAGAGAGAGAGAGAAGGGGCCTCACTCACATCCAGGGACTGAAATAGACTAAGTGCTCTGCGTCTGCTCCTTCCACCGCACCGAGTGGGAGGACGCCGCAGAGACACTGAGGAGAGGCTCAGCTCCCACACACCAGTCCATCTCTTACCACCGTTTATTCTGCCTCGCCTTACCGTCGGCCTAGAGACTGCCTTTTTGTGCATGGTGTGTGTGTGTGTGTGTGTGTGTGTGTGTGTGTGCGTGCGTGTGCGTGTGCGTGTGCGTGTGCGGCTTTTTGTATTTGCATACCTTTGTCTCACAAATCACTACTGACTTGATGGATCGACGGGTGGAAAAAAAGTTGATTTTTATCTATTTCCTTTCATATACTGTATGTATTCTCTCTCCACATATATACATATATATATATATATAAATACTCTCGATCAATGGTTCCCAAAATTCTGACGACTCTGGGGGATGGTAGCTTAGGAGGTAGAGCTGGTCGTCTAGTAATCTAAAGGTCGCTGGTTCGATCCCAGGCTCCTCCTGCTAGCACGCTGTAGTGTCCTCGAGCAAGACGCTTAACCCCTGATGGCTGCGTCCGTCGGTGTTTGAATTATTGTGAGTCGCTTTGGATAAAAGCGTCTGCTAAATGCAATGTAAAGAAAAAAATGATTTGAAATTGTTTTTTGGGATTAAAATTCTTAAGTGAATATACAAATGATCCCATGTGTTAACAATTTACAAATATGTGTGACAAAGTGGATGTAAAACAAATACACATAAACAAATAAATATTTAAAAATCTGTCTTTGGCCGCCCATTTGAAGTACGCTCACCGACCACTAAGGGGCTGCAGGGCTTACAGGTTGAGAATCGGTGCTCGAGAAACAAAACAGATTTGTACCACGGGGCTCTGCGTGGTGCTTATGGAAATGACACCATTTTGGAATAAATATACACATAAGATACAAAGAGCTGCGCCTACAGTAAATATGGAGGCCACAATTACACCAACGCACATCAACCATATCAGTGTCAGAGGTGATCGCACGATATCACCTACTGAGTTAAATGCCTGAAGTCTGACCTCCTGATTCTCAGAGGTCATTATCGAAATGATGACGATAACAATAATAATAACAATAATAATAATAATGTGGTCAGAAATCAATGACAGGTTAATTAATTCCCCGCATTTCTTTTTCAAATTGCAAATTTGTAGCCCTGGTGGTGACCTCAGCGGCCAGTCAGTGTTGTTTTGGGGTCACAACCGGCGACCTATCGGCACCTCTAATGGAGCACTTAGGTGATGGATAGGAGGAACGTGGCGCCAGTATGGAAAGTTCTAGGTCTGGGGTAATATTTATCGTTTGATATGTTTCGTAAATATGTTTAATAAACGACTTTATTAAAGTTCTAAAGTCGAGAGCATTTTCTTTTTTTTTCCGCATGTTGGCCTTAAAAAGGTGGAAAGATCCACGTGTTGTCAAGCGTGATTTCATTTAAAATAAATAATGCTAGTAATATAAATAACAAACCAATGTAACAACAATAATAATAATAATAATAATAATAATTATTATTATTATTATTATTATTTAAAACCACGCTGGAAAACGGGACGCTTTAACCCTGTGTCCACTAGAGGGCAGACAAGTATAAACAGAGAAAGAAACAACCTCTAAACCAATTTATCTGGTTTCTATAACAACAAAGCAAAGGATAGTTTTATTATCTATAGCAACAAAGTTTAGTTATTTTTCCGCTATGTACTACTATGTTCTGACACTAGATGAGATGCAGTGCCCTCTTTGAGCACAATGCTAAAAAAATATATACAAATATTTTGCAAAATTCATCTGCAGGTAATACTATATAATTCTGAGATTCTGGATACACAGGAAATACAAGCAGTTGTTGAATAATGCATCCAACCTAATAATATATGATAATGAATGTCCAGGTTAACATATATAAGTACATAATACACATATGAATGCACTATTTTGCTGTTTATTATAGAATTGCAGTCTCCAAAGAACTTCCATCCCGTGTTGCTGTCATGTCATGTTTCCGTCGCTGCCAATTGGAGTCAGAGCCGATAAATACCCGCGACTACGGCAGAGTCATTTGTCCCGGGAATGAATGCAGATGGTAACCTTTCCCACTAAAGACAAAAGCCAGATTTTAGTGGGCGTTGGTGGGGTTTTTGGTGCAGTGGAAAAGAGGCTAAATGTCACCAAGAGGGATTGGGTGTAGCGGAGTGCGCTCCCTGAGTCCATTGAGCTACAACTTGGCTCTGTGTGTGTGTAGTCAGAAATATCCCCAGGCTTTGTTCAGCTTACCTCATAGACGGGCAGGATTGTCTCACTGGAGCCGCCAGGGGCTCACAGAGAGGCTCAAACCAAAGCCGCCTTTGTCGTCTAATTTGTCAATCAACTAAGAATAAAGTTGACATCACAAGTGTGGAGCAGTGAGAGAATTTCTAGGCCGTGAATGTTATGTGCTTAGGGACTGCAAACAATAGTTTGATCATTGCCGCCGTGTGTGTATGTGTGTGTGTGTGTGTGTGTGTGTGTGCGTGCGTGCGCGTGTTTTTGACAATCCTAGCTTTGTCCATGCAAATGTGTATGATTAGGGTGTGATTAGGTTTGTCCAAAAAACAAATGTGTGTGTCCTCTGAAGATCAACATATAATCAGTGCAATCCTGACCTTTTGTATCCACGTGAAAGGAGACATTTAGGCCTGGATTCCATAGCCCGGAATGCCTGAATATATTTAAAGGAGCGGGTGAGCTGCTGTGTAGAAGTCGCTATGCTGGAAGGGATGATCTAAACATGTATCTGAAGGCAGTGTGCACCGAAGTCCCGTTGCCCCGACACAGAGGTGGGCAAAGGCTGGATCGCTGCCCCGGCTCGCACCACCAGAGGCGGGGGGCAGGGCCCGGGGTGTACCCCTCCGCAGGCTGCCTTCCAAGAGGGGATGGGGTCCGCAGAGCGCCGGGGCACAGGATTCCCGAGGAGCTTCCCCGTGTGGAAGGACGTTCTCAGCAGGCCGCGGCCCAGTCCACTGCCAACATGGTCCACAGGTAGGATGACTTCTAAAAACCTTAAGATTTGTTTTTTTATTTGTTTGAGAAGGCCATGTGCTGTTGTTGTACGTGTAATATAAATAGAGAGTATTCATGGCGATCTAGATTAAGGGTAACGCCAAGGGTCTTTTCTAAATATATGAATGTTTACACATACTAATAGATAGATAGATGGATACTAAATTTGTGGTACAGCAGCTCACATCAAAACAATAGGCAGTCATAACAATAGTTAAAGAATAAATTAAATAAGAAATATGCAGTGAACTTAACAATTGACTAAAAAATAGGGAAATCGGCAATATGGAATAAACCTAAAAATGTACTTAACATTTTAGAAAACATGTATTTATTTGCACAACACAGGGAAATTGTTTCGTGCTTTATCTGCCAACTATATCAATTGGCATAAAAACGAGTCAGAAAATATATTTTTGGTATGTATTGTCACATGATCACTCTGGATTTGCTATATTTATGCCGTTGTGTCGTATACTACACACTATACTTGTCATCGGGAGGGTAAGTGATCCTCGAGTACGGTAAACCCTCTGGGCACTGCCTTGTTGCCAGCGCGTTACAACCCGTATCATTTATGAACTGTGGGAATTCCGTAATAAAGTTTAACTCAGGAAGGAGGTTCCACGATTGCCTGGTTACCAATCCAGCTGTCCTCTGATCAAACACGCCGCCCTGTCTTGGATGACATTTTGAAGTCTTTGACTGCCACAGCATCAAGCATTTCAAGAGATAGAATGCTTCTGATAAACTGATTCTGGAATTGATTACTGTACCCCTGCAACGAGGAGATATTGTACTTGGAATGTCGGTGTGAATAATGATGTAGCAGCAAACGGTACTAATTTGCTCCAAATTTGTCCTAATTATTTTAAATAAATAGGATGTATTATTATTGTTTTGAGGAAATAATTACATTACAAGAAATGTAATTATGATTTCGTATAGTCCTAATTATTAGACCATTGCACTTTCTGTTAGGTTTACATTTTTCATGGGAATGTCTCTTGCTTTGTGTGTGTGTGCACTGTTTATAGGTGTCTATGTATGCATATGTGAATTTTAAATATTGTATATATCTACTGATTAAATAATCAAATCAGAGATGGCCTGATACCACTTTTATTTTCCGATACAGATGCAGATACTGAAATTTTGAGTATCTACTGATACTGATACCGATCCAATTCTTTTAATTTTTATTCTTCGGAGATGCAGCCTGAATAACTTTGTCCTTTTAGCTGATCCTTCTGCAAGCGCGTTATCAAGTTTGTTGTACTTAAGATTCCAGTTCTGGTGCAGCAAATATATTCAGCAATTATTTTGCTTTGCAGTTTTGCTTTTATTCACCTTAAGCGTGAAGTATTGTGACATTGTCATCAATTGTGGTAAAGGTAACTCGCACACACGCACTGAATGGCTGGCTAGCTAACTGTCGTTGTCATAGCAACGTAAGGCCACACAGGGCCACTGTTATCGGTGTGGTCAACTTTGCCTCTCCTTTCGCCATGACACAACAGCAATGTTGCAAAAGCGTTTCCATGATAGTTCAGGCTAGATTTGTTGAGCATTTTTTGCTGTTATCCACCTGATACTGATACCGATACACGCACTATGTATAGGTTTGTGTGCATAGTCTGTCGGTGCACAGAACTTTAACCAGCTATAAAATGCAAGCTTGATATACACCGTAATTTCCGGACTATTAAGCGCACCTGAATATAAGCCGCACCCACTGAATTTTAAAAAAATATTTATTTTGAACATAAATAAGCCGCACATGTCTATAAGCCGCAGGTGCCTACCTGCGGTACATTGAAACAAATGAACTTTACACAGGCTTCAACGAAACACGGCTTGTAACAAAAATCAAAAAAACTGTGGTGAACAGTAGCCTACCAAGAAAGTCATTGGTCACTATCTTCCTCCTCCTGCGCACTGAAGTCATCTCCTTCGGTGTCGGAGTCGAATAGCCTCAGAATTGTTTCATCCGACGGATTGTTTTCATTGTCGCTCTCGTCACTTTCATCCAGAGGCAAATACTCCCCGCTGAGCTCATGCTGCCCTCAGCCTTTCGAAACCCGCTGATGATAGTGGATTTTTTGACAATGCTCCACGCTGTCAGGACCCACTGGCAGACTTGACCATAAGTTGCTCTTCGCATGCGGCCCGTTTTAGTGAAGGATTTCTCCCCACTTGTCCTCCAAGCCTCCCACTGAACACCGAGCGCCACCTTAAATGCACGATTTACACTGATGCCGAGTGGCTGCAAATACTTTGTTGCGCCCCCAGGAATCACAGCCGGAATTGAGTTTTTCCCCTGATGGCTTCTTTCACAGAATCTGCTATGTGGGCTCTCATGCTGTCTAAAACGAGCAATGCCTGTGAAAGAGTCCTCCCGGTCGCTTGCCGTAACACTCCGTATGCCATTCATGCATTAGGCTTTCCGTCATTCATCCTTTCTTGTTGACTTTCATCGTCGTGTGTTCAAAAATCCCCATCGGTGGGAGCCTTTCTCCCGATGCCGTGCAGCTCAGAACACAGGTGAAGTGCATTTTTTCGTGCCCAGTTGTTTTCAGCGTGACGGATGATTCACCTTTCCTGTTGACAGTCCGAGTGAGTGGCAGGTCAAACATCAGAGGAACCTCATCCATATTTATGATGTCGTACGGGCCGATGGATTGCTCCGCTATCTTTGCATCAGTGAATTTGCGGAAGTCTGAAATTTTTTCCTCGTAGTCGGGAGGGAGCTGCTTACACAGACTCGTCCGTACCCTGATGGACAGGCCTTTTACGTCTCATAAGTCTGAGACACCACGACGGTCCACCTCTAAAATCCTCAAACTTCATTGCGGTGGCGATTGTTTTGGCTTTCAGTCGGATCTGCACAGTTGAAACACCTCGGCCGTCTGCTCTCCGTGTGTTGACCCAGTCTTCGAGCTCATTTTCTAGTTCGGGCCATCTGCTTTTCCTCCCTCTGAAAGCTTTTGTTGTCTTTTTGCACCGAGTCCGTTCCTCACGCTGCTGTTTCCAACGTCTTATCATCGACTCATTTAGGTCAAGCTCCCGTGCAGCAGCTCTATTTCATTTTCCAACAGCCAGATCGATCGCACTTCAACTTGAAAGCTGCATCATATGCATTTCTTCGTGTCTTGGCCGTGATGAGGGTGACGAAATGACGACCGTAAATGATGGGAAGTTTGAGCGCGCTTGATTTAATCGAGACAGTTACATTGTTTCACCTTAATCGTTCGGCAATTTCATTGGTCTAATGAAAGCTTCATGCCGCCAAAAAACTGAGCAAAGTTACATAATGTGTTTTTTGCTCAGTTTTCAGAAAAATCCATAAATTAGCCGCGTCATCGGGTAAGCCGCGAGGTTCAAAGCGTGGATAAAAAGTAGCGGCTTATAGTCCGGAAATTACGGTATGTATAGCTGTATAGTGAACCCCAAATGGTGCATATTTATTGTCCTAATTGGGCCCCTGCTGCTGATTAACTGCACTCTGTGGATTCCCGCTCCTGTTGAGGTTTTGATTGTCAAAATACAGGCACCATTGAGCCAATTATACAATAATAATGGAGTGAGCACCATGGTCAGGGTTTCAAGGTGGATCCCTCCTGAGAGGAGCTTTACGTGCCAGATCTTATCAACCATGAGATGGATTTTGAGAGGCGTTTAATAGTCTTTATATAGCAGATCATCTGAGGTTGTTATCGGCAATCATTATTAACGTAAGAGGAATGGTTGGGAATTGTGCTTCATGGTTACGTACTGATGATAAATATGGCGATAAGTAAGGAATAAGTAGGAATATTGAGCCCTACAGTGCAATTGGTATTCCAAAAGGAATCAGGAGCTTATGTTCAATACTAATTATAATACTGAACGATTAGAATTTTGATGCATTTTTTTGCCTCACCTATATACCGTATTTACAGAATCACATTTATCGAATTTAAATGTGTATCCCTCCAACTCGTATGTAAGGGGGCACTAGTAAAAAAATTTCCAGACCTAGTACGAGTACCAAGTATTCGATCGTGAGTATTTGCTGAATTCAAAACCCTGTGTTTGTCTATTTTTGTCACTGCTTTTCAAAAGCAAAGTCAGATAACATGGAGAGATACGCAATGCTGCTATGCCAAGTTATATTGGTTTAGGAACATGAAAGCCAATACCAGTATCTGTGTCTGCACCCTGAGTCAAATACAGTTCAAAGCCTGACTGATTAAATTCCTTTATGGTATTAGTAATCTATATTTTCATATATATGATCCTTCAATTCATTTTTGACTTATATCACTCTTATATTCACTCTTTATCTAGCCTACAGGTACTTCCTGTAATAACATTTTAAGATTAAGATAGATTTGCAGAAGACCACGTGCAAAAAAATGAGGAAATACAAAGGTGGATGTAAAATGCCATACACCCTGCATTCAATAGCTTGATGGAACACTGACAAATGTAATCAATGTCGAGTCTACGTGCTTATGTGCTCAACATGCCCTGCACCATATTATCAAGTGCTTCGTTATTCCAAAAATAGATGGTGCATGAATGTATGGCATGATGTATATACGCCTTACATTCCCTTCTTCATCAACGTTCAACTAAGAGACCATGAGCCCGCGGGGCGACCATATGGAGTCACGAAGCGTCTGTTGATGCTGTCACAATAAAGATGTCAGCGGTCATCAATGTCACTCAGCGTAGAAAGTCTTCAACTGGAGAGAGACTGTGGATGGTAGCAGTGATTGATGGTGGAGAATGGTCATTTCCATAATGACACGTTGATGGGATTGATAATCCGAGTTCATGGTTTATTGGCGGATATGGTGAATGCATTGGTTGTCAATGGCTGATGATTGCATGATTCTAGACTGTAATGATGATGATGACATTCGTGGTGATAATGCAATGACAGCCACTTTCTGGCCTTTTCGCCTCATGCTAAAGGCCTGCCTGTGCATTAGTATTTCCCAAATGCAAGCCAGCCCGAAGCCAAGTTGCAAGTTCTGAATAGCTCTGGCCTTGATGTCTACATGCAGTCAATGCACCCTATTAGGACTGATTAAGCAACGAATTGTAACTGCGGTGTTGTGCATGCGCTTTGTGATAATGACTGGCGTTTGCAGTCTCATCAGAAGCATGAGGAATTACTCTGGTCTAGAGGAGGTCTGGGACTGAGGGGGCCGTTTATAAGTGATGGTTTAGCACAGAGGTCAAGGGGTGACAGAGTGGAGAGAATGAGGGAGATGCAAGAGGAGAGAGAGCGAGCTAGGAGATGACAAGAGCAATGAGGAGAAAAGAAAGGGAGTGTAAAGAAATAAGACACCAGAGAAATAAATGGTGGTGATCCAAGGGTGGAGAGGGAGAGCTGAGACAGAGTTGTTGGTGAGGTTTGCCCCTTAATTATTTCACATTCTCTCAACAGGAGGCTGGTGATGATAAGGAGAACTGGCGATTAGACCTTGAAAAGTCTTTTGAATACAACAAGGGGAAAGTGCGAAACCCAGCGAGGGGATCCTTTTTGTTCAGCTGCTCCCAATGTGGAGGGCTGCAATTATGTGACATGGTATCAAGCCTCACGCAGCCGCTTATTTGTATCGCTGGGACTATTTTTAGTAAGAAAATTAGTGTTCTGTATGTTTCTACACATTATTTATGCATCGGGGAATTCAGCTGGTTTTCAGCATTCCCCTGCACCAGGGCCAGTTCTGAGCATAGGCCGGGTGCGAAGCCAAGAAGAGGAAATAAAAATGAAAGAAAATGAAATTATGGAAGAATTTTTTAATATATTTTCAGAATACTAAATATAAAGATGTTATACCCCCCATGGGTTTTCGGTTTTGCCCAATTGTCGTGGGCTGGCAGGCAGCCACTCTGCTCTGATCTCAACAAGGGGCAGACTGTATCAGCAGCACCAGGCATTTTCCCGGTATGCTGCTTGACAATGGGGTTGATACAACGCAAAATATTGTGGTGTTTGGAGATTGTGGTGTGGGGATGGTGTGGTTTGAGCAGCCACACCTGACCTGGTTCTAGGTAATTGGGCCCCAGGATCAGAGTGGCTGCATACCTGCTGCTCATTGGTTGGTCTAATCAGCAACAGGTAAAACCCCTATGCCCACACACACTCAGGAGAGGAGCCCTTGTCATGACCCATGTCCATCTGCTCCTGTGCTTATTCCAACTAGCCCACTCATGACAATAAACTGGTGTGTCTACAACCCCATCGTCTGTGTCTCTGTGCTGAGGTCCCTGGTCCCTGGTTCTGTAGGCGAAACTGCCACACCGGTGTTAACTAGGCAGGACTCAGTGAAAGCGACCCAGACGATAGTTCCATTGGTCGCTGAAGCCCTGTTCTATTTCCTGCCGAGTGGCTCCAACCACCCCGGGGGCCGAGGTGTCCAGATGCAAACAACAACCAGGGGTTGGCCGTGACCTTTTTATAGATTTTTCTCTTTATCTTGCTGTTTCTTCAACATACGGCCACAAAAAGTGACCATCTCCCCACGGCCCTCTCCCTCACCCTTCTCCGTCCACATCCTCCCTGCACAGGACAACCATAAGCCGCCCTCTCATCACCTCGGCCGTTAGCGTTACAATACTAAAATACAGACCAAAAAAATAAAAAACTGTGGAAAATTGATTGGTATGTGTCGTCAAAATCAAAAATGGATAACAAACAAGGTAAAAATAAAACAACCTAATGTTGTTGCAGCTGTTGCTTCGCTTGAGGAAAGCTAGATTGGTTTTTAAAATGTATTTTGTTTGCTCGTTATTTTGTGATTTAGTTGCATAAAAATTCATCCAAATGCTGAAGTAAAAGTCTCTGAAACGAAATTTCTTCCCGAGGGTCCTCCAGGAGTTTGGACGGTGAGGTATCTAGTGTGCATGGGAGGGTGAATAAGGACTCCAAAAAGACTAGAGCCGGCCCTGCCCTGCACAGAGGTCTTAATTCTACTTAACTCTCAGAGTCTGCGGTAAGGATTACGTGAAGACTTTGTCTCGGCAGCATCTAATGTTCCAGAACTCAATTATAGATTCTAACTGTAGCTATTAAGGTAATGTAGTAGCCCTCAGGGCGAAACCGCCATCACCCGTTGGGGATTCCAGCTTAGAATGTTACAGTTCTAGTTTGACGCTTTTGACTGACACACTTTTAAATGGGATCGACGGGGATGAAGTTCTAGCCTTGGAGGCGCCGATGACATTACAAAGAGTATTTTCCACTTCTTCCAACAGCACTGCACCTCTCTAGAGCACACAACAATATGTTCAAATGGAACCAGGGCTCGCTGGAGGAAAAAGCTCAGAGGCCACTGATGGATTGGCAGTCGACTGGAACATTGTTTTGGTTTGTTTTCATTTACGGACCAGGGGGTTTTGGATGAAAACCATTATAGGATGTTTAAGGATCACACTGACTATCACATGATATGCATTGCGAGCTGTGCTTTCCATTCATGACAAAGGTCACAGTTGTGTGTAATAGGCTTTTAGTGTTTTAGTTGTGGTTATATTGGTCAGGAATAGCAGAGACGCTGCTACGAAAGGTTCAAGTCCTGCAGAGTCAACTCAGCTCAAACGTGCAAAAGTAAAATTGCGAAAATAATTCCGCAGAAAACATGATTTGCATGCATCGCGTCTATCTCATACACCACACTTAGATTCAGATTCCTTCAGTTTTCCCGACGCTTCCACTTCCCACCTTTTTTTTTTTTTCATCTTTTTTCTTTCAGAAGTGACTGCCGTGATCGAATGAATTCAAAGGGGGATATAAATACGCCCCACGTAACCTCCAGGTCGGCCAATGTTCACCCGACTGTGAAATCCTGCATTGTCACATCGCTGCTCCGCAGGGAAGAGGACTGAGCGGAATCACAGCGCTGCCTGAGTGCTGTCTGAGCGCTCGCTGCCTGCGTTCTGCTTTGTTTCACTGGAATCCTTCCCCTGGTCCTGACTTATCTGAGCTGCCCGGTCCAGAACAGAACAGATCCAGGCCTGTTCTTACTTTTTTTTTTTTTTTTTTAACCAAAATCACAGAATCACGCCACACCACACTTCCCATCCTCACAATAATATAGGTCACTTGTACAAGTACAATAAGTCATTTGCAATTAATTTAGACACGGTTAAAAATATATAACTGCGTTCTTGCGGAAGATATGTGAATTTAAAAAAACACCTTGTAAGTAGCCCAAAGTGAAGTGGAGCATGACAGTCACATGTTCCTGTAGTCAACCATATAATGCCTCAGTGACAGCCTGAGTGGAGGTTTTTTGTTTTTTTTTCCCTTCAGCAAACACTTTTCTCTTCCATCACTCTCTTTTAGCGCAACGGATCACTGAAACCACAAGTACACACACACACACACACACATACAGAAGCCAATCAGGCTCAACCCTCCATTCATTCAGTCCTCTCTCTCTCTCTCTCTCTCTCTCGCTCTCTCGCTCTCTCTCTCTCTCGTACTCTCTCTCTGTAGTAAATCAGACTGCAGTTCATGCAGCCAGTTAGTTATCAGCCTCTGCACGGCGTCTCTCATCCACACTCTGGCTGACTCTCCACTCTTTACCACACGCTGCTCCTCTCTCTCTCTCTCTCTCTCTCTCTCTCTCTCTCGCTCTCTCTCGTTCGCTCTCTCTCGCTCTCCATCTGTCCTCTCCTCCGCCGGGCGAGGGACCATGCATCCTCCCCTCGGCTCACCCTCCTCCTCGCTTGTCCGCTGTCATTCCGGGCTCCCTTCTTCGTCAAAAGGGGCTTTTCGGCTGCAGAGCGGGGAGCCCTAAAATGTGTCTTCCACCACCACCACCTCCCACCCTCCAGCTTTCTTGAGGACTTCTTATTTCCGAAGAGGTTGCCTGTTGTCTGCGAGCACCACCGTTTCCCCTGCTGCTGCTGCTGCTGACTCTTGTTGGGGTTTTTTTGGGGGGGGATGCCGATCTTCGCGGGACCTCTGCTTGCTGCGAGAAAATCCCCTTGAAGTTGCAGGAGGACACGCATCAATTGGGAATCTCTTTCAGCTTCAGAGCACGCGAGAGAGAGAGCACGAGAGAGAGTGGGCAACACACAGTTTGTAAGCACCCATGCGTCAGTGAATATATTTTGGTATGTGTGTGTATCTGTGTGTATGTGTGTGTGTGTGTGTGTGTGTGTGTGTGTGTGTGGTACACTGCGATGTAGTTTTATCTCTTTCACCCGTGCATCTGTGTTTGTGAGTGTTTTGTGCGTGTGTCTGTCAGCTGGTGTCTTTGCGTGTGTTTAATTCCTGTATGCAGAGTAATGCAGCATTATCCCTTTCACACTAGTTATCATACGTGCGTGTTTATGATAACACGCACATATGATAACCCCCCCCCCCCCCCCACTAATCCAGGTGTTTGACTCAAGGGCTTTAACTTCTGATAGAAGATGCGAGGGACACAAAAACACACACACAAACACATCCACCTTGTCTTGGCAAAATCTTCTAAACAAACAAAGACGTTCGCCAACAATGTAGCGGAGCCAGACGACGTGAACAAAATAACAGAAAAATGTTGTGGGATCATTCTGAGAGGAAGTAGGAAATAAATAAGAAGCCAACATATGGAAAATGGTGAGACAGAGAGAGAGAGAGAGAGAGAGAGAGAGAGAGGTCGACAGGATAGAGAGGAGAGGGAAAGGCTTGACAGAGAGAACTAGGCCAGAATTTAACTGATTTTTGTATGTTTGGCTGTGACAAGAGAAGAGCTGAGCGGCAGCTGGAGTTACTGACTGGAAATCAGAGAACAGAGAGAGAGAGAGAGAGAGAGAGAGAGAGAGAGAGACATCTCAGTTTGCTATGCTATTTTCTGGACAGTGGGGATTTCTATCACCCTCTTCAATAAAAAAATACCCACACACGCACACTTGTGCAAATACCCAAAGCACCTGCTGCACACTTTATGTATGTGCACAGGGTGAAGTGGATCCCCCCCCTTTCCTCCCTCCTCCGTCTTTGGAGAGCACGCTTTGAGCCAAACACTTAGTCCCTCCTCTCCTCTCCCTTCTCCCTTTCCCTCCATCTCCACTCTTGCGCTCTCAGGTGGAGTCCGATCAGCACTGGATGCTCCTCTCTTGCCCTCGCACGCTGAGAGAGCGCCACGCTCCCGTCGGTCGTCGTCCCCCGAACGTCCCCTGCCGCCGCCGCCGCCATGTCCTCCGTCGTTTAACAACAACATGAGACCCCCCACCCCCGGAGGAATGCCCCGGCCAAACCCAGATTGAACAGTTTTGTGTTCCCTTAGGAAGAAGGCTCTTACGCGTCATAAAAGTTCAAACCCACGAGTCCCAGAGTCCCTTGGTCGAGAGCAAAAAGCTTCCCTCGACCCTACGACAGCCATGCAGGTGTCCTTCGCGTGCACGGACCACGGGCTGAAGGCCCCGCGCAACGGCGAGCACAGCAAGCAGAACGCCACCAGCCCCAACACGGCAAGCCAGGCCCGCGCCCGCTTCCGCACTGTGGCGCTGATTGCACGCAGCCTGGGCTCCTTCACACACCGGTACCACCACAACCTCAAGGAGTCGACGGCCAAGCTGACCGGGATGAAGTACAGGTACCTGGGTGGTGACTGGGAGCATGGGGCGGAGCGGGAACTATAGGAAGAAAGGCACAAAATCAAGTAAAACGTCACAGTCGGAATGTCAAGATGCTTACAAACAAATAATTTGGGTTTCGTATAGTCATTTGAAAATACAAAAAGAAGTAAGAAAAACAAGTCAGGTCAAATCCAACAATGAAATATATAAGCTGTCATTTAAAAATATAAAAATAAGTTCAAAAGTTAAGAAGAAATAAAAAAAAAGTAATTTAAAAATGGATTTTTTTTAAAGAAGTAAAAACATTTGAGAAAAATATATATATTATAATTAACAGTATTTACAATAAATGCAACGGCAAGTAGCATATCGGAAGATAGTCATAATAATAAAAGTTCATAGAAGAGGATAATTACAGATAAATCAAGATTGATCACATACGAATCCATTAAGATATGACAAAAATTAACACAAGAAGAAAACAAATAGAAACAAATAGAAAAAAAGAACAAAGATATCCAAAAGAGAGCAACAAAGATCATTAAATGGAAAAATGGAAGAATTAGGGACAGAAGAGGGAGGGGGGTAGTTAGTTAGGGGGGAGGGGGTATCCGTTTTTCCGAGGGGGGACTTCATCATCTAATAATTTTGGTTACTCAGACAAAGGTCTCAATTCATATTTGAAATGTATTAGATGAGATATGTATTAAATTAGATATGAATCTCTTAAAAAAAAGATAATGTATACTTCTTTTGTAAAGACATTACATAGTTAATTACTGAGCAAAATAATGCAGTATTACTATTGTGTAATGTAAAAAAAAAAAGACTGCAAAATTTAACCGATTCTCCAACTGCAGAAACATTTGGATACAGTGCAGAGATGCAGTATCTTCCTGAACAGCATGTTTTGCTGAATGTGGGGTGCGGACGGGAGGTACGCACACCACAGAAACCCCGAATAAAATATATATAGATTCCAGCCTGCTCTCTATACCTCCCTGTTGCCTGCGCTTCCATATTCTCTCTGCTGCGGCCGTGCTATAAGCTTCAATAACTTCCGTATAAATTTGAGATTGCCCTCAGAACTCGGAACGAGGTGCCGAATGACACACTGTAACTGTAAAATACGAGAAATTTCCACTGAGAGGAAGGAGGGAGCGCTGTGTGTGGGAACAAGGTAAACAATGCTCTCTTTACTTCACCGAGGGGGGCTCTTAACCCCGGCGGCGAGAAAGAGGCTCTCGCCTCGCTGCCGAGATGACTTCGCCTGTTGCCGTGTCGTAATTCAGGGGGACAGCGAAAGGAATAAAGAAGGATGGGGTTTTTACTGAGCTAAATGTGATAAGTGATTGTCAAAGCATCTATTCCCGTTTCCATAATGACATTGAAATCGCCAACCCCGGTTTCGGCTGTCAGCTGATGTTCTCCAAAGCGGCCGGTGCGAATGAAATATTTTCACATTAAGCAGCGAAAAGATAATTGCTGTTGCTTTGAAGTTGTTCGCTTCGGCTTTAAATAATTAGATTGGGGAGGGAAAAAAGAAAAGATGGCGTTGGAATCTGAGAGTTTTCAGTGTTTTTATGGCACTATTGGTTTCCTGGCGCTCCGTGTTTCAAAGCCCTGCAATGCACGTGCGGGACTGAAACAAGTGTGTGTGTGGGACAGGTAAAGTCAACTTTTCATGTGGAATTTGTCATACTTCAATATTCCATATTCAGTTGATGGACTACTCTGTGTCGGATACAGCATATGTTTAAAATTCCTGACCGGATGACCAATCATAGTTTGATTGTTCATCAAATGGTATTGGGGAGAACTAATGATCAAAGCAATTTGTTAATACAAAGTGAACAAATAAAGATTTCAATAATACATCTTATGGATTCTTTATCCTTTTTTTTTTTTTTACCTACTCATAAAACCACAAAAAATTGGGTGTGGTCAAAGCGACAGAACCCCTGCAGATAAAAGGAAGCTGCCTTGATTTTTTTTTTTGACATACTGTAACATAGTTTTCAGTTAATCCAGAGTGTAGTGCATCAATATAACACATACACATAAGGAGAAATGATTTAAACTTCCTATCTGCAAAGCTTAAATTAAAATATGAAATAATAATAATAATAATAATAATAATAATAATAATAATTTATGAATTGTGATTTTTTTTTTAAACACAAAAGCTGCATTTCCTATATGTATTCTTGTTCCTTGCTTTTGCTCATTTGTCATTCATGAAAGCAAATAATCACTACTACACAGTGTGAATCACATTTCACACTTCTATCCTCCCCATAAATTCTCCCCCTCATTTCCAAACGTTTGCGAGCAATGTGACAATTCAATACATTTAAAAGGCATAAAAGTTTTATTTTCTAAATACATTTTGTGGACCCCCGAGCAGTACTTCCATAGATCACAACGGGCCACAGACCCCTGGTTATCTGAACCACGTTGACATTACAAGAGAACAACAGCTTTATGACTGTGTCCCTAGTTTATTATATTATTGTGTATTTTATTGTTTTATTACATTGCCTCTAGTCTATTTCTTCACCTCCTCTTCCCCGATACCCTTTAAAACAAAAACAAGGCCTAAGTCTAGTTGTTGTTGTTGTCACTGTTTTGCATGCGACATACAGTAAAAAGAACAATAAACTGCAACTTGACACGTCATAACTCAAAGAAAGTTTTAACTGTACTCAGTTTTAACACTCAAATACAAAACTGTGTTTTGAGATAGAAATGAGATTCAATTACTTTGGAATTGAAAAATGGGGAGGGGAGCTGGATCTGCTTCATCTTTGTCGCTGTTTGCAGGTGGAAGCAGTTAAGCCTTTGGTAAACCCCCCTATCTTCAGCACACAGAGAACACACTTATCGCTTATATAAACTCTGTGAACCCACAGTTCCTTTGTCTTTCTCCTTCACTCTGTTTCCCGGCCTTTCTCTCTCTCCATCTCTTTCTCTCTCGCACTACCCCCCTCCCCTCCTCCCCCCAACTTTAAGATGTTATCAGCCGGTAGCATATCTCGCTTTAGGCACATGATTTGGCTGGTGTTGGCTTTGTGGAAAAGAAGGCCAGGCCGCAACTCAATCTGAGTTGTGGCATTTCTTGCCAATCCTCTGTTTGCGATAAGCAGTCTAGTACATGAATGGGTATGAATATATGTGCGTGTGTGTATATGTTTGTGTATGTATTCATGCATGCATGTCGCGCTCTTCCTCCCAAGCTAAACTGGGAACATCCGAAGGCGTAGACGTTGAGGCAGATGATGTGGTATGCAGAGGGAGAGAGAGAAAAGATAGATAGAGCGAGAGAAAGAGAGGGGCACCACCATCTAACATCACCATCAGCTGCATTTACAGTTGTCATGGCAATGAGGAAAAAATAAACAGTTCCATCCGATAACTGGTCAAATCTGGCTGCAACTTTACCCTTTTGGTTGCTGTGTAATTGTTTAATTTTTTCCCGAAAACCCAAACAAAAATAACAAAACAAAAGCGCACGTGGCGCCGTCTCACATTCACACATAGTGTAAAATCTCCGGCCCACGGACATGGTGATGTAACACAGCGTTCAGTGGCTGGCTTCACACAATGTTCTGATTGTTTCTAGTTCCCAGTATGAGGCCTCGGATCGCCGGGACCACGGGCTATTTGGTGGGGAAGCACCAGAAGGTCCGTGCGATGGACCGGGGGGTCTGGGGCTAGTTCCGCTTGGTTACCGCAGTGCTGCACTGCAGATGGGCACTCTAACATCCCTTCTGTCGCATGCTGGGATAATGCTTTATCAGTAGCCAGCAGAGACCCTGAAAGAGTGGTGTGTGTGTGTGTGTGTGTGTTTGTGTGTGTGTGTGTGTGTGTGTGTGTGTGTGTGTGTTTGTGTGTGTGTGTGTGTGTGTGTGTGTGTGTGTGTGCGCGTGTGCGTGTGTGTGTGTGCGTGAATTTCTCTCTCTCTCTCTCTCCCTCGCTCTTTCTCTCTCGCAAAGGTTATCCGTAGAGAATGCTTTTAAAATCATTTCCATCTATAACTTCTGCGAGGATCAGGTTTTTCTCCCCGCTGCAGCCACCAGACTTTGTGTCGTTCGACAAACAGTCGCGACCATTGAGTTGAGTTACAACTTTTGCAGTTAAAATTTCATGACCCCAGCCCCATTCTTTTGGCAGATGCAGCCCCAGAGCCAATGTCACCCTTCCACGGATGGTTCTCCTGAGCCCTCTGGCTTTATGGCTTTAATTATAAGTCTGAAGAAAAGTATTTCTGTCCTCTTGGCAAGGGTTACTCTTTAATCAGCCGATAGAGTGTCAAATGTCAGAGGGAATTTTTCAAACACAGCTTTTTCTTCTTCTATTGCTTATGGTCTTGCTCTGCTATTGCTCTTTGGAGAGGGAGGGGCATTCATTTATCATGCGTTCCTGTGTCACCGCACAGGAAAGGTTACGTTTCAAACTCCTAAAATAATATTGAGGAACTGCATTCTCAACAGCAAGGTTAAAGTGGTAATCCGTAAGATTATTTTGGTAAAATAAATATTTGATATTTGCCACATATACTGGCACTTCATAGGGAACAGCCATGTATTGTATTTGCGTTGTGCATGTGCTCCTCTATATGCTGTATCCATTGCTGGTGGAGGGGTCAGCTTTTCCTGGCAAGAATACACTAATCGGGCACATGTAAGAGGTGAAAGTCAGCCGCTGTGAATTAGATGAAGCAGCGTAGCTAGTCGTGGTCAGTGAACTGCCAATATGGATGAACATTCCCAAAAAAGAACAGCACCCTCCTAAAAAATACCCCCGACACCTCAAAAAACCAAATCAATCGATCGGATGAAGGCATACCTTCAGACAATCTTATGGATTGCAACTTTAATATATATTGAGAGCACTATTAGGCAGAACTTTCGACAACTATTCCAACTTTTTTTGGATCCTGTACAGTAATACAAGTTTTGCTTTCACCACTGCCCAGTAAATAGCTTTTTGGTGGAAAGAAATCCGTACCGCTGAGCATGGCACCGGCAGCACCTGCTGCTCGATGACAATGAGAGGCACTGTGAGCTTTCTGTATCAGCCAGCAACTTATGTCAGACAGTGTTGGCTGATACAGTCTTTTCTTCCACATGCTTCCTGACAAAAAAAGATAACACTGGGAAACCCTGCTTGTGCCGGCGCTACTCTGTATAAAGGTGTCACGGTCTTTGTGTTTCTATGTTTACTCGTGCGAGCGCTGGTGTGTACTTTATGTGTGTGTTTATGTGTGAGGGCGAGGGGGGGTATAGAGGTGAGGTAAGGTAAGCAGATATGATTATTGTTAGTTTTCCTTTTTGCATGTGGGTGGTGGTTGCAGTAAGCAACTCTTGCATGTGTCTAATTCATTGTTATCGCCTATTTAAAATCAAAAGCCCTCGCGGCCCATCGATGAAATTAATTTGTGTTTCCTTGTGTGTGTTTCACACATTTACGAGTCTCAGAACACGGGTGTGTCTGCTGTGATGTGTGGATCTAATAACGTGAGCTGAGCTATGCTTGAGGCCTGAAGCATGAAGCTCCACTGGGTCCAAACACCAGGCACTAAGCAGCAAAAAGGGTAAGGGAGCGCAATCTCTCATTTAAACGCCCAACAACTTCTGTTAGGAACTCACTTTGAAGTGAAACTTTGAATTGCAAGGTTGTTTTTTGTTTATTTCTGCCCCCTTAATGGTTATGAAATTGCTCCGTTTCACACTTGCAATATCTACCCCTTCTCATTAAATGAGAATGTCCCCTCATGTGGGACGAAGATCTCTTGCCGTGATAAAACAGAAACGCACGTTATACGGTGAAACCAGGCAATGAGATTGTCCAACTTTATGAGGAAACCAGCTCCATAACCAATTTCAGTGGTGGAAAGGGCAAGGCGTCAGACAAAATAAAATAAGATAGAAAATCCCTTGCACCTTGGGAACGTTAGCCCTCTTTTACATTCACCTGTTTACTTTTCCAAGTGAAACTCAAATCAACAAATCGTGGCAGTGGAAACCTTCTCCCGTCTTGGACATTCCATGCGTGTATTCTAACCTTTTGCAAAGCCATGGCTGGCTTACAGACACTGATCCGGACCGGACATCCCACCGGGCCGAATCAATACCCTTCAGATCTGCCCACGTGTTTTTCGATACAGGCTCAACTTACAGGCCCGCAGCTGTAATCGCCCGTCTCCATGTGAAAAATACACCGTTATCCCGCCTGCGGTGCTCCGTCTATCACTTTACGACCCAACTACTTTACAATCCAATCTCATGTTGATTTACTGTACAGGTCCCAAACCCCAGATTAGTGACTGTATGAGAGTGAGAGTGTGTGTAGGCCGACGGTTTAAGAGGACAACACACCTGAACAGCCACCAGCATTAGGACATTAGGACATATGAGGACACATTTGGTGTGCCCATAATCCGAAAGGCTTTAATTCTGTTTTCAACATTTTACAATTTTTCATATGTATCTCCTGATTTACTCTGACTCAAAGATTTTATAGTGCTATTTTGGGTCTTCATATTCCCAACTAATCTTGTTGTTAAAGGTTTTGCTTGAAGAGTATCTTGCTAATCCACATAACCTGCATCTGTATGTGTGTGTGTGTGTGTGTGTGTGTGTGTGTGTATGTGTGTGTGTGTGTGTGTGTGGGTGTGTACCAATACATACACACACACACACACACACACCCACTCAAACTCACAAACATGGCTGCGCCCTCCCCTGCAGATGCCTATAGGGAAAGCAGCTGTCATTTCCCATTTCCCATTCTCTGTCATATAGGATGCTTTATGGGTAGAGGGCGTTTGATCTGCTCAGACTCCTCCGTCTTCCTCTTCCTCCCTCTTTTTGGGGACTTGCTGGCTGTCCGTCTTCCAGTCTCTCGCCATCTCCATCTCTCTTCTCTCTCCTCATACATCCTCACTCTACTCCAGCCTTGCCCTTTATCTCTGCATTTTATTTCGCCTCTCTATCCTCCACCCTTCATCTCTCTCTCTCTTTCTCTCTCTCTCTCTTTCTCTGTCAAGAACAATTTCTCAGGATTCCACCATAAGGACTGTGGGCTTAGTCCGTGAATTACTCCCCACGCCCCCTCCCCTTGTCCAAATTCAACTCCTCAGTGTTTCCGTTTAAGATAATCTGTTCATTTTCCCTTCAAAAGAATTCATTCCTGTCCTCTATTTTCTATCGCTGCCACGCAAAGTCTTGGATGCGTTCCCTCCTGCTGCTGCGCTGGATGTCTTGATAACATACATACAGTACAGTTCTAACTGTGTTCTTTAATCCAAATGCCCACATTGGCCAGCTTGTTCAATGTGTCGTTGGAAATTAGACTAAATGGGTGGGTGTGCTCCGCATTAATCCCCCAGACATGAAGGAGTTTACAGTTTAAAGCTTGTACTTAAAATCTCGACTCTAACACAGAGCGGCAGAAATGTATTTAACCCCTCCCACATCAAAATAAGGTGCTTAAAGGAAACACCTTAACATACTGTACAATAAATCAAATATTTATTTGATTTGAATATTCGCTTTCAATTTGTTAGAGGAGCAAAGCCACTAAGAATAAAAGCGAGCTGCACGGCGGCTCGCAGGATGCTCATAAGTGGTGACAGGTTTGTGTGAGGGGGCGTCTTCAAATGACTCATTTGTCGTTTGACTCGGAGGCTTCATTTGGGCGCCAGCCAACCATGAGGGGCTGTGTCGCAGACACTGGCCGACAAAGTTGTTTATATGTAAGAGTACAGACATGTTGGCCTTTCCCCCTCATCTCCTCTGGTCTGTTGTGCTTTATTCATTCGAGACTCCTAAGTTTGACATTCCCTTTCTTTCTCTGTCTGCCTCTCTCTCTTGCTTTGTCTGTCTTCACCCATGTCTCAAAAACACTTTTTTTCATGCACCAATGCATGCACACCCCATATGCATAACCATTGTAAAAATGTAATTTTCCCTTTTTTTTTTTACACAAGCATACTCATTTGGTCTTCCCTTATTGCAAATTACTCATGGCACCTCAATCATTTTTTTCTCTTGTAGCATGTCCCGGGTGACAACCAATTTCAACCTTTGGCAGCTCGATTGGTGCACCCCGGAGCTGGCAGCTTGGCTAAATAATCATTAGGTTAGGAGTAATGTGGCTTCTGGCCAACCACTCAAAAGCACAGAGGAGAGGAATATAGATGCAGGGTGAGGTCTCTGGATGCTGTAGGTCAGCTTCGATCGGACATTTTTTTACTTTCCTTTCTAACCAATAACAACCGACCAACCAATAACAAATGCAATTTGCCTGTAGACCAAAGGCAGACACGAGCATAGCCATTCAATTATGTAAGAGCGTGTGTAAGAATATACACTGTATGTGTAAGAGTTAAAGTAAGGAGCCCCCATAATACCAAAACAAAGTTAGCTCTCTGCTGAGGGGAGTTTTGAACGGAGATTAATTACGCCTGCAAGCTCTTAGAGCGGATTCAAACCTCAGAAAATGTACAGTTTATCTCTAACAGCACTAATGAGAAAGGCTGTTCACTCACACATACTGACACACACACACACACACTCCTGCATACCTCTAGGCGCAGACAACCAATTCATCGGTTATTATTATTAACTCCTAACGTACTCTCTGTCCCGCACTTGGACAGATCCGAGTCCCAATTCACACAAGATCAGAGAAACCCGGGATGATGTTGCATCCAAACTCCTTCCAGCTGCATCGCAAACAGGAGTGCGGGCCAAGAGCGGTGTTTGTCTCCTCCTCTTTGTCTAGACTGTACAGCTGTGCCGCTGTCTCAATGAGTGATGCACCGCCATGTTTGACAACTAATTGAATTGGCTGAGGGCACCGTAAGATAGGGAGGGGTTGGAATAATCTGCTCCTCGTCGGCCATTAGTTGCCAGGGCAGAAGGAAAACCACTCTTGGCAATTTTTTTAGGGCTCATTTGTTGGAATGAGTAAATGTCTGCAGCAAAGAGCGGATAGCACATCCCGAGTCATAATTGGCTGCTTTTCAGTGTCAAGGTATAGATATTAAGACATATTCTTCTGCCCAGATGGATGTGTCTTCCTGGCAAAGGGGTGTGCGTGTGTGCGTGTGTGCGTGCGTGCGTGCGCATCGAGTGCATCTGAGTTTGTCTTTGCAAGTGTGTACATATTCTCCCCTGTGTGTGTGTGTGTGTGTGTGTGTGTGTGTGTGTTTGCCTGAGCGCAAAAGCATGCATATAGCCTCAGTTGTCACAGTCAAACTAATGTCTCAATTTCACAGTTGTCACGCCTGATCTTTCTCTCTTGCCAAACAACGGCGATGACTGCCTCTCTTGGGTGCCTGTATAACGCTGATGCAATCTGGGACCAGGCCTGATTTCTTCCCCATTTCTCTCCATTTTGTTGTTCCATTTTCCAAACTTTCCCCCCACTCTAGCCCCTCGAGTCAAACTCTAGTAGGACACCTGTGGTGACAATGGGGAGATCGGTCGTCTAGCAATGCTCTAATAAGCCTCTAATAGTGTTGTTAGCAGATGACATCTCTCTCTAACGTGTTACTCATTAGTATACTCAGATTGTGACACTATACATCAGTAGGCGATCTGTGACTCCCAGTAGAGGCTACTGGGATCGACTGTGTTAACGAGTGCTGGGGGTATTAAATGGAGAATTAACTGTGGGGTGGGAAGAGGCCTTCAGCATGGAGCTAATATAAGGAGGCTGTACCCGAGTTAATGGATAGAGGGATGCATAGGAGCCAGGAAGAGAGAGAAAACTGAGCAGACTAAAACTTTGACCTAACCCGTGCGAGATAGAGAGCGAGCCACAGAAAGAGAGATGGGGAGAGATGGAGGAAGAACAAATTGACGAAAGATGATGTGTTTCAGCAACTTCCTTCAGAGAATGGAGAAGGATTTGCTTTTTTGTCTACTTCTTAATGGCTGAGACAATAATGGTAAAGAGTCCGAGGAAGTGCTCCCGGTGTCAGATGATGTCAAAGGCTGTGAAAACACAAGACAAGATCATTTAGTGAGGAAATAAAGGAGGATGGGGGCAGTGGGCAACACTTGTTAAAAGGTTTCTTCTTGCTAAATTCCCCCTCAGGAGCGCATGTGGAGTTAATGGAGTCACCATTTCAGGTAATAAAACATTTATATATGTTTGTAGAAGCCTCTGATGGACGCTTTGCTGGGAAGATCCCTCTCTCATGCAAGGTGGAGACTGCTTATAGATTATTCTCGGATTCTTAGAGTCCTCCCCCAATTATCTCTCAATTGGTATTCATGACTGGAACAGTGACATGGATGACCCTCCACGACAGTGATCCTCTCCAAATACAAGAGAACTTCATCAATACAACAGACGCTGATTTTAAATGCTTCATGCTGCCACTACAATCGATTTTTCTAACTATTAGCCAAAGTGTAGTGTGTCAACTCTTACTCTGGCAACTTACATATACATTTCAGCCTAATATCTAATATCCTAAATTACATAATTATTTAAATCACCTCCTAGGGCACCATCCCGAGCGGCGGCGTGGAGAGGGAGCGATTGTGGCGCATTTTGAGCACCTGTCTCCCTCTCC
The DNA here is from genome assembly GCF_960531495.2 of Zeus faber. Taxonomy (NCBI): domain Eukaryota; kingdom Metazoa; phylum Chordata; class Actinopteri; order Zeiformes; family Zeidae; genus Zeus; species Zeus faber. The sequence continues at coordinate 11,539,248 of NC_137196.1, read as the reverse complement.
CACAGTGCTGACGATGCGCATGCTCGTGATGCGCATGCCAGCAAATGGGGTGCCTGCGATCGGCTCGCCAAAACAATGTTTTTATTTTAGATGTAGCTTATTTTCTTTTTCGTCTGATTATGGAACGGTATGGAATGAAACCGTGCGTAATGGGGACACTTTCTCTGTGACTCTCTCCCCGATCAGCTCCTCTCCATGCGCTATGTGCAGAAAAATAATCTAGACTAGTCTACGAGTCGTGCCCCGTTCGTGGAGGCGCGTGGAGGGCCGTGTTAAGCGCCCGTGTCGGGAGGCAGACAGTTCACACATATAAAAATATATTTATGATTCCCTTTATTTATATTTCCCATTGAAAAGTTATCCCTGTGAATTTTGTAAGCTTCTATCTATTTTATCCTGTTATTGTAATGCACCCTCACTGAGGAAAAAAAACAAAACGACTGCTTGACTTGAAGAATCTCAGTCCCATATCACGCTGATGCAATCTGGGACCAGGCCTGATTTCATCCCCATTTCTCTCTATTTTGTTGTTCCATTTTCAAAACTTTCCCCCCACTCTAGCAAAATGAATAAAACTCTAGCAGGACACCTGTGGTGACAATGGGGAGAATGGTCGTCTAGCAATGTTGCCAATGCTCTAATAAGCCTCTAATAGTATTGTTAGCAGATGCCACTTCTCTCTAACATGTGACTCATTAGTATACTCATTGTGACTCCCAGTAGAGGCTACTGGGATCGACTGTGTTAACGAGTGTTGGGGGTATTAAATGGAGAATCTACCACGGGGTGCAAAGAGGCCTTCCGCAGGGAGCTAACATAAGGGGGCTGTACCAAGAGTCAGGAGCTACGAACCACAGGAGCTAGGAAGAGAGAGAAAATTGAGCAGACGTAAAACTTTGACAGCGTGCAAGAGAAATTGAGACGAGGAGAAATTTCAAGATTCAAGATTCAAGAGGTTTATGGAGGAAGAAGAAATTGACAAAAGATGATGTGTTTCAAAAGTTCCTTCAGAGAATGGAGAGGGAGTTTCTTTTTTGTCTACTTCTTAATGGCTGAGACAATAACAGTAAAGAGCCGAGGAAGTGCTTCCTCTCTCAGATGGCAAGATTTTTAGTGAGGAAATAAAGCGGGTGGGCAATGGGCAGTGGGCAACACTTGTCAAAAAGTTTAATCTCGCAAAATTCCCCCTCAGGAGCACATGTGGAGTTAATGGAGTCACCGTTTTAGGTAATAAAACATTTATATATCACTGGAGCAGTGGCATGGACGACCCTCCACTACGGTAATCGTTTCCAAATACAAGAGAACATTACCAATGCAACAGACGCTGATTTTAAATATTTCGTGCTGCCACTACAATTTTTCTTAACTATAAACTTTACTATAACAAAAGTGTAGTGTGTCACCTCTTACTCTGCCAACTTACATAAACCTTTCAGCCTAATATCGTTAACATCTATGTGAACCGGTGTTCTGGCCCAGGACCAGGGAACGAGCGAGGGGAGGCAGGCAAAGGCAAAACAGGGCCGGTTGGCATGTATTTATTATAGAATAAACAAAAAGGTGGCTCGTGGGGCCAAAGGCAAAATCAAATGCTCGCAGGCAAACAGGAGGCGAGTCTGGCCCGTCTGTGCTTACGTATGTGTGCTGCCGCCGTAACGTGGGCGGTCTGTTGCACTTAGCGTCCGTGCTGGTTCTGATCACGTCTCCAAAACCCCACGCACCTCCCTTACTTCGGGTAAAAACAGATCCGAAATTATGTCCTGGTCCTGGATCAGAGGAATCAGCGGAGCCCCTCCGTTGATTCGCTCGATCCCCAGCAGCTGAGTAGCCCCGAGATAGGAGCCTGTACCGCCTGTCTGCAGCAGCCACTTGACCACGCCCCCTTGGTCTGCCACAATCGAATATCCTCATAACATAATTATTTACAGCATTATACAGGGGGATTGTATAAATAAGTAAATATTGAAGGGATTTCCTTGCAGACGTTGCCATCTTTTTCTCCGAGCCCAACAAGCATTGCATTATGCATTATATTCATAGAGATTTCCTTCCTAGATGTTTGACCTTTCATAGAAAAAAAATAAATTAGGGTACACCCACCTCCCAAATACCAAATATCAAATACAAATACCAAATGCCAACATCTTCTCTCCAGCAATGTTAAGCCTTCTTAATAGTATATACATCTAACCAGGTATCGCAAGAGCCCTCGCGCCAGGTCCATCATGATGTCAAAACACCAGCACTTTAAAATGAGTTATGAAAGTGAAAATTACAGAATTTTAGTTGATTCAGAATTTTGTCAGTCAAATCGGAATCGGCTGTTCAATGCGAATATTCGACTATTCAGTGGTGGGGGGGGGGACAACGGCAGGGCCGGGCCGGCTCTTCTTATCGGCGACTTAGGCGGCCTCCTAGGGCACCATCCTGAGGGGCGGCACGGAGAGGCGGCGATTGGGGCACATTTTGTGCACCTGTCTCCCTCTCCAAAGCAGACCATACGCACGCTAGTGATGTGTGTGCCAGCAATTGGGACGTCCGTGATCGGCTCGCCAAAACAATGTTTTTATTTTATTTTACGTCTGCTTATGGAACGGTATGGAACGAAACTGTGCATAATGGAGACACTGTCTCCACGACTCTCTCCCCGATCACCCCCTTTCCATGCGTTATGCGCAGAAAATAATCTTAATGAGTCTACGCTACAGCCAAGGCGATAGGGGCGCATGGAGAGCCGTGTTCCCGCCCGTGTCCGGAGGCGGACAATTCACACATTGTGTTATCCCTGTGGATTTTTGTGAGCTTCTATCTGTTCCTGTTGTTGTAAGGCACCTTCTCTGAGAAAAAAACTGCAAAATGACTGCTCGACTTAAAAAATCTCAGTCGACTCATGGGTTTTCAACTGATGATTAGACCTTATTTCATTTCAGGGGGCAGCCCTATTTAGTTGCATTTTCTTCTGATACATTACATTGTTCTGACACAAAAGCTGTGTTTGTTCTGAGATTTTTGCATGGTACCCATGTTTGTTTATTTGTTTGTTTGTTAACTCAGGAACCTTGGGAAATCTGGGCTGCGCGTCTCCTGCCTGGGCCTCGGTGAGTACATTTAATTGGCATTAGAAGCAAAGGCGGGATGAGCTCTGCAGCATCTGAGTACATCCTCCACATATCTCCCTCCAGGTGGTGGTGTGTGTGTGTGTGTGTGTGTGTGTGTGTGTGTGTGTGTGTGTGTGTGTGTGTGTGTGTGTGTGTGTGTGTGTGTGTGTGTGTGTGTGTGTGTGTGTGTAAACATGTGCCAGTGTGTGTTGGTCTGTTAAGTCTGTTTATTCTCAGTCACAGGGGAATTCAACATGGGGACAAAATTGTAATGTTTTAGCTCTTGGCTCAATATGACCTTATGTAATGGGCAAATGCTTTGCCCTTGAACCCAGAACTGTTTTGGGTTTCCACCCCATTACATCAGACCCCATGTGAAAACCTGCTATCGTTTTTAAAATTATGCCTCGGCTCTTCAAGCATTCGTCTTCATGTGTCCTCCCCCATTGCCACCAGGCAGGACGAGTGGCCTATCACAGTCTCGAAAAAAAAGATAAAAAACAAAGGTGACGGACTCTGAACACCCAAGCGGTTCCACATAAATTCCATAGTGCACGAGCTGTTGAATGCCCAGTGGTAAATGCGCGGCAGGAAGAGAATAAACACAGGCCAGAGTGCTTGCGGGGGGAAGGGAAAAAGGACACATGGTTTTGTTTTCCCCAATCAACAAGCCGGCTGATGATAGGTGTTTGTGACAAGGACAGAGGGCTTGGGCAGCACTACGGCTCTGCAAACAGGGATGTACACACACACTGCAAAACACACACAGTGAGTCACACATACAGTACATACAAACAATGAAATCCAACACACAGAAAATTTGCTTGTCGGCCAAGATCCACAACAAATAACAAGTGTGTACTGTTTACCTGGCCAACCATGATGGCCTGAGGGTTACCATGGTGGCCACGATAACCACAAAGATACACAACAGCACAAAAGCCCCAAATCAATCCATTATCTGCAGCGCATATACAGTATCTTACTTTTGTTTGAAGACATGCCTACACATACTGCTTCCAGCTGGCTTTTTAGTATTGAATTAAAGGTCAGGGCATGGTAGGTCCTGGATTTTTGTGTGTGTGTGTGTGTGCGTGTGCGTGTGTGTGTGCGTAGGGTGTTGTGGGGGGGGGGGGGTAAAAGCTGATGAGGATGATGATGATGATGAGGACTTTCCGGTGAACCTATCCACTTCCATCCTATCAACACTCTGACATTTGGCCGTGATTGTTTGAGGGAGTAGGCACTGTGCCAAAATGTCAAAGCGATCACTAATGCGTGACTGAAGTGCGCCACATTTCGTTTTGTGCACGTGGAGGGGTTGGACTTCCACGGTCGTCGCTGGCTTAGTGCACTGTATCTGTTGTGCGTAACTTTGGTTTCCTAAACTTTGACTAACATGTCTTTCTTTCTCTCCCTCTGACAGGCACCTGGGTCACATTTGGAGGTCAGATATCAGATGAGGTAAGACGTGAGGTCACATTTCTTTTATACTGGTGTATCCAAATGTGTCCAGTGGGACCCTGCTGGGTCTTGTGCAGTAAGTGGGTCTTCTTGAGATGGGCCTCCTCCCTTGTCAAATTAAGTTTGTGGGAAGGGGTCTTCTACCCATGTCAGTGCTTTTATCCGGCCTTGGAAGGGAGGGCAAACTTGGGCCCAGCTCATCACTGCCTGACTACCACCGAGACTGATAAGGGGTGCAAATTGCAGAGTGGACGAAAATAGAAAACACATTCCTTTTAAATCAATACAGGCTCCATAAGTAAGATGGGTGTGACATACACATCTTTAATCTCTTAACAGGGGCATCAAATTTCCGGTGCTGAGCTGCTATCAGATTCGCTCTCATTTAAACTCCAATGGATGAAACTCTTTCTAGGTTCCTTTTTCCTCAAGTGTATTGTTGCCAGTGATGCAGAAGTAAAATTAACATTGAACCCTAACACAGGACCGGCAGATGTGGTTTGGTGTGGTAAGATTGTGCTTATGTCTGTGCCTTTGTAGAAATGTTGTTCAACCCTATTTTCCAAATCGAGAACAGGAGGTTCACTGGGCTCGGGTGGGTTTATGCTTCACCACAATGCGTGTGGTGTAATACGATGTGACTGTGGTCCCTGTGGTGAAACTGGTCTTTCTCGTGGCAGGTGGCAGAGCAGCTGATGACCATCGCTTATGAGAGCGGGGTCAACCTGTTCGACACCGCCGAGGTCTACTCTGGGGGGAAGTGAGTAACATCTCAGATCGGCCTTTTCTCCACAGAGCTCTACGTAAAGCAGCACGGATCTGGTCGGGTGTACTACGGCCCCATGGGGCCCATACATACACATACACCTTAACTACCTGCACGCACACACCTACACACACTCCATCCCATCAACAAGGATAGATCTTATCCACCTGAGTGCGACAGCGATTAAATGGCAACAGTGACAACTCTGTGATTTCCATAATGCCATTCATCGTCAGGGACTTGTCATTCCATGTGCTGCTAAATTTAACTTTATTGGCTGGCAGCATGATGTTTTGAATGATAGACGAGCCCACGGCGGCTGCCTGGCGATGAATTCTGATTTCAAGGTTACCAGGGAAATTGAATCCCACAATATGAGCATCAGTTTTAGTTTATCCTGCACTCCCACAACATTTTTAATCTCGCCTTTTGCGATATGTGGTGTGGCAGATAACCGCTAGGTTACCACACTCCCACTCCAGTGTAACAGTCTTAAATCTAATCTCCCCGCTCCTTTTTTACAGAGCAGAGGTAATCCTCGGAAACATCATCAAGAAGAAGTGCTGGAGGTGAAGTACAAAAAATGTGATTACGTGGTGTCATTTTGTTTATTTGTGTGTGTGTGTGTGTGTGTGTGTGTGTGTGTGTGTGTGTGTGTGTGTGTGTTGAGGTATGCATCCATAATGTCGTGAGAGGCTGAAGGCGGTTTAACAGAAAGTGCTAATCCAACGGGAATGGAAAACGCCCCTGTCTCACTTTTCTATCCACCAATCCACATCTAAATCTTTTGCTGTAACCATGGCAATCTCAGAAAAATGAACTCATCGCCATAGCTCACAACTGAAGCCACAGCATTCAAGCGGACTAATTATAAATATTGAAATACTGATGCGATACATGGTACCGTGCACATGGTGTTGTACTGTTTAGTCCTCAACATGTGTACTGCACTTTTCACTCGCCCGCTCTCTGCCTTCCTCTACTTGAGTTGTGTTTCAGTTTGAATTATTAATCCTTAAATCGAAGGGATTTGACAGTGGAAGAGTGATCTTGTTAAAGTTTGCAAAACGAGATCGTCTGTAGTTCTTCATCTCGTCTGAGCTCCATAGCTTCTTCATGAGTCAAGCTGTAATTTAGACTCTTGCCAACCAGGAAACTGTAAAATATCCCCAAAAAAGACTCACCATTATTAGTTTAGTTGTTTCAATATATATATACAGAAATATATGACAAACGTTGCTGCAGACCCCCTGCAATTCCTTAGAGGACCACAGCCCATAGAGGACCACAGTTTGGGAAATACCCTGGTTTAAGAACACCAAAATCACGTATATACCAGTGTATACAAAGATGGCAATAATACCAGCATTGCATCTGCTGAATTCAAGCTCACACAAACATATACAATATACCTTTACTACTCGCAATTGAAGACGTCTGCACACACACACACACACACACACACACACACACACACACACACACACACACATATGTATTTATTTATATATATATATATATATATATATATATATATATATATATATATACATTTAATGTATACATATGCTTATCAAGGAGAATGTTTTTCATCAGGAGGTGCTTGATGGTTTCTAATTCAGTGCTTTTGATGTCTGTCTTTCCTCAGGAGATCCAGCCTGGTGATCACCACCAAGCTCTACTGGGGAGGAAAGTAAGTATCTGTGTGTGTGTGTGTGTGGGTGTGTGTGTGTGTGTGGGTGTGTGTGTGTGTGTGTGTTTGACCTGATTATGTGCGCTCTCCATTCATGTGTATATCTTCATACATATAAAGAGGATAAGAAATTGGAGAAGAAAAACAAGCCTTTCTAAAAAGAGAGTTTCAGCTTTTTCTGGCAACAGGGGGAAGTTTCCTGCTCTCAATCCAGAGTGCCTGCAGGTCCTTAAAATGTCTTTAATTTAGTTTGATATACGTTAGACCTCAAAAAGGCATTAAATATTCTTAAATAGTCTTAAATTTGAAATTTATTTTAGTCAACATTCGTAAAATTCCTTTGTTTCAGAGTCAACATTTATTATGTTATAAACCCCTTAGTCTGCAGCTGAGCCTAATACACATATTTTTAGTGTCGGAGAAATGCCTTTTCTGGGTGAACCCAACCCACTTTATACTTGGCTGTCATACACACCTGTGGAGAGAAATCCATGAACATACTTGTACTTAGCTGTCCGAGGTTCTGTGGGGAAAATAGCTAATGCTTATACTTATTCCAGTCCCTAATCACTTACCTTGCTATCTGACCTGAATGAATCTGTTCTAATGGCAGTTCATAAAATAATCAAATCCATGACCTTCCCTGTGTCTACATTCAGTCGTACTTATTTCTGCCTTAAAAATACCTTAAGTCTTTTAAAGTATTCAATTTAACTCTCTGACAGTGTCACCTGGTGAAGCAAGACACAGCTTTTAGGAGAGAAACTTTCCTCTGTCTTGAGGGAGAGAGAGAAGTCGAAACAAGGTCATAGAGCTTGGCATCAGCATTCTTCTCTTTCGTCTCTCTCTCTCTCTCTCTCTCTCTCTCTCTCTCTCTCTCTCTCTCTCTCTCTCTCTCTCTCTCTCTCTCTCTCGCTCTCTCTCTCTCTCTCTCGCTCTCTCTCTCTCTCTGTCTCTCTCGCTCACTCCCTGTAAGTTGAACAACTGCAGCCCCCTAAATCTCATCTGAACTCATCCTGAACAGATAATCACCCGGGTATCAGGTCTGTCTCCACACGGGATGGATTATTAGAAAAAAGAACTGATTAACCAACTGAGCGCCTGAGTGGCTTGCTGATTGCGAGACACACACTCACACTCACACACACACACGCACACACACACACACACACACACACACACACACACACGCGCACACACACACACACACACACATTTTCTCTTCTCTTCTTTCCTTCCCCACTTTCTATCACCAGTATAGACACACACACACACACACACACACACACACACACACACACACACACACACACACACACACACACATACACAAACAAACACAGCAGGATGGTAATGGAGAGGGGGGACCGCCTCGCACACATCTCTCCTTGTGTCTGAAACTGGATGTATTATGCTAAGCAAGGAGGGAGCGAGGCAGAAACAGAGAGTGTGTAGTAAAGCGGGGGGAGATGGGAGGATAAGGGACACCCGGCACAATCAGGCAGAAGTAGAGAGCGGGAATGGAGAGAGAGAGAGAGAGAGAGAGAGAGAGAGAGAGAGAGAGAGGGAGAGAGAGGGAGAGAGACGGAGAGAGAGAGATGTGTGGGTGGGAGGCAAGCAACAGATTGCTGGTTAACAAACAGCGTTACCAGCAGCCTGATCAACTACAGTGGTACTATGACTTACGAGTTTAATTCGTTCTGTGACAGAGCTCGTAATTCAATCTGCTCGTATAGCAAATCACTTTTCCCCATTGAAAATAATTGAATTGCCATTAATCCGTTCCAGCCCCCAAAAAACCACCCCGATTTTTTTTTATGTGTTTTTAAATAAGAAAAATGTATTTATAAATAAGAAATATTGTATAAAAACATAATAAAACATAATAAAAGAGAATGTGTAGATTATTTTTGCCTTCTCACAGATGATTCCCTCCGTCCCGATATCTCCTGCGAGCTGCTTCTCCATCAACCACACCAACAGCAGATTCTCCATCTTTTCATGGACAGCGGTCCGCAGCTTAGACATTATTTTAACGCCCTTGGCTGGCGTAATACCCTTTATCGTCTCCTTCTGCTTCAGTATGGTACATATTGTAGAATTACTACGCTCGTACTGCCTCGCCAATTCCATGACACGCACACCTCGCTCATGTTTTTCTATGATTTTGCGCTTTAAGTCAATGGACATCATCCGCTTCTTCTTCTCAGCACTTACTTTTTTCGGACCCATGGTTCGAGAAAAGAAATTGGCAAAATAACTGCACAAAAAGCACAAATCGCGAGCACAAAACACAAAAGAGATGCTTCCACGGTCAGGTAACCACGTGAAGTGAAGGAGTGAGACGCGGGATGCTGGCCGCATTCGCTCGCCACGCCCATCAGCGGCGGCATACCTGAAGCTCGCTCCTCGTAACTGAAATCTTGGCTCGCAAATCAATACAAAAATTCGACGGCTCGTAACTCGGAAAACTCAAAAACTCAAGGTACCACCGTACTTGGTTTTTACATGAAGTTATGTTCGGTTACAAAAGCAAGATGGAAAAATAAGGTAACCTTAATTCTGGTTTCACTTTTTGATATCATGTCATATAAATATTCTTTATTTACTTTTATTTTTAAGACAAATATATTGATATTTACTATTTACTACTATATTTTAAGCAAATTTAAATGGATTTGAAATGTATTATCTTTTTTTTGCGATACTGAAAATCACATAAAGCAGTTTCTTTATGTGCAATGTGGAATATCGGCACTTTGACCAGTAATGTCGGTATCAAAGTACAGTAAAGCATGCTTCACACCGAATACGACAGACGACAAACAGGAGGCCCATTCATTCCTATGGAGAGTCAGATTCCGCACGCGAAAAGCTGTGACACACTGCCGTGCAGATTTTCCGCATCCATTCCAGGCTCCAGGCTGCGTTCCGATTTTTCAGAACTTATGCGGCAAGTTTCGGTCCGGCACTACTACCGGAAGTGACATCAGTCAAGTATTTTATTGGAAACAGGATTAAAACGAAGTAAATACGTATGTCACGCATATAAAATAATCATGTTAACGATATTAACGTTTAACCTTCGATGTTGAATGGGGTCCATGGAAAAGCTTGAAAGTATGTAGGATAGCCATAGTTAACTTTCCCTGTCTTTTGCTAAAAATACTTAATAAATAAGTGATATTAGGGACGGCGCTGCTTCAGAGTGAAATCGGCTACAAACGACAGCGACAAGGAGGCATCAGTGACGTGAGGTGTTTTGTCGCTGCATTTTTGAACATTCCATAACTGTACGTGTGCTTCTTTGACACGGGTGTTTTCCCTGCGGTCCCAGGGCCGAGACGGAGCGAGGGCTCAACAGAAAACACATTATCGAAGGTAAGCGGGGTCAATTTGCTCATCGCTTTCACCTCCACCCCCGTCACTCCAGGCCCCTTGTGTACTTCTCTAATTTCTTCGCCCTCCCCGCTGCGTCACCTTCACCCTGTCTACACTTTCTCTTCCCTATGACTTTTCTCTCCATCTGCTCTCAGTCGCACATAAAAAAAAGATGCATTCGTTATATGGTTTTGCTGTTACCTCACAGGGAAAAGCCTGGTGTACATCAGATCTGCCCTATAGCTGTGTGCCTTGTTGTGCCTTTACAAGTTGTGTTGTATTAACTCCTCTCCCTTTCATCACTCCATTTCTATCTACCATTAACTACCATTCTGTCCTTTCTGTACTCATGCATATTTTTTCCTGAGGTTTTTACAGAAAGAGGATTTGCCCTAAACTCAACCGATGGCATACTAACTTGCATAGTCCCCGACCACATCCATCCCTAAATGGACTAAAGCTCCATCAGGCCCCGCAGCGCAGTGCACCTGCAGCAGTGACTCAGCTCTCTGCCGAATATTAACATTCACTGCAGACTCGACAACCCCCCCCTAAAAAGAAGAGGAGGAGAATGCATTAAGATAGAGGGAGGGGAGAGAGAGAGGGCAAGATTAGATAAAGGGAGTGAGACATAGAATAAAAAGAAAGGGAAAGGGAGAGAGAGGTGTGTGTGTGTGTGTGTGTGTGTGTGTGTGTGTGTGTACCCGTATATGGTTACAAAGGACAAAACACCTGAATACAAAACAACATACACTTGGATTATAAGGATATTTAAGCGTGGTTTATAGTCGCCGCAGCACTACAGTGCCACACGGCGATTTTTCGCAAGGGCACACCTCCCAATTTTTTTTAACTCCATGCTGTGCGCTTCAGGTTCTTCTTTTGTATTCATTGGCAGTTGGTTAGACCATCGTTAGGTGAATTACCGCCACCAACTGGACTCATTCTGCCTCTTGTGGTGCGCTTCAGGTAATTCAAGATGGACGCATCTGAAGGAAGGTTGCGCGAAGAGTTCCACAGGTACAATCTGTACGATCCATCCATGCGTGACCACAAAAATAACTAGATGCCGTTGAATTCATGGAAGGAGATAGCGCTGTTTCTGTCCAAAGTTTTGGACTAGTTTAATACCTTGGGACTTCTTCATAATGTTTACATCGACAAACTCACGACCATATATAAAAGAAACCTGAACTGACTATATGAACTGAATATGTATACATTTAACACCTTCTATTTTAATTTTACTGCTCTTTTATAGTTATTCAGATCCTTCTCTTAGGACTTCTTTGTAATGTTGACAGCAGTTCTTCAGTTTCCCCAGTCGGTTTGTGCACATCGCCTCCTGTCTTTCAGGAGAATATCGCCACAGCGTCTACACGGCAACACGCAACTATAATGCAATGCTGCACGGCTTGCTTGCGGCTGTGTTATAGTTGCTGCAAGCGAGCCATGTGGCTCATGGCGCGCACACTAGCAGAGAGTACGAGCATATATACAAGTGGAGTATCTGTGGGCTGGTCTGGGTAAAAAAGTCCAGGGCAATTTTTTTGTCCCAGTCCGTCTCTGGTTTTGAGGGAAGGATCTGAATAAATTGAAAAGAGCAGTAAAATTAAAATAGAAAGTGTTAAATGTATGTATATTGATGGTAGTCAGTTTATATACATATATCACGCAGTTCAGCCTGTCACACGCCACCCCAGTGGCGTTTTCAGGGCCCTCCACCAGAGACACAGAAGACGATGGGTTGTAGACACCAGTTTATTGTAGAGAGGAGGCTGGGTGGAATTAGCCAGGAGTAAATGGACCATGTCAAGACAGGGCTCCTATCCTGAGTTTATGTGAGGATGGGGGTTTTAAATGCTGCTCGTTAGACCAACCAACGAGCAACAGGCATGCAGCCACCCTGACCCAATCACCTGTGGCTGCTCAAACCATTCCATCCTCATATCACAATATATTGTCGTAAGTTTGTGCAAATTGTCCGCGCAAACATTACAAAGAGGTCCCAAGGTATCAAAATAGCCCAAATATTTGGACTGAGACGATGCTATCTCCTTCCATGAATTCAACGGCATCTGGGTATTGTTGTGGTCACCCATGGATGGGTCATACAGAGTGTACATGCGGACCTCTTCGCACAACCTTCCTTTGGAACACGTCCATCTTGAAGTACGTGAAGCACACGGTGCGGTATTACAAAAATTGGGAGGTGCGCTCCCTCGCAATTAGTCCAATCCAATTAGTTGAGATCGAGATTAATCCATCCAATTAGTTGAGTCCGGGTGTCTAAAGGATAATCAACATGAAAAGGAGTGACACTAGATCACACTATAAGCTGAAAGAAACATCATCTGGCTTTATGTCTGTCTCTTCTCCTGTTAGCTCTCATCCCAAGGGCTACTAATAGATAATCGAATTAGATGGCTGGCACCTTGTCGAATCAATTGTGCAGCGAACCACTCTTTGATTGGATGTTAAAACTTTTATAACACAATTTAGTGATTTAGAGTTTTGTGTTAAGATGGAAGTGCGCAAGATTTGGGTGTAACAAACACATTTCGCCTTTTTATTATTATTACTAATATTTTTGCTCAGATTTTCATTGTTTTTTATTCTTCTTGGTGTCGGGCTAAAAGTATGTGAAGACACGGCAACTGCAGACGTCCTGTTTGAGTTTAATCTTTATCGATGTACATTTTGAGCAGAAATTGGTGAAAAACTGTTGGTGAACGTTGGCGCGATTTGATTCGTTTCAGGAGCTTGGCAGTGTGTGACAGTCCAAGCTTCATCTCTCGGAAGTCATTCGCACTCAGCGGCTTGTGTCCTGTGGACTGCGTAGCGTTCACAGACAACCCGTGTAGACAGACAACTCTAGCCAATGCTGAGTTTAATGTAAACTCGGAAAACTGTTTGCTGTTAACTGTTTATAAAAAACTGTAACTCGTGCTGCGTTTCACAAAACCCTGAAAACAATAATTGGTCACAGAAGGCGTTTTTTCACCGCAGGAAGTTCTAAGAACCTTTGGAGGAACCGTCCCTTTCTTTCGTGTCCGCACTGCATGACCCAGGAACAATTCTAATTGTTAAAACACTTTTCTTGAGTGACATTTAAACTAAACGACACAAGAGGAACATTCAGTGACGTAAGTGCACGGTGATTGGTGATTCAATTTTAAAGTAAACATAAACAATTTATTTCCAAAACATTAAATCTACGTTAAAAAAAAAAACAGCGTCCCTCAGCTCCGACCTCACCGTGGATACGGTGGACTCGGAGCGACCCTCGGTAACGACAGGTTGTCCTCGCTGCGACCCGACCAAGTCCAATCGCCCTGGACAGCGACCAGGCCACAGCGAGGGGAGAACACAGTTGCTCACCTCGTATCACAGTCTGGCTAACTGACACTGAGATGTCATATACAGTATCAGCAGAGAGTTGTTTTACCACAAGCATCACAGTGAGTTATAGCAATGACAAAGCCTGGTTTACAGTTGCACGCAGACGGCTGCTTTTTGTAACTCACGCTGCGTTTCACAGGAACCTAGAAAACTGTAATACCTACGTAAAACGACTAAACTGGACCCTGTGTATTGGCTGTGTATTATACAGCTATATTTTATTATTATTATTATGTTTTATTTTCTTGGTTTCTCAATTGTGTATACTGTATGTGTATGTGGGACTGGGGGAGGGAAGTGGGAGTATCGGAAAAAAGCCAGTCTTTATTAATCATCAAGAACCACTTACAATAACTCCTTTGGATGACCCGTGGAATGACAAGAGCACAGCATTTCTGTTTTATTTTTATGGCCACCACAAATCCCCCTCTTCAATCTTACCATGTTTCGATTCAGCTAAACAACTAATCATCATGCTTCTCCAAGAAGGGAAAAATCACCACAAGTGAAACATAGAAACATAGAGACAGACGACAACATGTATTTGACAAAACATAATCAAATCGATAACAATTACAGCACGTGGCCTTTGACAATCATAGGAATAAAGGAGAAGAAAGGAGAAAGACGTAACCTGGGTGGGGTTCACGAAACTGAAGCCGATGCAGGCAGTGTGTGTGTTTGCGTGTGTGTGATGTGTCTACCTGTGAGGGCACAGGATCGGTCCCAATTAGTTGTGGTGTATGAGGTCAGTAACATATCGTAGTGCCTCCAAGCAGCAGAAGGGCTCCGCAGGCACCCCACGGCAGCAAGAACGTTCCAGGCCCAAAGCACCACAGACACGGAAGAACCACGAACCCACAGAAGAGCTGAGGACCTACGGAGAAATACCCACGCGTGCCCTCAGCACAAACCAGTCCCCGAAAGCACAGGATGAGCCCGCTCCCCGCTTAAACTTTCAAAGAACACACACAAGAAATACATTATTCGTGATGCGCCCCCGCTGTAGAATGGCCATGTTTGCTCGACATCCCTTTTTGCGAAACACTAAAAATTGAACAGGCAGAACCAGTCAGTTCAGTCTAGCTAATCCAGGAGAGAGAGGCAACTGCGATGAACGATGACGGAGCAGGACTGATGTAGCGGGGGATTCTGCAAGGAGTCGTAGGAAAACGAAAGAGACGTGACGAGAGCCGCCGATGGAGGAAGCGCGATGCTCTGCCGGGATTATCCGCGATCGAGGACGAGCGGCTCTGGCACTAATCTGCCGCAAACACATACACTCACACACACGTTCTCACTCTGGCAAATGGAGTGAAAGTGTTTTTTTGTGTTTTATTTTTTATTTTTGGAGCGCAGTCCTTTTTTTCCTCTCTGTTACTCCCCTGTCCTCCTTTGTGACATACTCACTCAGGCGACACTTTCATCTCTTGTCTGTTTTCTTTCCTCAGTGAATGAATGGGAACTAATCTGAACACAATACTCCCTTAATCTCCCCGTATCTCTTTTCCCTGGAGCAGAAAGCGACCCCCCCCCCCCCCGTGATCCTTTCCTCTCGCTATGTTTCTCTCCTCTATGTTGTTCTCTTGTAGTGTTTACTTCAGATTGTCAACCTCCGTCGTCCAGTAGGGTTTAGGAGTTAGAATGACCGGACGGGAGACTCGGACAAGTGGTCGTAAAAATTTGAATTTGTGTCATTCATAAGGTGTAAATAAATGTGCAGAAAGGAATTCTCTTTTGAAGCAAGACGTTCTGATCACACTTTGTTGTTGTGCGTTCTAATTAGAGCCCAGGGAAATCGTTTCTTACCGACTGTCTATCAAATTAGCCTGGTTTTGATTGGTTATCTTCCATCTTCAAATGAATCCTTAGCTTGACTGTATATTGCCAATTCTTTCAGGTAATCTTTAAGGTTTATTGCATATTGACATTTTGTTTTTTTCTTTTTTGTATTCTTATTAGGTTATTATTATTATTACTGCCTTTTTTGATGTGAGCTGCTGTGACACTGAAATGTCCCTCCCGGGATCAATAAAGTCTGTCTCTGTCTGTCTGTCTGTCTGTTTTCAGGGTGGTAATCAACCATTGACGAGAATTATTCCAATTGCAATTTAATTCCTCAACAAGAACAAACAATCATCTCTTTTTGCCATTCACTGTGTCACCCACAATCACCACAACAGTGATGCGAGTCTGTGGACAAAAATACTTCTAGGAGGAAAGCAGCATGCTTAAAGCATGAAGAAGTTGTCCCCCCTTGCAGTTAACTCCACCTTCACTCCTCCCTGCCTCCCTCCACCTTTCTTCCCTCCTCCAGGTCTAAAGTGCTCCCTCCAGAGGATGCAGCTGGAATACGTGGATGTGGTGTTCGCCAACCGACCCGACAGCAACACCCCCATGGAGGGTGAGTGACCTCTGTCCGGTCCCGGTGCCGGTGTGAACTTGTGTAAACTGGTGTGTTGTTAGTCTGTAACTGGAGGAGGTGTGAGAGGCTGACAGGAGAGGTGGAGCGGTGACCTTTGCTTTCAACTCAACGTGTCTCTGTAATTGTTTCTGTTTTGGTCTCGGCGTGTTTGTCTCACTCTCTCTCTCTCTCACACACACACACACACACACACACACACACACACACACACACACACACACACACACACACACACACACACACACACACACATACATTACAAGTAATCTGACAATCTTGCCTCATCTCCCCTTTTCTATTTCTGTCTCCTAAACATCCTTTCTCCCCCCCCTCTCCCTCTATCTTTCTCTCTCCCCCACCCTCTCTCTCATCCTCTCCTTCCCTCTTTCCCCTCTTCCTCTCTTAACATATCTCTCCCTCTAACCCTCTCTCTCTTTTTACCCCTCTCTCCCACACTCTCACCCTCCCTCGCTCCACTACCTTTCTCCCTCGCTCTCTCACACTAAAACCCCCCCTCTCCGTCCTCTCGCTCGCTTCCTCTCTCATCCTCCATCTCTATCTCTTTCTCCCTCTCTCTCTCTCTCTCCATTCCCTCTCTCTGTGGGTTGACTAGCATCCACAGGGTCTCTGCGCTGCATCTGCTTATAGCCCTCCCCGTTCTTCTGAAGGAGGGATTATCTGCCCCCCCTCGGGGGTGATAGCTGGTGTATTTTTGGGCTGGTCTCAGTAGACACAAACCCTGCTGAGCGCTCTCTTTCTCTCTTCCTCCGCCACGCTTTCTTAAGTCTGCCGCTCCCACATATCTTTGACACTGTTTCCTGCCTACCTCCTCTTTCTAGTTCCTCCTTAAGTGCATTCTCTTTCTACTAATTCTCTCCTCGCATGTTGCTCGGGCTTTTTTTTTTGTCGCCCACCGCCCTGCCCTCACTTGTATTCTCCAATCCACTCGGGGTGCTTGGCTGAGGCGATGGAGGCCCCGCTGGGCTCTCTGAGCTTTCTTCCCCGTGGCCCCCCACCATTCACCTCCCCTCATAAGAGTCAGTGAGCGGTGGGCGGCCAATCTGTCATACAAACCAGACTCTGTCTGTCATGGGTCCGAGTTGGAACTGGCAGACAGACTGCGAGGCGACCATGATCCACGCTTATGATTGGTTGTCTGCCCAGATGAAGTCAGAAAGTAGCCTTACAACTGGGAAAACATACACAGGAATATTATCTTGGTGATGATTTTTTTTTATATTCATACATTTTGAGTATATTTCATATATTATTTTGTGGGGAAAAAATATACTGTATATTTTGTGAAATAAATAAATATTAAATATATCAACTTATTATAAATATATTTAAGTATAATATATAAATATATATAGAAAAAAACGAAACAAAAAATTGTATATATCGTTTTTAATTGTATTGTTTTACATGTTTTTTAATATACATTAAATATACATTTAATATACATTTATTGATCGATAGAGTAAAATATCATGTTATTAGTAAAAATGAAAATAACCATTGTATCCATTTATTTAAAAAATGCCATTCATATGGTAATATCTTTACTACTGTGAGATTTTCTAAATAATCCCTCTTTGGATAGCTGTGCAAGTGTAAATTAAATTCTTTACACATGACGCCTACACTCTGCCTCTCGACACATAAACCTGGATTAAGACATTCAATAGATAAAGTCTGAAACGTCTCACCTAAACGTGTGTGTGTGTGTGTGTGTGTGTGTGTGTGTTTGTGCGTGTGTGCTTGTGTGCGTGTGTATGTGCGTGCGTGCGTGTGTGTGTCGTATGCCTTGGGAATTATTAGTCACTTTTATCCCAATGTTCTCATCAATGTTTGTGCTTCTTTTCATCCTGAAGCCTCCTTGTGCTTCCTTGGGGCTCAAGAAGGTATTTCCGGTAACATGCCTTTCTTGGTTTCTATCAACCCTTTCGTCTTCTGTCCTCACCAATTCTCATCAGTATGGCCTGTTGGCTGCTCTTTGTCTTTATTGTGTTTTCTTTTATTTTTCCCCCTCTCCAACCGTGAAATCTTTCTGGTCACGTCCGCAGCAGCGACAGTCACACCAAAGAAAATCCACCGGTTTTCTTTCTCCAGATAAAATATGATTTCTAAACACCCTACACTAGCAGTAGAATACAAATACAAACAACACCAAAATAGAAGTAAGTAAGTAAATAGGACTGACAGCCCAATTCACTTGGGGGCTGGGCTTACTGTATGTCACGGACACCCAAGGCTAGGACAATACTTCCCTCTTAATTTCTACACGACATTTACTGGGGCATCTTTGAATTACAGAGATGAACTGCAGCAGTTTGGCTCCCAGGGCTTAAAGACTCACTGACAGACCGTCGGACAGGATCCACAAAACCCTCCCAGAATATGATGCGAGGGGAACCCCTTCCTCAAATAGAACTGAAGCATCTGCCCCAAAAAGGCAATTCATTGTCTTAGCGCCCTCACTATAGAGCGCGGTAAGTCGCTGATATCCAATCACCGTCAGTCACTCTATATTTTATGAATGGGAATATGCAGCAAACTGGCTCCATTCTTTAAAATGCGTACTTGAATTTTTCAAAATACGATGGAGAGATGCGGAGGGAGTCAAAGCGGCGACGTGGCATCCATGAACAGGCGATATACGGTATATCCATCCATCCCACGTCTTATCTTCCACCCACCATCAAATAAAATTGAATTATTGCAGCAATCAAACACAAAATAAACTCTTTCTTTAACATCAGGTCAGGACTCCCTCAAGTCTGGACTTCCCATGTCTGGTTTTCAGTCCAAATTTAAAAGGACTGGCTCTTGTCTCACGCTTAGCAGTGTGTTGTCTCGGTCTCAGACACTTTATATTATTGATGAGCGTCATGGTCGAAAAACTACAGTTCACTTTTTTCTGCTCTTTGCTCTATCAACTCTTTACTCAGAACTTTATTATCACTCTACAGTTGAAGTATTAAAAATAAAAGGAGATAATGTTTTAGTTATGTGGAAATTATTGTATCCCAATAATATCTTATACACCTATCAAACTGGTGGCATAATTGCCCTTTGAATACATTTGACAGTTCGCAGTGAACTGTCACATTAATTCATTTCAGAAATTTCACTAAGTTGTGATTTTGCATTGCAGTATTACAAGTGTAGCTATTCTCTTAACAGCTGAAATTGCTTGTTGAGTTTGTCAGGCCCCTGAGCCTGTTGTTGAAACTCAGGCCCCCAATAGAATGCTGTCGAAAAGCGTTAGCAGGACATCAAAATTGAACTATGGTGGAAGAAAACTACAAAGGATAACTGAATGTGGAAATTGCAGTTATACTGTGGATCATTCTGTTTTTTGGTTGTCAGCATGCTGGGCATACGACACAGAGTATCTGTGCTATTGCATCTAGGACAGAGTTAGTCTGCAAGTGGAGTTCAAGTTCTCAACCTGCAATGCAACTCTTTATTAATTCTTAAATCATAAAGAACTGCTGCAATAACTCTGTCCTGTGGATGACTCTGACTTTACAGCGCCCCTCCACCCCGACCTTGCTGCTTCCCTGGGCCGCTGACTCGGTTTACCCGCTGCGCCTTCCCTTGGCGCCTTGGGGGTTCTCCTCTCAGGGAGGCTCCCCCTGAGTGACAATTCAAGTTCAATTGGCATGATTAGCAGAAGATCCAGCCGAACATTTCAAATACCTCCTCAGTTCATTGTCAGGCAGAGGCAGAAAAAGCAGCTCTTCTTGCACTTGCCGCTGCTCTCAAGCAAAGGCAGGCATTGGAAATGGGGGAGGCAAATTTGAAACCAAGAAAAAAAGCATTTTAATTGGACGTGGACATTTATGATGATTATGATGAGGAAAATGGAGCTTCGCAAAAACCAACCGACTATCATGTCCCTTTTGGCCAATCACACCACTTTCGGGGACAGATATCTCAGTAGAGCAAAACAAACAATGACTGACTACTACTGATTACTACTGACTACTGACTTTCTTATAGGCATAATTCAAAAGGGACATGCCAAAACTGTACCACAAGAGCAGCTTAAGCAAGAGGGAGGAAAGATCTGGTACTTGCCCGACCATGAAGTGCGCCATCCCAAAAAGCACAAGCTTCATGTAGTCTTTGACTGTTCGGCGTAGTTTCAAGGAACTTCATTAAACAATGAATTTATTCAAGGCCAAGCATATCTTGCAGCAGCTATGTAAACTGAATGGGGATGGATGGGATGAAAGGATTCCAGAGGTCTTCAGTCATGGCATAAATGGCTTACTGGACATAAATGGCCCACTGGACTTTGGACTCCATTCCAAGAATGGAACTCACAGCTGCTGTACTTGCAGTACAAATCGACAGGATGCTGGAGACAGATCTATACCTTTCACTTAAAAAAGCACTTTTTGACAGGCAGTACCTCCGTCTTGAAGTATACCAGAAACGACACCAAAAGATTTCAGACATTTGTGGCGAAACAGAGTTTGCATTATCAGAGAACTCTCTGCTGTTGAACAGTGGAGATACGTGGGCACCAAGATCAGCCCTGCAGACCATGTTTCCCAAGGTCTTAGGGCTGATAAAATGTGTAAGCTGGAAGAATGCTCCAGACTTCCTACAAGAAAAGGAAAAGACATGGCCTGCTTTACCTGCTGATCTCACCTCCATACCAGCCGACGATCCTGAAACTAAAAGAGAGAACGTTAGAGTCAATACCATTTAGACAACAGATCAAGATCCTACTAGCACTCTGATACATCACTACTAAAGTCTTAACAGATTGAAAAGAGCTGTAGCATGGGGGCTGCAATATAAAACTCACCTTTTGCAACTGATTAGGAAAAGGAAAGACGTGTTTGCCATGATACTGTATAAGTTCAAGAACCAGACCCAGGCAGACAAAATCATATGATTGAAGTAGAGATAAAAAAAGATTCAAAGACACCGTAAGAGTACAGAACCTCTCTCAGGATTATCTGAATAAGGCAGAGATGGCTGTTGTACAATTCCGTCAAAGACAAGGATTTCAAGAGGAGATTAAAACTTTACAGAAGGGAAGTTTGAACGTAAGAGAAGACAATCGACAAGCTTGACCCAAAACCTGACCAAGAGGTATCAACAGCGGGTGGGAGACTAATTAGAGAAGCCATGCCGATGCAGAGTACCCTGCCATCCTCCCAAAAAGACCACCATGTGTCTAAGCTCATTCGGAATATCCATTGGCAAGTAGGACACAATGGGAGAAACCACATGCTGCCCTTTCTGAGACAAGGTATTGGATTCCATGTCCAATTCATTGTCAAGAAAGATTATTTCTGAATGTGTGATTTGGTCGAATTGAAGTGAAAAGAGGGCGTACCACAGTCAGAAGATAGTTATTTTCACCTGCTTTGTCAGTAGAGCAGTACATCTTGAAGTGGCCCATTCTTTGGATACTAACTCGTGCATTATTTTATCGCAAGAAGAGGTCAAGTGAGTGAATCGCGGTCGGACAGTGGAACCAATTTCATATCCAGCGAAAAAGAGCTAAAAGAATATTTGAAAGCATGGAATTTGAACAAAGTAGAAAGAGTTTTGCAACAGAAAGGAGTGAAATGGACATTCAATCTACTCGACTAAAGTCACCATACAGTTATGTGTCATGTAGAAACAGCTCAACAGCTTCAGGTGATGACAGCGACCTGTAAGCACTGATAACAAATCAGGCTGATGAATACATATCAGATCTATTTGGAACCAGATGGATAAAAGAATACCTACCTCTTATGAACGAACATCAACGATGGAACCGCATCCGGAATAACTTTGAAAAGGGAGATATTGTGCACACACAAATGCACCAAGAGGATCCCGGATGCTTGCTAGAGTCCTGGAATCAATGCCTTCACAATCAATCTTTCAAAGGCCCATCAGCAAGATTTGTCTGCTGCTGCCAAAATCAAAGTACCGAAGATTAGGCGGGCCGATATACACTATGCCTGTTTCTCACCTCTGACAAGTATTTACCTTGTAGAACACAAGTTGATCCGTTGTTGAACATTTTTTTATATGCCTCCTGTTTTTTGAGTTAGTATATTGTTATTAAAGCAAACCCATAACAATAGGGGCTGGTTATGTTGGAGCAAAAACGGTTATGATGGAGCAACATGTTGTCCCCTAGAGCAGCGTAGTTTACTTTAATCAAGCGTCAGGTGCGCGTGGAGGCGGAACGCCAGAAAGAGAAAAGGTTTTCAACCGCACGCATGCAGGAGTATAGATAAACAAACACATGATGGAAAGACTTTTGTTTCGAATATTTTGTTTTTGTTTGTTTGTTGTTTTGAGCTTGAATCCCTGCTTTATTTAATTTGATTTTCCCCCTTTATTTTTTTTAATACATCGATCATTACCACACACACACACACACACACTCTCCTGCCATAAAATCATCCGTTTGGATTAATTCATCGAAAAATCATCAACCAGCCTCATCAAACCGTGAGTAACGTAAGCAAACAACAGCAGAACAATCCAAGTGTGAGCCTGTTGTTACCCGTATTATTCTGCCGTAAAAGGCTGTCGGTGGAGAACAAGTGAAAGCCATAGGCCTTACAGACATAGCCATGCTTGCAATACTAATACAGTAATGTTTATTTGGTGCTGGGGGTCTGGTGGGGGGTTAGACGTGATGATTCATTGACCATGGGGTCAACAAACCATATTTTGTTGACGCTAGTGACTAGTGAGATAATTTGTCACAGCAGTATATCTTAATTCCTTATATGGTCAGATCCACCTGGGAGGCTGCCGTGCTTCCAGCGGACATCTACCCACACGCTGACTCCCAGTTTCACTTTGACCCTTCATTACGCATTCATGTACTCAAATGAACATGTGCCTCTGGGTTTTTTTTCACAGTACTCTCTCTCTGCCTCCATTCCTCCATCTATCCATCCATCTCCCTCACTCACTCGCTCACTGCCTCTCGTAACAGATGCACTGTTGTTTCTTTGCCTCCCACCTGACTCACCCACACATGCTCACTCTCTCTCTATCTCTCTTTCTCTACACCCCCCCCCCCTTTCGTTTTGATACCTCACCTGGTTTAGAGACCGAGATGGAGAACTACTAAAGAAATAGAATTGCTTTTTCTTTAAGCCACACACTGATTTGTGTTCTCTGCCCTCACACTCACTCTACCTGCGTTTAAAGTTGCATGATGGGATTGCTGTATTTGCATATGACTATCTAGCCAATGGCATTGATATCTATTTAGAATATCTATCTATAGATCTGTTTATCATTCTATCTATCTGATGCAATATGCTTAAACTGATACTGCCGTCCCTTTACCCTTCACAGCACACACACACAACCAATGGTGGACCCCCCCCCCCCCGAAAAAAAAGAGAAATAGTGGCGCCATCCACTGTTCAGTTACAGAAAATTAACGTCATCGTCTGGACACGTCTCAACTACAGTACTGTATGTGTTTTGTCTCTGCAGAGATAGTGAGAGCCATGACACATGTGATCAACCAGGGCATGTCCATGTACTGGGGCACCTCGCGCTGGTCCGCCATGGAGATCATGGTGGGTCGCACACACATTTTGTTAAGCTGCTTATAAGAATTAAGCCTGTTGACATAATGTTTAATGCTACAGAGGTTTATAGGAGTATTTAAATAAAATATTAAGAGGTTTGTTTGTTTTAATTTATTTTGTATTTTGTGTGTATTTTCTGCGTTTTATCTTTTTCATGCCTATTTTGTTTATAATTTATATATTTATTTATTTAAAAAGTTGTATATACATTTTTATTTGTGTTTATGTTTTATATACTGTATATAATAATTATAGTTATTTTACTTATATTGCATTATATTAGCATTTTCTCCCCCTTGTCCGTTTGTGATGCACTTAACACACGCTTTAAAAGTGCTATATTAACAAAGCTTGACTTACTTATTTGCTCTCTGCCATATATGATTATGCCGTCAGGCCTCCAAGTCCTGATCTGCTTTTCTTTATCGTGCGGCAGAGTGTTTTCACTCTCTGCACGCCTGACACTTTGTTTTGTGCAGATTGTGAAGATTGATTGGCTCTCCAGTCAGGAAGAAAACAATAGGCTGTCCATCCGCGTCCGTGTTGTTGATGCATTACAAATGGAAAAAGTCAAAATGTTGATCAAAATGTTCCAAGAATGTCATGAAGCAAACAGGTTTAGGAATAGTTATGTGAAAAATATTGCTGAAAATATTTGATCTTGTGGTAGGCAAGGAGGGGAGAATAAGTGACGGGCCGACGCTTTGTGCTTTTCTTTCCTCCTCTCCCTCTTCCTCTTCCTTCTCCCTTCTTTGCACTGATCCTTCGTATCCATCCAGGAGGCGTACTCTGTGGCCCGGCAGTTTAATCTAATCCCCCCGGTGTGCGAGCAGGCTGAGTATCACTTCTTTCAGAGGGAAAAGGTGGAGACGCAGCTACCAGAGCTCTATCACAAGATAGGCGAGTGGAATGCGACGCCCAGAGCTAAAGTCACGGTGGCATGCCTGCATGGTGGCTTAGTGGTTAGCACTGTAGCCTCACAGCAAGAAGCTCCTCAGTTCCAATCCCAGCTATCCCAGGTCCTTTCTGTGTGGAGTTTGCATGTTCTCCCCGTGTGCACGGGTTTCTTCCGGGTGCTCCGGTTTCCTCCCGACACCAAAATACATGTATATTAGGGACCTGCCCAGGGACTATGGGTGAAAATGAACTCATTGGCTAACTCTGGCACATTAACATTGACGTGGAAACTGAAATGTTGATTAATGTGCACTGTCCCTGCTAAGTAAATAAAAACGTCCAGAGATAAAAGTCTTCTGAATATTTTTGTGGCTGTGAGCATGCGTGTCTTTTTTTTTAAGTGTTGTGTCTCATCACAGGTGTGGGGGTTGTCTCTTGGTCCCCCCTGGCTTGTGGAATCATCACTGGGAAGTATGAGAATGGTGTCCCAGAGTCCTCAAGGGCCTCAATGAAGGTAGTCATGAAATGTTGTACCCTCATACTGTATGTATCTATCGGGTTAAATTCCGCTTTGATTTCTTAATCACATCATATTTTGAAGCGTCATGAACACCAATAAGTCAATTTTAACCAGTTTTGTCTTTTTCTTTGCTGCAGCCATATCAGTGGTTACGGGAGAAGATCATGAGTGAGGACGGCAGGAAGCAGCAGGGCAAACTCAAGGAACTCACTCACATAGCCGAGAAGCTCGGTTGTACTCTGCCACAGCTCGCCATAGGTATGTGGCAAGAAAGCATCTTAACCGGAAAAGCACATTGGTGTTCACGTGAAAATAACTCCTCAATGCAAACTCTACAAATACTTCATGATTGCTATGTTTTCTCCCATTCTCGACTGATAGCTTGGTGCCTGAGAAATGAGGGCGTGAGCTCAGTGCTACTGGGATCATCCAATCCAAGCCAGCTAACAGAGAACCTGGGAGCAATTCAGGTATTAAAGACATTTTCTAACCCTGGGTAATAGATGATGTTTTTTTTTATAAATAAGTACCATGAGTGCAGTGGTATACCGGGTGATTTGAACCGTTTGTGTTGCTTCTTTGTTTTGTGTGTGCGACAGGTAATTCCAAAGATGACAGCAGGCATTGCCTCAGAAGTGGATCATATACTGGGCAACCGTCCTCACAGTAAAAAGGACTATCAACATTAGCACGGATCGCTTTTTGGAGAACTGTTCACAAATTAGCTTGACGAAGCTCACTCCTCACAGCCATGGCACATGAAATGAGTGTTCAGTTCTGGGTGTGCGCGCGTGTGTGTGCGTGCGTGCGTGCGTGCGTGCGTGCGTGCGTGCGCGTGTGTGTGTGTGTGTGTGTGAATTAGTGAGTGAGTGAGAGTGGCTGTGCGGAAGGACTATTTTGCTTGGCTTCATCTCTATGTAGAGATCAAACATCGCCCGTTATCCTACATTGAGCTCCTTGATAAAACATGCATGCTGCAGCCGACTGAGCAAGACTTGTACAGCTGGAATATCCATCTGGGGATGTATAGATCTCAGAACCTTGAAGAAAAAACTATTCCCATTAGAACAAGCTCATAATCCAATTAATAGATTATATGTGGTTACAGTTTCACATGATGCCGCCCGCCTGCAACCACCTTCAAAAAGAATGGTAAAGGAATCAAGAAGATTCTTTCCTTAAGCTGTTTGGTATCTATTAAGCAAATATAGAAAAAATAACTCTGCAGCCAATGTATCCCAAAAAGATCCTGCAAGGCCACTAGTTTACCATGTCTTTGTTTTTAAGTCAAATTATTGGTAAAGTATTTAACAGTGCCTGAGCACTAGAGACTGGATCGTGTGTGACCCCATGCACTGGGAGTAAATGTTTTAGACGGCAGCTTCATTACCTGAATCCCTGTTGACACTATTAATGCTTCGACACCAAGAGTTCTATTGAATATATTAAAGAAAAAAAAAACATCTGTATTGACTGTTATCTATTTACCTAATGTGATAAGCAGCTATGTCAGCATAAACTTTCTATCTCCTTATATTTAAAGGTTCGACTTTTTTAAACGACGAATGCAGAAGTTGCATTTAATGTCTACCTTTTCGATCTTCTCCCCCTGCACGTATGATTTAATCTCTGACAAACTTTCTGTCGATGTTGACTATGTCTGCTCCATTTAATTTGAGTCCAGTAACATGGCTAAAAGATTTTTTTAGTTCAATTTGGGAAGTAGTGGGCGGGGGGAGGGGTGGAGCTGGTGAATTTTTCAGGGCCATATTGCCTGTGCAAATTACCAGAGTCAACGGACTGAATAAAACATGCAAACCCCTCTGGTCATGGCACCTGGACATCTCACGTCTCGGAGATGCCTGTTTAACTAAGGTGATGATGCTTTCTCTCTCATAAAAATGTGTATCTTTGGTGTTAGTCATTACATTTGTACATCCAAAAGAAATACCATAAAGTGATATGTTTTCCTTGTGCAATTTTTATTTTTTTATTTTTCATTGTCTTCCTAGTCAGTGATCTAGTCAGGTAACAAAAATATCAATAAATACATTTACACATGTTCTGTTCATGTGTAATACTTTGACCACGTTTTCTCTATCTGTGTGTGTGTGTGTGTGTGTGTGTGTGTGTGTGTGTGTGTGTGTGTGTGTGTGTGTGTGTGTGTGTATGTGTGTGTGTGTGTATATATGTGTATGTGTGTGTCTGTGTATGTATATATATAAAAAATGGGATGAATTTTCTTAAATAAATTGCCCCATCAACGACATTTCAACTTCGATAAAGCACATTACTTTTCTTTTCCTCTGGTTGCGTTATCGTTTTCGCCCTACTGTTTCCATGGAAACGAACGCCGCTCCCCAACAGTTTCATAGGACATAGTGATTGGATAATTCACCGGAAGCGCGTCCAATTCTCTCTAATCCGATTGGCTGCTGGAGCGCAACGCTCGCAGCCCGCGCCCGAAGCCCGCGAGTTCCAAAACCTGTCGTATTCGCAGCCAGGACGTAGAGTTACCGATTAAAAGCGTCGCCGTTTTGATAACTATGTCTTGACCAAGTTATATCCGTTCTATTTCACTATGTTTTACGATACGGTTTATTAGGCGTTGTCGCATTCAGTGCAACTCTACTGGGGAAAGTTAGCCGCTGCTACTTCCGGGGAACAGGAGAGTGCGCTCGTTGCTAGGTAAACAGTTCACACCTGAGAGGTAGGTTTTCTGCTTTCTGTCCTGCTGTCTTTTGTTTGAACGTATGATTTGTTTTGCTAGCGCAGACGCTAGCATTGCTTACTTTAAAAACTTAGTTTTCTTAATCGCCAAATCAGTCATGGATGGATGCTCGAAAGAGAACACTTCGGAATCAGTAGAGGGTTTCGGGTAAGATAGGTTCAGCGTTCTCTATGAAATGCAAAGCTGGTTTCAAGCTAATTTCGATGCTTCTGTGTCTCATAAATGCGTCAAGTCAAGTGTCTTTTTCCAACATGTATCTGGAAAATAAAGTATTTTACATTGTTGGTATTTTTTTTGTATATTATATTGTATATTTCACTGTGTTGTGTCATATGTATTGTGATTGTGTATTTTGTTGGCACTTCCAGCCTCGGAACCACAGATAGAAATTACTTACGTTACAACTTGAATTACTAACTCCGGCCCTTTTTTAAGTTGTGTATTTTCCCTGTACATCCAAACAAGAACTAAAGTGCAATTATATAGAGTATGTGTGCAGAGAGGGAAGGAACTCCCTCATTCGTTCATTCTCACTGTGACATCTTTCCTTATAGAAACAATGTCCTGGACTGGGACTAGTCTGAGACCCAATGGCAAGGGGGACACTATCTGTGTGGTGCCTGGTTTCTCCTCTAACCTCGTGGAGAATGATTTTGACCTGAATAAGTCCTACCCGTGTGCTCGACGACCATTACACAAGAAGGGGCTTATGGCAGTGCAACATTTTCCTGGTTTTGTGGCAGGTAAAGTGCTGCATTCATGTCTGCTCATAATCTGCCGTTGTGGTTACCATGATGAGGGGAATCACGGGTATGACGATTTAATGGCTGTTTTGAGGCTGATCGAGTGTGATCATTATATGGAAATCCTAACTAACAGCGAGTGTCACCACATGGCTTCTAGGTGATGGCTTTGATGTGGGCAATTCCGTAGCGTCGCGAGACATCCAAATCTCCTGTCTACATCCTGACACCCACACATCATGTGCCTCCTTGCCACACCCTTCCTCACTGTTGGAAGCGGAGGAAAGCCTGTTCAGCCAGCTGATCTGTAGAGATGCAGGCTCCCCACCGGTCATCAACCCGAACAAGGCTGTCCTTACTGTAAACCATAAAACCAGAGAGGTAATCTATACTATCTATTATCTATCCTACTATCTATCTATTTATTGGATTTGGACTCACTTATGATAAATGGCATGGCCTGCAGGCAACACGAAATTAACCCTGAAAAATGAATCCGTAAACAAGTTATGTACTCTTTGAAATAACAAAATAATAAAAGGCCTTTGTACTTTTTTTTTAACAGATTTTAGATGCAAATGAACAGGCCTGCAAGCTGTTTGAGTGTTCTGCGAGTTATTTCAGCGGGAAAAAGCTGTCCTGTGTTTTGAACAAAACCGGTCAGTTCCTGGACAAAGTACTGGCCGAGGAGTGTCTGCGGGTTGATGGAACTGTTGCACTCGTCTCTGGGAAAGTGGTACGTAGCACTTGTTGTTGTTTTTTTTTACCTCCCTTTCTCTCCCTATCTTGAATTTAACAATATGACTCTAATTCGGTGTCCTGTGCTCTTTGTAGCTGGACGCTGTGACAATGTCTGGAGAAGTGCCAGTGTCAGTCTGGACCTACAGACAGTCCTCCCAAAGCAGAGAACAACACTGGCTCGTCGTGATTGAACACGTGGAGAGGATATCAGCATTTGTCTGCTTTACACAAGATGTAAGTACAGCGGCATATTTCTTGTAAATGCCACACTCCGAATACCCCACCCCTTTGATTTTGTGCTGCTGCCGTTAAACATGCTTAAAGAACTGTTTTCATATCCAGGGCAGCATCCTGAGCTGTGACTCTGCATTCGCCCATCTCCAAGGATACCACAAGGCAGAGGAGTTGACAGGGGTGTCCGTTCTGGAGCTAATCCCTACTTTACAAATCCCTCTTCACAGCCATGCATTACACAAAGTAAGCACACTTTTCAAACCAAATGTTCTCACTCTGTTTGGCTGTTTTGGGTCAACTTTGAAGCTCCTGCCTAGTAATATGCTATTTCGGCAGTGGAGTACCTGGAGTACCAGTATGACATAAGTCCATATTCTCCTGCATTTCTTAGATCCCGCGGGTTCAGAGAGTGTGCAGTAAAGACAGAGCGGGTACCCTGGTTCCACTGTGCATCAAACTACGAGGGGCAGTGGAATGTGAGAGACCCCAGCAGCAGGACAGTGGGACAAACTGTGTCAAAGCAGTAAAGGCTGCCGAAGGAACAGATCCACAGACTTCCCAGTCCGAGCAATGTGGAGAGCCTCTGAGAGACAAGACGCTCTCTGGTAAGATCTGAAGATATTTGTGAATCATCTGACCTTAAAGACCAACACTTCAAACTCTAGATCATTATAGGATCTAATGGTTCATCCATGTCACTATCTAGTTAGCTAGTATACAAACACAATAAGTTGCCATAATATGTAAGCTGTGTTATTGAATTGAATCGTGATTTATTAGTGCGTTTCTCCACGTGTGTTGATTCTCTCAGACGACGCCGACGCCGCCCTCTCCCCGCGCTCTCAACTTGTCTACTCCGGTACGTTGTGGGTGTTTGCCCCCCTGAGCTGCCTCCTCATCCTCCGCCCTGATGGCTCAATCCACACTGTCCACAACCACCCGGCCCTCAGCCTGTTCGGCTATGGCAGGGATGAACTTCTGGGGAAGGTTAGTCGATAACATAGTGAAGGTCACGTCATTCCCGCTTCTGCCGGTTCTGATTCTTTAATCGACGCATCCGCAGAGCGTCACCTTCTTGATGCCTGGTTTCTATGGATGGACGCTCAGCTCAGACCGGGGTGCTAGTCGTCTCTCTGACCCCAAAGCTGAGGCGGTTATCAGCATGACTTCATCTGACCCTTCATCGGGTAACCCAGGTCAGTAGGTCAGGTCAGTCTTCGTTACATGTTTTTTTTTTTCCAAATTGTGAACTCTCAGACTGTATTGCATCGTCTGCTCTGTATCGGGGGCCTTGGTACTTGTTCTTGTACTTGGTAAATGTGTGGAGTTTGTGTTTCTTGTTTTCTGGTGATATTCCAGAGCCTTCTTCGCTCTTGGCGGGGGACATGGTCATGGTGCACCAAGCTGCCCTGGACAGAAGTGCCACAGGGAGAGGCAAGATATTCACTGGGTCCAGCACAAGGCTGGAGAAGCCGGACACCGCCCCCTCCACCCTGTGCCCTCCCACTATCACCTCCACACCCATGGTTACGTGAGTAGTAGAGCTGAATCATGTATCAATTTATTTTGTATCTGTCTAGACGTTCGTTTTGTTGTTTCTTCAATGTAGTAACATCATTCCTGGCATGGCCAAATGCATAAAAGGAATTCAAAGTTGCAATGTCCAACTTGTCGCCACTAGAGGGAGCACAAGTCTATCAAAACCTGATCAGAACAAACCAAGATGTCAAGTCAGAATTCATCAAGAGGCCTCTGATTTGGCGAGAGCGTTGATTTTAGTGTCCGAAAGGGACTGTAATTATAGATATGACATGCTATCGAGTGTTTCACTGCATAAGAGAGATGACACAATATTGATTACTGCAGGGTTGAAATGCATTGCATTTGGATTTGAATGTCCTCTTTGGATCCCGCAGGTTCAGTGACACTACAGAGCTGATGGCGGCGGCAGCTCAGGTGGCTCCGTGCATCGGGCAGCTGGACAGTGCAGACTCTACCCAGGCATTGCTCCAGACCTTTGCCCTGGTTGAACCTCCCCAGGGAGACACGCTCTGCAACCCGGGACGTCACACACACCTCGCTGTCCAGGGAGATGAGCACTCACTCATTGAGGTTATCTCCAGTAAGTAACACCATTATCTTGCAGCTAGGGAAAAGCAAGAACGATGAAAGCTTTGTTGTTCAATTCTGTGAAATTATGTTTGTTCCTTCAACACGCTCTAGTTCAGGAGGAACATGCGCTAACCAGGCCTGGTGGAGCCTGTTCAGGTTCAGGGAAAACCCACCGCCGGTCAAGCGTTTCTGGCCTCGAGGAATCCAGCTTTGAGGTCATATCGATGGAGAGCAGGTACAGGACACGGAGCAATTATTATGTCAAGGTTTAATTTATACAAAGTTTGTCATTATTTAAATGTCAAACTTAACATTTAACTAATGTGCATGGGATAGAATGTGTGATCCTTGTATTTCCTCCACTTATCCCACCATTTGGTCTTTTTTTTTTTCCCCCCTCATTAATGAAATTGTATTTAAGTGTTGTAAAAAAAAAAAAAAAAGAACAGGCTTAGCTTAGCTAATGCCAGTAGAATCACAAATGGGGATACTCTAGACCAGACATGGTTGGTGGTATATCATTTTTTCTGGTGCAGGTAACTGATTAATTAGGCTGGACTCATAACTGAGACGGCGGTGCTGAACCCAAACATGCTCAAGTGATAACCACCTCATCTCTGTGTCTTTCCAATCCGCCTGCTCTAATTGGACCGTACCCTCCAGGTCCTCCTCTGGTTTTTGCGAGAAGTTTGCCGGTCACGGCGGTTCCGGCGCCGACCGGGCTGAGGACTCCCGCTCCACGCTGGTGGTGGACTCGGCCAGCTGCTTCCTGGACCTGAACACTGACGGAGACCGGGTGATCCAGGCCATGGCCGCCCTGGACCTGAGCGGCAGCGTAGAGCTGCCCGGCTTAGGGGGAGGAGGGGAGGACGCCCATGAGGACCACCCTTCCTTGGCGTCCTGCGACACGGCCGAGCTCCTGCGTACGCCCTCCCCCTACGTGGTGGAGTCAGAGCACAACGAAGAGGTCAGGGTCGGAGATGCCGCGGCGGGGAGCGGCTCGTCGCAGGAGCAGGAAGAGTGGGCCGTTCTCTCGTCCAATCACAACGGCCAGAGCAAGCAATTCTGCGTGCCAATGAGCGGGGACGCCCCGGCCACGTCCACGCCGAAGAAAGCGAAGCTGGACCGACACGCCAGGTCTCCGGACATGGAGAGGATCGTGGAGGGGCTATACGAAGGAAGTGCGTACCACAGGGATGGTACGAGAATAGGTGAGTGCCGTGGGGTGTGCTGTTCTCAGGTACTATCGTGTTGTCCCGCCTCCTCACCCTGATGAACATGTACTTTTTTCCCCCTCGGTTTTTGCTCAGATGTGCAGTGTGAGGTGCGCAGGGCCGACCTTCCCGATTGCAGCTCCATGTTCTGTGTGTGGCTGAGCACACCAGGCCTGCGGGGGTCACTGTTGCAGACCAACAGGGTTTCGCTGCATGAGACCTCGGTGGTGAGCCTGGGAGTGGTGGGGTACCCTAACCCTAACCCTAAAAGTGCTTCTATCACTTATTGCTTAACTTACTCACGCAAACGTATTCATTTGTTGTTTATTTGTCCCGCTTCTTTGCTCAGAGGATCACTGATGTTAGCCACGGGGAGATTCTACACTCCACCATGGAACTGGATCAGTCTCGAGCCTGGGACGGCCAGTTTAAGGAGGAGTACCAGGCCCTGAAAGCTGTAGGAAAAGGGGCATTTGGCTTTGTGTGGAAGGCATTAAGACGCTGTGATGGACAAGAGGTACATAGAAAAAGAATCTTTACGTGAAGACTGGATATCCTGTCTTTTTTTTTTTAATGCATTTGCTGACAATAAACTTTTGAACGCTGCTCTTTCTGCAGGTGGTGGTGAAGTTCATCCAGAAGGCCCGGGTGGTGAGCGACTGCTGGGTGGACGACCCCATGCTGGGCCAGGTCAGCCAGGAGATCGCCATACTGACCCGCGTGCAGCACCACAACATCGTCAAGGTAACTGGGCCATCACCACCTGAGCAGACAGGTCGCTGCTTTCTACAACGTATCTTTTTTTTCTCCTTCTTTTTTAAATTGTATTATTATATATTTTTTATTCCCTTTTATTCTGTCTCTCCTCCACCCGGTCTCTTCTCCTCCTCCTCCAGGTGCTGGAGGTGTTTGAGAACGGGAGCTTCTTCCAAATGGTGATGGAGAAACACGGAGAGGGACTGGACCTGTTTGAGTTCATAGACAAGCAGCCCAGGCTGGACGAGCCCCTGGCCAGCTACATCTTCAGGCAGGTATGTGGAAAGTAACTAGTTACAACTACTCTCATCTTACTATATTACGCTATTGAGTAGAACCAAAATTGGTTACTTAAACTTTTACTTGAGGTCATATCTAACAAAGTACTGGACTTTGCTATTTTCAAATTTGATCACTGGTACAGAGTAAAAATACAACTTGACATCTATCTGTATAGACTCATAATGTACATAATTTGGAAAAACTCATGGGAGCAGCTTCAAAGATTAAAATGCGATGCTTGCTGCAATTTGGTTAATTGTGCAATTGCCACTATTGTGA
This sequence comes from Zeus faber, assembly GCF_960531495.2. Taxonomy (NCBI): domain Eukaryota; kingdom Metazoa; phylum Chordata; class Actinopteri; order Zeiformes; family Zeidae; genus Zeus; species Zeus faber. The sequence goes on along the minus strand of NC_137196.1, from coordinate 11,504,921 downwards.
TGCGGAGCGCACCACTGTCTATCATAATGCAGAATAAATGTACATCCATAGCTCCTTTTTATTGTCATTGTTTGATCTGAAACGAATCAAAGTTGTCAATGAGCTGTCAATTTTGGTCTTGTTAAATGTTCATGTTCATTACAAATGGGTAATCGCCAAATAGCCAATTGCATAGTGTTTCCCCAAACATGAAAAAAGTAACTCAATAAGTAATAGCTTGAGGAGTTTTTTTGGTCGTCAAATGATGTACTCTTAATGGAGTCATTTTCCTCATCACGACTTGTACTTTTACTCAAGCAAATGGATCTGCAGTAGTGGTATTCTTAAGTAAGGATTTCCAGCTCTCTTTCCGCCTCTGCTTGAGCCTGTGTGTGTATCTATAGCGAGGAAGATGAATTCTGCTAAACAAAACTTGAAACTGAATTCCTCCCCCGCCTCCAGCTGGTGGCGGCCGTGTTCTACCTGAGAACCAAGAACATCCTGCACCGCGACATCAAAGACGAGAACATCATCATCGATAAGTGCTTCCACATCCGCCTCATAGACTTCGGCTCGGCGGCGCTGCTGGCGCCCGGGAAGCTCTTCTACAACTTCTGCGGCACGCTGGAGTACTGCTCCCCTGAGGTGATCCAGGGAAACCCGTGAGTACTCCAGGAATTTTGTGAATAATGTTGACAGGGCGCTAACCAGGTCCTTGAGGTGCTTGAAGGGCTTGAGTTTCGTAAATTGAAGTTCTGGAACGCCCTTTTTTTGCTGAAGTGCTTGAAAAGTCCTAATGAGGGAAAAATGCAATCATTGAAAACCTGTGATATTCCCCCAGGTTTTGTTATTCAACGTAATAATTTTTTCCCAGAATCGCTTCTCAACAGATTATACCAGGGAAATGTAAATTGAATCCAGCATGGTTGGAAAATAGACATGTCTCAACATTCTGTTGAGAGAGAGAGAGAGAGAGAGAGAGAGAGAGAGAGAGAGAGAGAGAGAGAGAGAGAGAGAGAGAGAGAGAGAGAGAGAGAGAGAGAGAGAGAGAGAGAGAGAGAGAGAGAGAGAGAGAGAGAGAGAGAGAGAGAGAGAGAGAGAGAGAGAGAGAGAGAGAGAGAGAGAGAGAGATTAATTGAAATGCCATTAATTTGTTCCAGCCCCCAAAAAAACACCCCAATTTTTGTGTTTTTAAATAGGAAAAATGTATTTATAAAAAAAGCTGCTTCTCCGTCAACCACACCAACAGCAGATTCTCCATCTTTTCATGGACAGCGGTCCGCAGCTTAGCATTATTTTAACGCCCTTGGCTGGCGTAATACCCTGTATCGTCTCCTTCTGCTTCAGTATGGTACATATTGTAGAAGTACTACGCTTTGTACTGCCTCGCCAATTCCATCACGCGCACACCTCGCTCATGTTTTTCTATGATTTCATGCTTTAATTCAATCGACATCATCCGCTTCCTCTTCTCAGCACTTACTTTCTCAGGACCCATGGTTAGAATTATTATTGTTATTATATATTTTTTTTTTTTTGGGCAAATATAACTGCACAAAAAGCACAAAACACAAAAAAAATGCTTCCACGGTCAGGTAACCACGTGAAGTGACGGAGTGAGACGCGGGATGCTGGCCGCATTCGCTCGCCACACCAACTAGTGGTGGCACCTGAAGCTCGCTCCTCATAACTCACATTTTTGCTCGCAAATCGATACAAAAAAACGACGGCTCGCAACTCGGAAAACTCGTATGTTAGTGCACTCGTAAATTAAGGTGTGTGTGTGTGTGTGTGTGTGTGTGTGTGTGTGTGTGTGTGTGTGTGTGTGTGTGTGTGTGTGTGTGTGTGTGTGTGTGTGTGTGTGTGTGCGCGCGCAGCGCGCGCGCAGCGGTGCTTAAACCCTCCATCTAGCTGACTAATTGGTTTTATCCCAAAGCAAAACGGTCTTACCACATAATTCCTCATCGTGCATGGCCCGGAAGCCCATGCCCCGTTCCTTATTCCTGCATTAATCTGCACCGTAGAGCTTGACACCTTAGTTGTCAACGATCTGCATGGAAATAAGCTCACTTTCGGGTTTTTAAAGGTCGGTCGTTTTCGCTGAAGGCGGTAATGTCGAAATCCGATTCATCACAGTGTGTCTTCCACCCCGTATAACGGAGGAAAAATAAGAAGAATAACGCGGTATGCTCCCGCCTTCACCTCCACCCTTCTAGTTATTGGAAAACTTCCCCCCCAGAGCAGTAACCTCCAAGACAACGTCCAGGTCACAGCTCTGTGTCGCTTTAATTGCTTTTCTGACATTTCTCATGACGTTTCCAACTTTCCACGGGTTTGAATGTCCATTGTGTTATTGTCCAGTACTATTGCTCGATAGCTACTAAAGTAGTATGTACCTGTATAAACATGCAGCCATATATTAAAGCCATTCAAGCTTGACTGCCGGTGTCCTCGTTCAGATACAAGGGTCCGGAGCTGGAGATGTGGTCCCTGGGCGTGTTGCTCTACACGCTGCTGTTCAGCGAGAACCCTTTCTGCGGCGTGGAGGAGATCCTGGGGGCCAAACTCAAGCCCCCGTTCCCGCTCTCCCCAGGTACTGCTTTAGCCCACTCGTCAAACCGTTAAATGTGTGGTTCGATTCACACTTTTCAGTGGGTTTTATTTCATAGGGCAGGGTGACGTGGAAAAATTTATCATGATAATTTCCGGGAATTCCACATGATGCCGATGACCATTTTGTGTCTTGTGAACTGAAATTGTCGAGGCTTTGCAAATTAAGCAAGATAGTGTTGTAATGTGTGACATCTCACCCAACTCAATAGTTTCAAATAAAGCTGCATCAACTAAGTCATACTGTACATCTGACAAATATGCAGCAATGTGTAAAAAGCATCTCGGAATTAATCATTAATTGTGTATCGAGCAGTGGTTCTCAACGTGAGGCCCGGGGACTCCCCAGGGGGTCCTTCAAAAGGTTCCAGGGGGTCCCCAGCAAGATGAGTAATGGTTAAACTTCACCGTATTTCATTTACAAGACATCGGCACCATGAAGGAATGTACAATAATGACTTTGAAATTATTTGATCCCTAACTATAGTAAAGACAGGTGCGGAAGTTAGGACTCAATCATATCTAACAATTAAAACATATTCTGAAACTGGGGTCCCAGAGACACAATCTGTCAATTTGAGGGTACCTGATGGGCGCTAGAAGACGAGATCTAGTGGATCACATGCTTTTTGTCTGTCTGCTTCCAGGGCTGCATGAGGTGCTGTCGGGCCTCCTGCAGCTGAAACCAGAACGGAGGATGACGCTGGACCAGCTCCTGCTGCAGACCTGGGTCAGCCAGCACATCTCTCTGTCTGAGTACAGCTGGAACGAGGTGGTCCCCGGCCCCCGCGGTGAGTTCAGCGGGAACGCTTCAGATTGAAACCTTTGGATTTGAAAACCAGTGCAAATGGGAGTAGTGGTGTCATAGTGGTCTCTCTCTCTTTCTTTCTTTCTTTCTTTCTTTCTTTCTTCCCAGGTTTGCCACAGTTCCACAATCCTACTCCCGGAGGCTTCCTCGGGCAAGGCTTGTTTCCCGACGCAGGCGATGACTCTCTTCCCGATGAGGAGGATTATGATGCGGATGAGGATGAGAAGGACTCAATGGTGGCCCTTGAAAATGAGCTGCAGAAGTACCTGCATGACAACTGAAGACTTGCCAGCGGTTTGTCCGAGTCCGTCCAACATGAAGACTAAACGAAGGATTGTTTCACTGCTCTGAGGCAAATCCCTGCTCCAAACTTTATCAGGGACAAACGAGAACCTGCGCGTTGACGATGAATATAACAGAATCTTATGGAAGCCATCATCAAGCTATTTTGTACGTTCGGTGGCGATCGCCAAATGCAACACAATGATGTCAAATATAATTATTTTCCATCCCTTTATTTCATTTTCTTTTTTCATATTATGTTTTATATGTGTTTTTAATGGAGAAATTAACTAAACTTTGACGTTTCTACATGTTGATTATCGAGTGTGTTTTATCTCAAGAAAGTTTGAATTAAGGTTTGTTTTGACTGAAGTTTCTCCTTGTTGGATATTTTAAGTTCGTCATTTATTTTAAAATTGTAAGTGTATTTACAATATTATTTATTAGTTTTTACATGTGAATAAATATTTTATCTCAAAGTTGTCTTTGTTCTTGCTTTTGACTGCAACCACTAATAAAATGTAATTTTAATGTCAATGTAAAAAAAATTTAAATAAATAAAATAAATTTGCGAACAAAAGAAAAGACCATTAACAACGACAAATGTGAATATTTTCCACTGTTATTTAGAATTTTTCCTGGTGCTAGTTTAGCAACACTTATATAGTAATCTTCCAAGACACTTCATGTTTGTTTGTTTAATTCTAATAATTGATTAAGTCCTTATTTTACTCAGGACAGTGCATTTAGTGGCAACATGTCGTGGCTCCCTAAATTAATTTGTAACCTTTTATATATAGACTATAAAACCAATCTTTATTGCTATCAATACCACACATATTTTAAATCAATATAATTCTACTACGAAGATATTCTTAATATACTACTGACTCGAAATGAAAACTTAGTGTATGTGATAATTATTTCAATTTGGACCGTATTGATCGCTTGGAGCCGGAACCATCGCGCTCCGAGCCCGACGTTTCAAGGGGGAACTATTTTGAAGACGGACACAAGCATGAGTCTCCCTGCAGCTGGAAGTCAGGTACTTAGATCTACTTTTATATTCATGATTCCACTAAACTTCCACTAACTAAATAAACGAAACAAGAAAAGAAAGCACGCGTTCAGTCCCAATCTAATGCTCCATAAATAAAGTCTAGACTACCGTCAAATTCCTTTGATAGCCTCGAGTTTAGCCCGAGTCCCTTTTACTCTGTCAAATATAGTGTTGACAAGGGGAAATGACTCTGGGTGTTGTTGTCCGTGTACAGGCTGTTCGATGGACACTGAGGAGCTTCGGTTCAGTTGTAATCCGTCCTGCCCCACGTGGAAGACATGTCCTGCGACCTCTTCAGCCCGTGCCGCGTAGATTCCTCTGCTCGCCCTCCGTCCTGGGCAGCAAGCCGCCGCAGCGCAGCCACGACAACCCCCAGGCAGAGCTCTCCCTGCGCTCTCTACTTGACATGGGCTTCACGGAGACCCAGGCCGAGCAGGTCTACGACGCCGTGTCCAAGAAGAGAGGGAAGAGTGGGGCGGAGCCGGCCCTTTCCGCCCTCAAATCTCTTTTCCTGCTGGGTCTCAACCCTTCCACTGCGCTGAAGGCGCTGGAGAAGTGTCCCGATCTCTACCACGTCGACGAGTCCCAGTTCAACCAGCGCCTGGCTAACCTGCGGAAACTGGGATTTGTCGAAGGTGAGACTCACCAGAACATTTCATCGTGACATTTAAATCCATCCCTTAATGTTAACATTGTCCCCTGACCCCTCACCCGACAGGCGGTCTCCAAAGAGTGGTGTCCTTCTACCCCCAGATCCTCACCATCCCTGTGAAGAGAACAAAGCGTGCGGTGATGTTCCTGCGGGGGAAATGCCAGTTCACGGTTCAGCAGGTCACCGACATCCTGAGAGAGTCACCGGCTGTAGTGCAGGATGACCTGGGCCAGCTGGAGTACAAGTTCCAGGTCAGGATCGGAACTTGAACTTTGTGCTTGTAATTATTAAGCATCTGTCACTGCCTTTTCTAGGTAGTCATCTTTCTCTATGTTCGCTAAAGGTTTCGTGTGTTTTTGCGTAGTGGACCGTCATTGCTTCGATTGGTTCAACCTCACAAGCCACATTTTGTGACATCAAAAAAATGCTTGATCTAGGGTTCGTACCAGGGTACATTGAGGTGCTTGTTTTTAATCCTCAGAAATGTAAGTCCTTGAATACCTTGAAAATACCCCTTTTGTGCTGAAGTGCTCAAAAAATGCGAGAGAGAATGCTGAAAATTGGTAGATATGATTTCATAATGAATAGATAATAATTATGATAATGTTTGTATAATAAAAGACAATGAGATTAAGATTATATAAAAAAATTAATTAATAAAGATGACAATGAAAATGTATTTTATTTGTTTAGTGTGAAGTAAGTGAAAATTAAAAAAGATTGTGCTTAAAAAAAGTACTTGAAAGTCCTTGCTTTTCTTTTTTTCATATTTTTCCCATGAAATTTGCACATTAAACAATCTTCATAGTCAAAGACATTCTTGCGTTGTTTTTGTTATAATTATTATTTGTTTAATTTGTAGTATAAATTTCCAATGGTTGTTTCCAACATCATGTTTCTGGATCTTTCCACAGTACGTCTACTTCCGCATGGGCCTTAAGCAGTCGGAGATGGTGAAGGCCAAGTTGTTCCGCTTTTCCCTGGACGAGGTGCGCTGTAGACACTGCTTCTTGGAGCGTCGGGGCCTGTACGAGACTCCCGACAAGAAAGGACAGACACTCATCCAGAACCCCAAACTCAGCCACATCCTCCACCTGGACCAGGACACCTACCTCACAAATGTTGCTAAGGCGACCGTGGAAGAATATGTCACCTTTCAGAAAATGATGGCGAGGGAATGGCGGGAAGAGGAACTCGAGAGGGACATGGAATCTGTGAGTGATGACGAGGATGAGGAAGATGATTATGAAGACGAAGAAAAGGGGTTCGAGAGTAGGTACACGAGGACGAGAAAAAAATGAGTCTTAGCCAATGATTGAAGGAGAAAATAAAAGATATAAAAATTATGAAGTCACTTGGAAAATAAAAGTCCTGTCAACTTATTGTTTCTACTACCACTAGAGTGAATCCTAATACAGAAGCACAGTGTCTACCAGGCCTTGTTTTGGTCTTTATTTACTCCCCTCAACCCTTTAGTATCCATAACAACAGGTTAAATGCACCGTTAGATTTCATCTTCACTTATTCACTTGACTGTGCATTCCATCACTGGTATCCACACATTCCTACCTGTGTATGAGACAACAGGACGAGCACATCATGCTGATGATTGAGATCATACTATATCAAGTGTTCCATTATGGAGATGTCAACCCCCTGTAAACAGTTGTGTATGTTTTCACAGTGACTTGGGTAATACTGTAGGTATTTGTCTTGTACCTGTGTTTTTCTAGTGGCGGGGTATGGGAAGCCAACCCAGCATTCCAACCCATCCTAGTGTCACATTTGAACCTACTGTATGGAAAATGAATAGTCCCCAATAATCTTAATCTGCTTGTTTCTGGATGTGTGAGGAAACCAGAGCGTCTCTGCGGAAAACCCCATGCAATGTGAAGAACAAACTAATAAATACAAATGGTGTTCTCTTTAAAGAAGGTAAAGAAGGTCGGAATTATTTCATACACATTTAAACGGAGCTTTTTTAAACCCAGTCTGAGGACATCGCACATGAGCAAAAGCGGAGTGGTTTATAGCACTACCCCGTAGCGATGCAACCGCGAAGTGGCCGGAGCTCTCTACATCTCTATATTATCTCTGCGAGTCAACAACGACAGCGTCAGAAGATAAGGCTGGTGCTCCGCAAGAGTCACACAGAGCAGCCATTGATTTATAGGAGCATTACGCCTAATGGATGAGTAACGCTCACAGCACTGACCGCTCGGGACCTCAGGTAAGGAGACTCATTCAGGCTCCTTTGCCACCGGGGGGGAAATTATTTTGACCAAACGTCAACTTTGTCCAATCAATAGTTTTATCGATAACTGTGTCTGCACTATGTCATGTGAATCAAGTTAATTTTGGGCCTTGTTTTGTGTATATAAACTTAAAAGAAATATGTAGTATGATGTAGAAAAACTGGAAACTATATATTTGCGTTATTTTATACATAAATTGAAGAATGGTTATTAAAACCTGACCAGATATTGGAAATGTATGTCCTATACAAGATGAAATACTGTATGTGTGGCAAAAGTGCTTCGGTTCTAATTCTTGGGAATGGCCATTTCTCTGCAGGTTGGGTCACATTTGAATATTGTGCTTGTGTATTCAAATATTGACATGGATCATCAAACCTTTACCGCCACCGTCTGTGTACTGCAAAGCTTCTTTTATATTTTATCTTGACAGAAGCTATGTCATTTGTATATTTTGCCAGTTGTCTTGGTGTCAACACTAGAGATTACAAATGGAGTCCACACATTGGGTAATACTGTATTCTTTTAATTGCATTCCTTTGTTGATCCCAGTGGTAACAATATTGCATATTTCCAGTTGCCATTTAGAATTGCCAGATCGCCGCTTGGGAAATGGTTCTGGAAAGTATGTAAAATGGATAACAGGGTTTTCAAAAATTTATTACAGGCTTGCCGCTCAATTAAAAATTACATTATTGCTTTGTGTTTCCCTGAACAGGAAGCTGCTGGAAGAAGTGGTCGACAGAGCCATAAACACACTTATCTGACAGGAAAAACATCTTAAAACACACACCAGTAAAAAGTCTCTTTTGAGAACAACACAGTTCCTTCCATAAGGGAAAATGTCTCCTTCACTGAAAATGGCAAACCTGACCCAGGAATGGTTTGAAGTTCTGCAGATCTGGCACCTGGAGTTGTTCTTCATCCCCGCCACAATAGTGACCCTGGTCACCTTGCTGACCAACCCTGTCCTCCTGGCATGCATCTTCCTGTCTCCTGCCCTGCGCCAGGAGACCCGTTACCTGCTGGTGGCCAACACCTTGGCGGCAGACATGTTCTTCCTCGTGCTCAACCTGGCCACGATGTTCTGCAACGCTGCGGGGGCAAGGATTCCTCAGCTGCTTTGTGAGCTGGACACGGCGGTGACCATCACCGCCTACTGCTGCGCCATCCTGACCGTCACCCTCATGGTGGCCGACACCTACGCCGCCGTCCGCTGGCCGCTGCGCTACCGCGACCTTCTGCCGCCCGCCCGCACCCATCGCATACTGCTGGTGGTGTGGGTGCTGGCGGCCTTGTACCCCTTCTCCCTGGTGATCATGATGGAGGTGTTCAGGGACGCCCCGGCCGAGAAAACCTCCGTCTGTCTCGTCCTCATCTCCCTGGGCTTCATCCAGGCCAACAACATGGACGTCCACATCTACTTCTCGGTGGCGGTGATCGTCTGCACCGCGTTCATCGCCTACTGCTACGTGCGACTCTACATGGTCACCAAGACCCAGGGCATCTGGCAGAGCCGCTACTCCCGGGCCCGGGTCACGCTGCTGGCCCACATGCTCATGCTGCTGCTCTACTTCACGCCGGGCCTCGTCTTCACCATCGAGCTCTTCCTCTTCCAGAAGGAGGACATGAGTCCGGACACGCGGGTGTGGATCAGCACGGTCAACATGTGCGTGCTCATGCTGCTGCCGCGGGCCTTCGCTCCCTTCCTGTACGGACTGAGGTACCGAGAGATCTCCGAAACGCTGCAGCAGCACCTGCAACGGCACAGGAGATTCTGTCAAAGAAACGTGGCGTGAAAGCCGTCGGTCATCTGGCAGATACATCGACAGGATGAATGAAGACAGACTTGTCAAAATGACAAATAACAGATTAAAATAAAAAAAGTACGAATAAAAAAATTAACAATCTTTTTTTCAAATAGTGAAATTGTTGTATTGCCTGCATCTAAAACGGACATGACATGATGAAGATGTATTTTATTATGCTCTAAATATATATATAAAAGAGCAAAAAAGGGAAATGTCTGAGAGGGAATCCCATTATTCATGATGTGAATCATCTTTAATATCCTTTCTTTTTTATGTGCCGTGACATGTTATTGGCTGAAATAACAATTATTCAACCAACTCTATTGTTCCCTGGTGCTATTTTCATCAGCGTCTTTTAACTTTGTCTCACAGTATGTACACCTTGGAGTGGCTTGTGATTATTTTTGCTTTAGTTACAAAAGACTCCAGATGAAAACAACGTCCCGATTTGAGGGTTTTCTCTCCTTAACACTTAATCCTTATGTGGAGATAAAATAAAACCAAGAAGAGATATTCCGTACTACCAACATGTAGGATAAGATTAGGCAGCGTAAGAGCCATTTTCTCTATGGGCAACCACTCGGATTCAGTTTTATAACCACAGTATGGGGCAAATCACCGCATTAGCAAACAAATGGACGATCGACTTATCAATGTGAGGCAGTAGAACAGATTGAGTGTCACCCTCGCCTCCTGCTCAGCGTTCCACAAATTGGCGGAAACGGGTGAACAGCATGTACTGACGGCAGCGATGTGGAGTGAAAGGGACCTGGTTCTGTCTTTGCTGTGCGCCTTCAGCAACTGGTACAACAGCTCGGGCCACACGGATGAGCCCGTCTTCCGGTCTGCGCACGCCAACACCTCCGATGGCTTCCAGGGGCAGGTGGAGCTCTTCACCAGGGAGATGCAGGTCTTCATGCCCCCGCGCCACACCAGGGTCCTACAGGTGTGGCCCATCCTGGGCTTCCTGGCCGTCTGCCTGATCGTTCCGGTCATCCTGGCCAAGATACTAACCAGGTGAGTCGGGCGGAACTCGTTCTTCAAGCTTGAAATTGAACATCGAAAAGAGAAAGGATGATTTCTCGAAACTCTTGTAGGCCGCAGATGTGCCAGGAGACGCGCTACATTCTGTTGGCCAACGTCCTGCTCAGCGACCTGCTCTTTCTGACCGTGAACTTGCTGAGCACCTGTCTGAATGCTGCCGGGGTGCTCATGTCCAAGTGGGCCTGCGCTGCCATGCTCTTCCTGCTGATGGTGCCGTACAGCTCTGGAATCCTCACCACCAAAGCCATGGTCCTGGACACATTACTGGCCGTGCTGGTTCCTCTGCGGTACTTTGCTCTGTGGCCCGTGTCCAGGTAATGCCAGTTGGGAAAAAAACCCAAAAACTAAACCAGAGCATCTACCGTGCAGTATACAGAATAACTCAGAATTCAAGTGCTTAATGACTCATGTGCTCCGCATTGATTGTAGGCGCTGCCCGTATTTTCAGTTGATGAGTCAGTGTATCTAGCTGTTATTTAGAATGTAGGTAATTAACAGCGCTTCTTCCCGGTCCGCCTTGCTGTATTCATGACCTCTTTTTGTTCCCCTCCTTATCTTCCTTTGTTTGATTGAGGCACATACTGTATACTCAATCAAATGTTGTGTGTTTTCTATAGAACCAGGAGGGCCATTATTGCTATCTGGGCCGTGTCAGCGGTATTACCAACAGGCGCTGTGGGTGTTTTCCTGTGGTACCTCTCCATCGGACCCTGCTCCCTCCACCTGTGCTCGTTCCCACTCCTCCTGGTGCTCATTGTCAGCTACCACACACCCATGCAGGTGCTTTCCATATGACCAGCGTAGCCACTGTGTGCTGTCTGATAATCCCGCCGGTTGCTTTCCCGGCTGATCGCACTCTCCTTGATAGGTGACCATGCTCCTAGCCGTGGCTGCCATCCTGCTGATCCTACTCCTGGTCTTCTCTGGCTACGTGGCCGTCTGCTGCCGCACCTGCAAAGCGGGCGCGTGGAAAGGGGAGCGCTCGTCCCGGGCCAAGGGGACCTTCCTCACCCACTACCTCCACCTCTTCCTGTCCTTCTGCCCCGTGCTGATCTTGACCATCAAGCTGATGCTGTACTGCCACCACGGTGTCCTGGACCTGCGCTCCAACCTGTGGGTGTCCCTGGTGCTCGGCAACGTGCTGCTGGTGCTGCCCAAGGCCCTGGCACCGTACCTGTACGGCCTCAGATACAGAGACCTGAGAGAGGCCCTGCTCACCTTCTACGGCCTGAAAAGTACCGCCGTGGTCACCCTGTGATCTGGACCTGGAGCGCTTGGGATCCAAGAAATGGGATTTAAAAAAAGGAACTCGGTGTGTGTGTGTGTGTGTGTGTGTGTGTGTTTTGTTATTCATTAATGATTGATTAATAAGAGGCAATGATGTGAACATGTAAATTACTTCTTACACGTGGTTTCTAAAAGTCATTAGGTGCTAAATGTGAGGCCGCAATAAATATCCTGAAGAGAGAACGCAGTTTAAACAGGCCATTTATTTTTCACGGTTGGGTTAACCCTTTCAGGGAGCTGCATAAGTACTGGCATGTGGTGCAACAGAGTAAAGAAGTGTAATCCTTTGTTCGAGTTGAGCTCCTCCCTCACCTGTGACTCATGTGTTCCATATCATATAGCACAAGGCTTCGGCCTAAAGATATCTGTTGTTTATCAAATGACATATGACTTTCTCTGGTTTCGACTGCGAACTTGATGCTTTTAGGCCATTCACACCAAACTATTATAAACATGGAACCCATATGGGATGCCTATGTCCGATATTTATTATGCCACTTGTATGACTTTAAACGTTCAATATTACTAACAGTACCAGAAAAACACCTCCAAACTTAACCTTTACACGTTTTCCGTGACACAAGCTCCTTTTGGCTTCGTCACCACTTCCTTTCCTCTTTCCCAAACTTGTTTTTGTTTTGTTCACAGTTGAGTTTTGTTTGCAAACAAAGGAGAGCCACGTGGAGAGGCGGTGGAATCTGGGAAATGGTGTTTCCTGCGGCTCACGACTAATGGGCCGGCGCGACGAGTAAACTACATTACCCATAAGACATCGCCACCCCCCCCCCCCCTCCAGCTGACCGGGCTCCAGGGGGACGGAGTTTCCGTGGGCCTTGACAAGTATATCTGGGTCCTGTGTTTACAGTAACTTAGAGTTCTTTGTCTTTGCCCTCAATAACAAAATCAAAATGCCTCGGCGGTGTAACGACCCGCTCTTCTCCTCAAAACTCTTTGGGCGTGCTTGTTAGAAGCGGCATTTGATCGGAGTTCAGTTTAATCCGATAAAGTTTTTGTTCTGAACTTTATTTTTTATTTTTTTATTTTTAATTTTTTTATTTTTTTTTACTTCTAAGTTCGATAGTCTGAAGAAAAAGCTTCACCTGGGAAAAAAAAACAAAACCCCCAAAACTTCCGGAAAAGGTACGAGTCTGTGCACGCTGGTGTGACGCGTATTTGGACAAACTTTATGTTACAGTATTTATTGTTTCCTTTCGAATAGAATAATTATCTGCACATTAATGTCCGCATGGTCCAGGGTCTAACGGTCGGCAAGAGACATGTTTCCTCGTGACGTACTAGAATATCTGGCCTGGCCACAGGACAACCAAAACAACAACAACAACTATAATAATAATAATAATAATAATAACAATAATGATAATAATAAAAATAATAATAATAAACGCCTGAGAATAACATTAATAAACAAATACTACGTAATTATAATTTAAAAAAAAAAAGACAAGCAATCCATGGGATAGATGTGGGAAACAAAGTTCTTTCGTGTGTATATTTATTTTTATTTTGTTATATTACGTTTTATTTACGGTGTAATTGTGGATCATTATATGTCGAAAACGCAACGTCTCCTTTCCGAACACTTCATGAATAGTGCAATGAACGAATAAAACTACGTTTGTAGTAAATAAATATTGCCCCATATGTATGAAGTATGTATGTGTTTTATTGTGTGATGTGTTCTATACGGTTCTTCGGCACATGCGGTAAGTGATCGGAACAGCTGCACGCGTTCGACTGTTTGGAAAGCACCAGGTCGGGCTTCCTCGCGAATAGCGAACGCGTCAGGAATATGACCCGTGGCCAAACATTTTCGTCGAGGAGTTGATCATTCTCGCGGGAGCCCACACGAAAAACAAGGGCCTCGGAGCGTCGCTCCCTCTGCAGCTTTCCCTCCGACCCGCTCCACATGGCTCCACATGCTTTGAGGATGTTGACAAGGCTTCAAATGCACCTTGTACCACTGGAAAAGCACCAGTGCGGTTGCAGTGTTGTGTATAAGAAGTGCATACTTTATAGCACGTGATACATCTTAAAAAGGCTGTTTTTTTTTAACCACTGCAGGAGGGGTTAATATACTTGTACCTTCTGAGGTAATAAAATGCTGAGGGAGGGGGCAGAAAAAAACCCAGTAAAGATGAGGAAGATGGAAAATAACATGATCCGCTGATTTCCTTTTTTGCGACTTGAAACTTTATTGTTCATAAAAGGGTGACGTAGCCGCTCATAATCGCCTCACTCCCCGTTCAAAACAAACTTGACTGACATGTAGGTCGGCCTTCAAACCGTTGCTCAACCTCTCCCGCCAGTTCCTCTTTGTCCTCAAGGTTTCCAACCAGTGTGTTGTGCTGCGGGGCACAACTGTCTTTAGTTAGGATGAAGGATGTGTTACATAGATTTGTGGCCAGCTCAAATTTCTTCTTCCTTGCAACGGCTATTTTAACCCAGTAGTGATTCAAGCCAGATAAGAAGTTTGAGTTAGTGTAGGTTGTTTTCGACCTGCTACACACATTGGACTTTGTTTATACTTTGTTTCCTTATATCCTTATGTAGTGACACACGCTATAGAATCACATCAGAGGTGTTGAATCATGAATTGCACAATATTTGTTTGTTTTCTCTTTTTTATTTATTATTATTATTATTATTATTATTATTTATATTTATACTCTCTTTTGTCCCTCTTCAGATTCCTCAAAGAATCTGCGGAAGCTCCGCGTTGACAGTGGCAGCCATGGTGTTGATTCTGGGCCGAAGGTTGAACAGGGAAGACTCTGGCACCAGAGACTCCCCTGCCGTCAAACGCAAGGTGCCTCCAAATGACACAACCCTTCTTCGGGGCTGATTATCTCTGTTTGTTAATGCTATTGTAGCCTTTAAAAAAAAAAAAACATGCTTTATTGTCTCATTAGGTCTTTGAGGTGGACCCCAAGACTTTGGCCAGCCAGGAAGTATTTGACTTCTCCTCAGGCTCTTCCCACTCCGAAGCAATCCTCCAGGTCTTCAATGAGTTTCGTGACTGCCGCCTGTTCACCGACGTGGTGATCAGTGTGCAGGGCCGGGAGTTCCCCTGCCACCGCGCCGTGCTCTCCGCCTGCTCCTCGTACTTCAGAGCCATGTTCTGCAACGACCACCGCGAGAGCCGCGAAATGCTAGTGGAGATCAACGGCATCCTGGCCGAGGCCATGGACTCCTTCCTCAGCTACGTCTACACGGGCCGCGCCAAAATCACCACTGAGAATGTGCAGTTCCTCTTCGAGACCTCGAGCCTGTTCCAGATAACCACATTGCGTGACGCCTGTGCAAAGTTCCTCGAGGACCAGCTGGACCCCTGCAACTGCCTGGGCATCCAGCGCTTTGCCGACGCCCACGCCCTCAAGCAGCTGGCCAGTCGCTGCCGCATCTACGCCCTGGCCAACTTCTCAGAGGTGGCCCAGCATGAGGAGTTCCTCGACCTACGCAGAGAGGAGCTGGAAGAGTACATCGCCAGCGATGAGCTGGCCATCGGTAAGGAGGAGGTGGTGTTTGAGGCGGTAATGCGATGGGTTTACCAAAGTGTGGAGCACAGGAAGCCCATGCTTAAGGACCTGCTGCACCACGTCCGCCTGCCTCTGCTGCACCCAAACTACTTTGTCCAGACAGTGGAGGGAGACCAGCTCATCCAGAATGCTCCAGAATGCTACCAGCTGCTCCACGAGGCCAGGCGCTACCATGTGCTGGGCAACGAGATGATGTCACCCAGAACACGCCCACGCAGGTACCCTTCATCTCCTCTGTATGGGATAAAATTATCGTCGATAGACGTGATCACAAAGTTGAGCACAGTTCCTGCATCCACACCTTCTTTTGAACAAGGAAACACTATCATTCAATTATGAATTACACACTGAGCTGTAGTAAAGAGGAATTGAATTAGAACATCAGCTCTCTTCCTCCTTGGCTTAGTCCAAATTCAGAGTTCCAGGGAAAAGCTTTTACAAGATTGAGGTAGTCAAAATAGACGATCGTTCTGACTTGTTGGGAAGGAAATCGTTTCGTTTGAACTTTGCTTTTCCTTCAGCCCTTTCATGGGTTAAGAGGTGTTTTCCCGCTCTGAAGAGCAGGAGATCAGCGAGAGATTAATAGGACACGTTTTCAAGACGGGAGCGCCCCACTCTTGTCTTTCACCCCGTGTGGTTTGGGATATAAATGAATCCAATAACCCTATAAAATGTCATCAGTTTGTGCGTCGCAAAGAGAGAAGGAGACAGTGAGAGAAAGGAAGACGGGGCTGATCAGACAAAGCCATCATTGACTGAGGTTTGTTTTTAACTGGCCTTATTTTGAAATGATTATGTATCAAGGGGGGAAGGAAGGTTGGGAAAGGGCATGTCGGTACATATGCTCCGGTAAAAAAGGGACAGTGTTCCAAGAACCGCGATCACGGAATGTTGAGTGTTGTTGTCATACCAGTAGGTGGAACTCACCTTGCTCACATGTTCAGGTTCATGAGCGTACTTCCTCGTTCGTTTTTTCCACCACGCTACACGTCTTCTCAGTATCTGGTCGCATGTTAGAGCTTGATATTTTGTGTACAGAGGCTCAGAACAACTGAAAGTCAAATATCGAGACACAATAACGAGCATCTGGTGGCCAAGTGAAAAGTTAACAACAGAGCAGCTGTCCTTCTTCCCCAGAGCAACGGCAAGGGTTAAGTGTGAGCAGTGAGTGGGTTAGCAGGGCTGTGTGACGTATGTCTACATCGTACTGTGTCAGTATCCAGGCAGATTGGATGGGATCAGCCAGCCATGCATGCTGTTTGTCTACCTACCGGCTGCTTCTGCCGCCCCGGGGCCCCGATCTTTCTGTTCCTGCTATAAACAGATGCCTTATACACACCTCCATTTGTACCCATACCGGGGGCCACTGGGTGATCAAGTCCCCCAGGTGTCTAACTGGTCTAGTTAGAGTCTTTCCACGGCTTCTTAATTACAAATGAGATATTCACACATGTGTGGCCACACACACACAACACGTTATCTGAGCACTTGATCAAATCACCACCTCCTCCCCGGCGCTGCCACATACACAACACAATTCCTCGTTAAAGCACGCTGGAACACGGAGGAACAGGCATAGGGAATGATTTGGGTCTTTTTGGATTCTTTGTTCACAAGGCAACAATCAATACAATACAACAAAATCATAGTGAAAACCACCAAAGTTATTTACAAACCTGTAAATAAAACATATACACTGAGGTGAAAAGTCTCGTATAGGGGTATAGGAGAATAGTTTTGACCTGGGTGGCGGGGAGTAGGATGGGAAGAGCAAAGGGAAACAAAGAAAGATGCTCAAGCACCAGAGCGGGGGACCCGTTCTCGTAGAAGCGTTTTCCACGAGAGCTCAGTTGAAGTTTTTTCTTCTGGATAAAGGCAGCATAATAAGTCTCTATTTTGAACTTTCAGGATGATTGAAAATCATATTGAGCGTGGAAGATAAGATTTAGTCCAGCCGTTGTTGAGCGATAATGATACCCTTTGATGGATATTTTTGTTTTGATGTAATCTTTTCTTTGAAGATAAGTATAGCCACGGCAGCAGGAACCACCGATCTGTCTCTCATCGCCTGCCTTCTGTGATTATATTTCAGTGTGTAAATGTCGTGCTGTCGATGTTATTATTTGCTCAAACTCCGTGATCTGATGAGATACTATTGTTGCTGTGTCTACGTTTTTGTGCAGTATTTTCATGTCCTCTGTGTTGGTGTTTTCTTTGAGCCCTCTGACTTTCTGTCTCATCGTCTCCCTCCACCCCTCGG
The DNA here is from genome assembly GCF_960531495.2 of Zeus faber. Taxonomy (NCBI): domain Eukaryota; kingdom Metazoa; phylum Chordata; class Actinopteri; order Zeiformes; family Zeidae; genus Zeus; species Zeus faber. The sequence continues at coordinate 11,487,316 of NC_137196.1, read as the reverse complement.
CCTTATTCCGTGCAGGTCGACGGGCTTCTCCGAGGTGATCGTGGTGGTGGGGGGCTGCGAACGGGTCGGGGGCTTCAACCTGCCGTACACGGAGTGCTACGACCCGGTCACGGGAGAGTGGAAGTCGCTGGCCAAACTCCCCGAGTTCACCAAGTCAGAGTACGCGGTGTGTGCCCTCCGCAACGACATCCTGGTTTCAGGTGAGAGACAAATGTTCCGACATGAATGTACGTATCCATTAAAGTGTATTTGTGTCTACTGATGCACCGAATGCAGTTTTCTGCATTTCGATTCTTTCTTTCTAAGAACTATAATTGACAGCACGCAGACATTTTTGTAACTTTACTTTAATGGAAAATTTAATTGTATGTTCATAATAAAACCCTGGAATATATAATAACTTTTACATTTTCTCCCTGGTTATAGGCACTTCTCTCACTCTTACTCAAACAAATCTCAAAATAAAAAAGTGCTTTTTTGTACTAATAATATCCAGCTCTGCAGCGCAATCAGAGCTGAGATCGCTCCTCACGGCCCGGGAACCTCTGCATTGGGGAAAATAGCGACGTCGCTTGTCAGGTTTTTGTAACGAGCAACCATGTTTTTTGAAACCACCCCAAAAAACTGCAACCTGTGATTTCAAGCGACTTAACGTTGAGTATTATAAATGGGTTATGTATTTTAATGCAACATCAAACTATATCGATATAAATGGTATTGTCTCATCCTATATCTTGTTTGAAAATATATCGATATACCATAAAAAGTCAGTCGATATACCGCCCAGCCCTAGCATGACGTGAACCATCGTGCCACAAAAATGGTGGATGTCAATTTGACCGGCAAAGAATCGGATATATCGGCCGGTCAGCGGTCATGGCCGATCAAAGCTGGAAACCGGCCGATTTGGGTCGCCGGCCGATCAAATGATGCATCTCTATTTTTGTTCAATGCCTAACAAAAAAATCTGCTGTAGTCTTAAGCTACACATGGCTGAACAGCCGTTAAGTCTCATGGTGGAGTTGCAGGAAGGGCTGTCGCAAGATGGCAGTTTGCCCTGTGTTATTTTTACAGCCACAGCCTGAGTCAAAGGAAAATTTGAGAGCAACATCTGGATGCACTCTCTAGGCTCTGTGTCAAGGGAGGCCCTCATTGGCCGAATCCACCGCTCTCTTTGTAATCATTGGACAGCGCGCCATCTCACCCGCCTTTGTATAAACTACACGGCATTCTCAGATTCCCGAAGGAGTAGGCAATCAGCTGACATCTACTTTGGGCTATCCACTGCTATAGACGGGAATCTAGGTGGTTTACACTGAGCTTATGGCTGCGTCCGTCATTGGCCCACACTGGTGCGACAACGTGAGACTATTGTGGTTGAAAATCTGATGCAAAATACTACCTGCTAGTCCGTTTCATTAGTTGGAGCTATTTGTGATAGTGATTAATTATAAGAATTACAAGGTGTTTTCCTCCCATTTTAATTGTAATTCTAAAAAGAATGCTTTCCAGGAGTGAGCAGCGAAGCAATAAGACGTGCGTGTGAGAGTGGTTTCCGCTGGGAAACCTCCTTCTTGTTATCCGCGTCCGACGGTAGAGACCTGAGACAAAGCCGGGAGTGAGAAAAATGGAGAAAGAGTGAGGGAGCGCGGTGTGTATGTATTTCCATGTTCTCCCTGTGCCAGGTCCTCATGTGTGCTATCAATCTCCCCGCAAGCGCTGCCTGGAAAAGTCAGCATACCTCTCTCTCTCTCTCTCACTCTCTCTCACACACACACACTCACCCTCCCCTCACCAGGACTGGCTGGGACAAAAAATTTTGAAAACGTGATTGGGCCAGCCCAGTCTCAGTATTGAAAATGAACCAACAGGTCGCTGTTGCTGCATCATGTGCCGGCGTTGGACAATTTTTATTTTTTTATTAAAAATTATATCGGCCCCAAGGTGTACTGCCCACCGGGAAAATGCCCGGTAAGCCGGATTACCAGTCCACCCCCTCCCCACACACTTTCTAAAGGGATTCATAAGCGTCTTTCTCTTTCTTCATTTGCCCCTCTATTAATTTGTCTCGATGCCCCTCTTCATATTAGTCTTTTTCAGACTTTTTCCTATTTTTTTTTTTTTTATTTTTTACCGTACACCCCACCCCACCCACTCCTGCCGTCCATGTCACTTGGAGCTGGTGCAGATAGACCCGGGGGCGTCTGGGTCTCCGGCACAACTTGAGTGTTAAACAGGATGGGTCGCCATTCGGTACATATCACAGCCTTCCTGTCCTGGGACAGAGAGCCTGACCACGACTTAATTACTGTCACGTCTACGTCTACAGTGTTACCGTTATCTTAAAACAATCTTAAAACACTCCACTATCCTAAAACAAGATTCAACTGTGGGCAGACGGCATTGAATATCTTAGTTGATGGATAGCAGTTGCATCATTCATAAGTGATCATCTATTATTTGCAACAAGTGTACAGTCTAACATACAGTAGTTAAGTGGGATGGTTGTCAGGTGAGTATTCTCAGGTTCCTCCCCTCAAAACCAGGAATTCCATAGTATTCGGCACTCGATTATTATAGATAACCAAAGAGGTCGTTAAAAAACAAAGGGACGGACTGTATTAAACTGTGTATAGGTATAGGCAAATTTAGGTTCCGTGAGAACAATCATTCCAGTCCTCCCACAGTCAACTATTCGAGATGCCACTCAACAACTGTGGCTAGCAACAGCGCACGTCCTCTGTGATGATTAACGCTTTTCCTCCAAGTTACACATAGACCAGTTATCGGCGTAGGTGTACAGAACTATATGTGAAGTATGACAGGTACTTTTTTTTTTAAGCTAATTTGACTAAAGTGACTCCTCTGAGGCTCCACACTGTCTGACCTGAGGCATGTGAGGAATTAGACGTTTAGACGGAATAGAAGGAAAGGTGTCTCTCTGTCACCGTCTGGGCTGGGTTGTCTGCTTCCCTACTGCGGCTTGAAAAGAATATCTCTGCCCGACGGCAGACGAGTACAAAAGAGAACGAGACACCTTTCGTTTTGACGGGCAAATTCATCATTTGGCCCGGATATTGCTTCGTCGCCTCTTGTTAATGAAATCCAAACCTCTGACGAAATACCTTGTCAAATCCCTGTTGTACTTAACGCTCCTTTTAGAAAGGTTGTCGAAACTACCTCCCGGGGTAAATTTGTCTCTAGAATGAGGGGGTGGGGAGGGGGCACTGAAGGTGTGGGGCACCCCTTTTATTAATTTTCATGTTCCATACTAACTGATACCACCATGGTATCAATTTATGTCCCAGTGTGAAATAACACAGCTTGTCACTGTGTTCATCTTGATGTTATCCATAGTGCTCATGCACAAAACACACACACACACACACACACACACACACACACACACACACACACACACACACACACACGTGCGCCCTGAACTAGGGCTTTGAACACGGGACCTCAGACAAAAGATTGATACGGCTCCAAAAAACGCTGCAGTAACCACAGAGCATGATCACCATTGTTATCTTTTACGGAGCTTTTGAGCTTGAGCTTTTTCGTCGCTATTCCTTAAAGGTCATTGCTATTTGCGCTGTGTTGTATTTCGGCTTAGCCTATATTTCATTCCTTTGGGCTTTGTCATGCCTGGCGGGCTTTTCTAGAAAGCAGCCCCCTGTTTTGTTCCGCGAAGGATCAACAGACAGGTGTGTGGAAAGACAGGTGGGGAATGGGGTAAATAGAGAGCAAGAGAGAGCGAGAGAGAGAGACTCTTGTTAGGGCTTGTTAAAAAACATGCTTTGGTCACACTTGAACCTGGTTGGCTGTCTTTTGTGTTGTTCAAGGTCTGGTTTAGATAAAAAAAAAAAAAGAAAAGGCTTTTTATCAGTGATGTTTGCTTTGAGATAAAGCTGAGGAGCTCCAGCCAAAGGAGCTGCTCTGGTGTCTCATGTATCCCTTTTGTTCCAAGAAACCAACAGTAATATATTTGACACAGTGTGTATGTGAGATGGTGTGAGAGAGAGTGCCTTTGTGTGTGTGTTTATACTGTACAACTGTAATAACTAAGTAAATACATATATTACATTTATATAATACCTTTATATACCCATACCAATAATTTATCCTCTGCATAGAATTGCATTTGTATAGCTATCTATCTATCTATCTATCTATCTATCTATCTATCTATCTATCTATCTATCTATCTATCTATCTATCTATCTATCTATTTATTTTCTACCCCAACCTAATCATATGTAGATCATATGATATGCAATAATCACCATGACAAAATTCCGCGTACATACAAATACTCATTCTGATTCTGGTTTTGATTCAGATTCTGATATGTGAATGGGAGACTATCGTCCCATTGAGACCCAGTTATGAATTGAAATGTGGTTTTGAGATTAAAAACGTAATCCCATCAAAGTTTGGGAAATGCCCTCGGCACTGGCATTGAACTGGTCTTAAAAATTGGCTCATAAATGCATTGAAACACAAATTCCCAGTGAAAAGCGTTGGATGGAAATATGCTGAAGTGACTAATATGTGTGAAATGTGCTTTACTTCCAGGCGGTCGCATCAACAGCCGGGACGTGTGGATGTACAACTCTCAGCTCAACCTGTGGATCCGAGTCGCCTCCCTCAACAAAGGCCGCTGGAGACACAAGATGGCCGTCCTGCTGGGCAAGGTAAATATTGACTTGCGTCCATCAAGCTGTCGTTGAAGTCCCTGTGAAGCAAAAATAAATATGTGCTCGGAGTTTGTCACACCACAGAAAAACTTGTTATTAACCACCCAGCCAAATTTGAATGATTAAAAAAATTGGCAAGTACATACAATTTGGTTTCAAAATAGTGGAAAAAAAGGCAGTTCCGTCTGCTCTGAGATCCTGAAACCTGACACCCTGGAGAGCCACTGCAGGGACTCCCGTTCAGCGAGCACAAAGCACACACCCCTTGTGCCAAAGAACATGTAGTTTTAAGAGCAGTATCAATCTTGTGTCTGGGTGGGGGGTGGGGGGTTCTCATGAGTCGGCTCACAAGTGGCGGGTGGACAAAACAAACAGGGTTACTTAAAACAGGGGTTTATCAAAAGATCGCTCTGATCGAGGCTGCGGAGCTGTTCCGAGTGCTGAGCTCCCTGTTCCGCGGTGGCTTTATATAGTGTTAGGTGATGGGCCATGAAAAGTAGGGCCACAGTGCATCATCCAGCCCTGAGTTTGTCATTGCACGCAGCAGTGGTTAATTGATCATGTGCATATGTGTGTGGGCTTAGTAGCTATTGACTTATAATAGCGTAACATGTGTTACATGCATGTCCTTTCGTAGTCTCATTCTGGCTTTCGAAGATTTCCCCGTACCGGTACTTCAGGAGGAGTCATGGGAGTACCAGGTGACTGGCAGTGATATTGTATCGAAACAAATCATATATGTCCATTTAGTTTGTCCGGGGAGTTGTAAACCGCCAGTGTCGGATCATTTGATATGTCCAGTGACGGCTCTAACGGATATAATTTGCGTTAAATGAAACAGGGAAAAACAGCCAACGCCTGACCTGGCAGAATTGCCAAGCCCATTGATCAGTCATCACTCAGTACAAGGACATGTATTCAATCGCCACTGCCAGGAAAAATAAAACATCTTCCGTGGTGTTTCTGCACAGGCTCTTGGGTCCATATAGATTCTATCCAAAACAGGAATGCCGATCTGGCAGTCGTTTGATTTCTGAGTCACAGTCAGGTTTCTATGTTCTTACACGTGAGCCGACCGGTGAGCTCCTACACATCAGCGGCTCTACTCTCGTACCGCGTCTACTTACGGCTGCCCCAGGACCTCCATAGCTCCATGCCAGCGGCTCGCTCCTCTTGGAGGAGGAGCAGGGAAGCAGTCCGGAACTCCAGATTGCGCTGCGTTTGTTGCTGCGTTCGCAGTGTTCTGTTGAAACTCGGAACACATTGGCGAGAGTCCAACACACACAGAAATGTTGTGGAATTTGCATAAGAAGATTTTAATCACAAATAACCGATCTATTGAACAGATATTCTTAACCGTCCGTTTTGTTACGAAAGGTCCCTCAACTTGATAGACATGTTTGGGAAAGACTTATCCTAATGCAAAACAAACAGTGACCATTTATAATATGTAGTGCATGTAATGTTTACCTCCAGGACAACGTCCGTGCTGTAATTATATGTTATTAGCATTGTGCTGAGTGGCACCTGAGACAAACACACACGACACTGGGATGAGTCATTTTGACAAACACCACTCAATTGTATACACAAACATGCATTCATACATGTAGAACCCATGTTCAGTACATGCCCAAACCCACACAAACACAAACACAGGCTCATTCACAAATTCCTCCGTGGCTTTGAGTTCAATAGGGCCGTAGTTATTTTGCGGCGAAAGGGCACGACAACGATTGCGCAAACATCCTCCCTTTGCACCCTGGAGGTCTGCTCGCTGCTAGATCTGCGAGATGATCTTGAAGTCGCTTTTCCTTACCAAAGCAGCCCAGATGGCGAGATCTGCCCTTCCACGGAATTAAACAAAGACAAACGCAGACGCACATACACTAACACATGCACGTGTACAGGCAAAAAGCAAACACACACACAGTTATACCACCGCAATGAGGTCATAAACTGCCGTGGCCGCACCTTGACTGCAACACCGTTTTAAACCCCACACCGAGTAGAAACAACAACAGGTTCTTCATCCCATATCGCTGGGGGTCCACTTGGTGGTCTTACGCACGCTCTCAAAACATGAGGCCAGGGGTCCTTCAAGAGGGTCCGGGGGGGCCCCAGCAAAATGAGGAGGATTGTTCGAGAATGACCGCCCAAGAGGAAAACCAGTTTCGTCATGTTTGTGGAGGAAAGACTAAAATTGTGAAATCAAGGTTTTAATACCGGTCTGTAATGGAGCATCACTTTTTAATCCTGTGTTTTGGTATTTCTCTGTTCAATTGGTCACCATTTGTTTTTGTTATCCGCACGGTCTCTCCACTCCTCTTTATCTCCATGCCTTAGCTCACTTCACCATGAATCATTTCCTCAGCAGGGTTTTGTCGTTTTAGCTGTTTCCGCGCCGTACCTATAGAAAAGCCGCCCGCAGTCCGTCCGCGAGGAACGGTTAATCATTTAGGATCGCATACCTTGGAGCATGCGCTACGGCCGCGGAGGTTGCGTGGAATGCACACCTCTTGACATAGCGTGCCCTGTGGGGTGCTCATCGAGTGTGTGCGGCGCGGCGGAGACAAACACCACGGAGGGATCTGAGGCCTTCCCCCTTCAAAAACACCCTCCCAAAGAGTCTCTGTTTGATTGACTCCAGTCCCGGAGTTAGGGTTTGTTTGTTTGTTTGTGTGTTTATTTCTTCATTGTTTTTCATTTCCCTCCACTGTCCTGTTGAGAGAGGTGAAACTATTGCATTGCAGATAGCCAAGCGTTCCATCTGCTTCCCGATATATGTTCCTTTTTATTCTCTTCTTTCTTTCTTTCTTTCTTTCTTTCTTTCTTTCTTTCTCTCTTTCTCTGTCTTTCTTTCTTCCCTCTTTCTTTCTTACTGTCTTGGTCCTCCTCCCTGCCTCATTGTTTTTACTCTTGGAGAGGCAGGAACGGCTTCGGGGCTGAAATGTTGCATTAGACCAACTTGTTTAGAAGGCGTCCATATATTATAACCGCTAGTGAGGTTTATTGTCTGCTGCACATCTTTCTCATCATTTCCATTCATTGGTGAATAACAGATCTCTTCACGAAGAACTCTTTCTCTACAAAAGAAAACGGTTATACCAGCCATCCATGAACACACTCCGTTCTCATCACCCAGCCTGCGGCTCTTCTGTCAAAAAGGAGATTTATCTCCAACACATCGGAAATGGCATGATTCCTCCCTGACACAGTAGTTCTCATACTAGAGATCCACTTGACAAATATCACATGGCCATGTCATGCCATTCATTACACACAGTCTCTGCACGATTTGGCAGTTGGTTTTTGTCAGCCACCCAATTACATTGTTTGTGGGAATAAAACAATTATAATCGTGCTACATGTAATATCAGTCATTTGACTCCTGCCAAATATTTTTTGATGTTGATGGCATCTTCTGTTGCTGGCATCACTACTTCAGGTGATAAGACAGCATGAATCAAAAGCCATCAGCAGAGGAGTGTTTGCATCTTGCAATGTGTCTGTGAAACATAATTTGTAATGTTTGTTGTGAAGCATTGTGTCAGTCTTGTTGCTGACTGGTTCTCTTTCCACCTAGGCGCAAAATCTGTCTCGTACCCACAGATCTCACAGATCAAATGCATGGCAATAACACATCTGCCTCTCAGTAGTTAATGACTTTGTGTGTATGTATTGTATTAATAGTCAGACAGACAGGCTCATTACAGTCGGTTCTAATGAAATGCATCGAGCGTTCCCATCCGTCAATCTCACTCCCGTCCTCCGATCTGTTCGTCCGCAGGTCTACTCCGTCGGCGGCTACGACGGCCAGAGTCGCCTGAGCAGCGTGGAGTGCTACGACTCCTTCTCCAACCGCTGGACGGAGGTGGCGCCCATGAAGGAGGCTGTCAGCTCCCCGGCCGTGGTCAGCTGTGCCGGCAAGCTCTTCGTCATCGGAGGGGGCCCAGACGACAACACCTGCTCCGACAAGGTGGGGGAACGCGGCAGATGTGTGCGTCTAAATGACAGGACCCACGAGCCGGTAACGACAGTGGGATGTAAACACTGTCGCAAGAACCCGCTGAGAAGATGACGATGGCATGCGAAGGAGCTGCTTACCCAGCTTGTTAGGCGTTCACTTCAGTTTGGGAATTAGCTTTTTTATCTTCTGTTGGGAGGACACCGTTTAGCCCCAGGACCAAAGCCCAAGGCTCCGGGACATTATAATCCACATGTCCCTGTCTGTCTTTCTTGTTGATCTGGAGTGCATCAGTTTGCTAACTGCGTGATTCACTAGTTGAACTCATTGTCTTTATGGTAATCTACATGCGTGGTGTGGTTTTTCAGGTTTGGCGGAGCCTATATTATGAGTCACTGAATGAAGTCATGAGTCATTGAACTCTGAGGGGATGACCCCTTGGATGATGTGACACGTGGACCAAGAAGAGTGAGGATGTTGGTTTTAAAATAAGTGAAATCCCTCCTCGTGGTCCCAGCATCAGTAACAAAACCCTTCGCAGAAGATTTAGAACTGATTTCTTCACAACGGAAATGTAATTCTTTAATTATTGGACCGTGAGATGGGCGAGCTGACGAGAGTTAAATATGACATTCAATCTGTTTCCCTGGGTCAGGAATGTTTGGGGGTTGGTGATTCCTTCTTGTTTTCCAAAGGGAGCTGTGAGCTGGCAGTAAACAGGAAGACAGTGGCATTCACAAGAGCAGGAATTCAAGCTACAGTTGGGAGACGTTCTCGTCCTGGTAATAGCTGGTTCCACTGGATCATTTGTAGCATTCCATCCACGCACACACACACAGAATAGAAGACAAAAGGAGCAGTATCTCCTCGGTGGCTCGATTAGGTGCGTCTGGGAGTCTATTTGTGTCAGAATGCGTGGCCTTTGGGGCGAGAGTTCATCATGGCCTCTGACCGTCTCCAGCGGTTTATGTCTGCTACGGGTTGTCCACTTGGTCCCCAAGGAGGTCACATGATCCTTCGCAGTCCATGCCTACACGCATGTTGTTCACATTAGCGGCAGTAACGAGAGACAGCGTAGGAAGAGCGGCTATTTGGGAGTTTGGGAGGAAACCGCCGAGGGAAAGGGAATGCAGGGATTGGCTGCGAGCCCACATAGTATCCAGTGGCAGTCTTCCAAACTACGGAATACGATACACTTATTTTCCAAAGTTCTCTACATTCTTTGCCCGTAAAGAGTGGAAAGAAGAACAGAAGGAAAACACCATGTGCTTTCTCACCCCAAACAAAGTAAACATTAATTTCAGTGCGCAATATCACGCTGCTCTTGTTTTCCAAAATCCACATCAAACCAAACAAACTCTCCATCGCAGGTCCAGTGCTACGATCCAGAGACGGATACCTGGCTGCTGAGGGCCAACATCCCCATCGCCAAGCGCTGCATCACGGCCGTGTCCCTCAACAACCTGATCTACGTGTCCGGAGGCCTCACCAAGTCCATCTTCTGCTATGACCCCGTTGAGGACTACTGGATGCACGTGGTCCACACCTTCAGCAAACAGGTAACAAGGCACAACAACAGGCTCCATGGGTTCAACCACTCAAGGATTCTACATCTGCCGTCAGATGTCTCCCTCTTACACTCTCTCTCTCTCTCTCTCTCTCTCTCTCTCTCTCTCTCTCTCTCTCTCTCTCTCTCTCTCTCTCTCTCTCTCTCTCTCTCTCTCTCTCTCTCTCTCTCTCTCTCTCTCTCTCTCTCTCTCTCTCTCTCTCTCTCTCTCTCTCTCTCTCTCTCTCTCTCTCTCTCCCCCCTCGCTACTGCCTCCCTGCAGGAGAGCTGCGGCATGTCCGTGTGCAACGGGAAGGTCTTCATCCTCGGAGGCCGAGGGGAGACCGGCGAGGCGTCAGACAGCATCCTGTGCTACGACCCGGCCACGGGCATCATCACCGGAGTGGCGGCCATGCCCCGACCCATTTCCTACCACGGCTGCGTCACCATCCACCGCTACAATGAAAAGTTCCACAGGCCCTGACCATAGGGATTCTCACACACACACACACACACACACACACACACACACACACACACACACACACACACACAGACACACACACACACGGACAGTTTGCTTCAAAAAGGTCTGTGTTGTGACCGTATTTTGTTTTCTTGTAGCTTCATGTAGCAACACTCATGCCCTTCATGGTGTTTCTGTACGACCACCCAACGGTTGTTAATGCCGCTGACACCAAATATCTGTAATTCTATTCAAGGTTGGATGACGTAAAATAGGAAAGCAAACCACCATATGAAATGGTTTTATAATACTGTGAACAAGTGCATTTGATGTAAGGTCACAGCAGTGAAATTATTACAATTACATAAGGAGGTGGTATTTAGGCCATAAGATCATAGACATATATTGAATTTGATTGATTTGTTTTTTGATGGTTGGAGAGGAATGATAAAGCTTCTCAACTAAATTAAGTCTGTGCAGAACAGCAGCCTGGACGGCAGATTCTCAGATTCTCCATTCTAATTACCCGCCTTTTTATGTATTTTAATTTGTAGTTTTAAAGTAAACTTCCAGGCAGCAGGCCTCTTATTACTGCTCTAAATGTTGCCTGGTATCACACCAACATCAAGGTTTCCAATAAGCTCACATGCTCACAGATAGTAATAACAAGCAAGTAAAGACTTTAAGATTGGAAGATATCCCTGCAAAAAAACAGGCAGATTCTGTATCAATATTTACTTAGGAAAGACCAGGCTTCATTGTGAGGTCTCTGCTGGATACATTCAAATAATAATGTAGGCACTCCCATGCTACTGCGGCATCATCTGCTAGAAGATGGACATCTGTTATGCCCACAACATTTACACAGTACGACCCGATAAACACCTGGAAACACAGCATGCAAGCTGTGTATAATTTTTTTTAACCCTCACTATCAGTCGATAAGTGAATTAGTAAATGTCGAATCTGACCCTTGAACCGGTGGAGGCAGAGAAGGAAGGAAAGGCAAAAAAAAAAAAAAATGCTGCAAACGGATTGTCTACCGTTATCTGCTAGGCTCTTTCCCCTGACCCCAACAGGCCTCTCTCTCTCTCTCTCTCTCTCTCTGTCAGTCAGGTATTCCCTCCTTCCCCCTGCTACGGTTCTGATTCCACCGTGGCTTCCTCGTTCTCTGTTTATCACCACTTCTCACTTCCCTCGTGTGTTTGTGTTTCTGCCGTGTCAGCACCAGTCGTACTTCCCTGGAAACACTGCGTGCCTCTTTACATAAGTCTGGAAGCCATTTTAATATTCCATACATAACTGATATTTAATTTTTTTTATTTTAAATTATACTTCTATTACCTTTTTTTGTATTTTACAAGTGAATTGTATTATTATTATTGTTGTTGTGTTTTTTGTAAGTTTAGTGAAGTGTTTCTATCACATATTAATAGATAATATTATCGGGTGTGTGGGTGTGACATTATTCGTCAGAAGCCTTTGCAGTTCAAACTCGAAGACTACTCTGAATAAGTGTGTATGATTTGATTAAGGGGATTGAAATACTTACAGTATGTGTCGTGCCTGAATGCGCAGACTACAGAGAGCTATCCAAAGGTTGTAGTGGAAACACTGCGGATCGTTCTCTATTTAAAAGTCTGCTTGGCCTCTTATTTCCAACCTGATCAGAACTTTATCAGCGCTGCGCAACCACTCACCAGTACACTTACATGACAAACCCTCCCCCCCAAAAAAACGGGGTAACCACGGAAACCTCCATGCGTGTATGGTTGGCGTTGATAGACTAGAGATATTGCTGTGAATATGGTAACTTTATAACATTTTTTGTATTCATCCATTATTTAAATGTATCTCTCTTAAATTTACATATTGTGTGGATGTGTTTTTGTTTTTTTTAATCAAGAGCCCCAAATTGTGCACTTTGACAGAAGCCTGTTTAACGTACAACTATGTAAATAGGAATTTTTTTTTTAACTTTTTTTTTTTTACTGTATCAGTAAATGTTCTTTGCATTCATCCGACGTATGTGAGTGAGTGAGTGAGGGTCTCGTCGCTGCCCCCTGCAGGTCACAGCCTGTCATGGCTCATTGTACCACCAACCACCATCTGGTCAATTTGTCTTGCTACCACTGTAGAGGCATTTTGTTGTGGGATTATATACCTACAGTCCGATCAGAATTCTGTGCTTACCAGCAGAGGCTAGACAAGCAAAAGGAAGAAAGAAAATAAAGAAATAAAAATAAAGACAGAGAGCGAGGTGGCGTGAGAGTGAGAATGAGCGTGTGTGCGTCTTTGATTTCACTGAGTATTTACTCCCAATTGGATAAAAGTCCGGGTCTTTTGTAACTCATTGAAATATCGATTTTTTTTTTTGTTGTATTCTTTAAGCCGTGTTTTCATGTCTCTGATTTTGTTGCGGTGAGTTTTTGGGATTGTGTGTGTTGTTAGAATGTGAGTGTATTTGGGCTGTATGTAATGGGCTCAATTTGATGGACAATCGTGACATGCGAAGCAGGATGGAGGCTTTCATCTGCTAACCGTTGTGCCTGGATATGAATCTAAAAGAGAAACTATGTGATGCTGATATGAATATATTGGCATCATGAATTGTAATACTCTTTAATTGAACTCTGAAGCTTTGAGTGGCAGTATGTTGAGCTTTGTAATGGCTGGAGTGTGTGTGTGTGTGTGTGTGTGTGTGTGTGTGTGTGTGTGTGTGTGTGTGTGTGTGTGTGTGTGTGTGTGTGTGTGTGTGTGTGTGTGTGTGTGTGTGAATCATCAATAAAGTTCTTCTATCCAAAGTGAAATGTGCTTAGTTTTTTTTTTATCAGTGAAGGTACGTAAATAGTTTCCCTGCCAGCCGTTGTTTCCATGTCTGATATGCTGTTCTCATACAGCAGCCAGAAGAAGGAGCCTTTCATTAACTGATGCTGGCACCACGGCACTGATAAGGATGAGGCGTCCCCACAAAATAAATATATGTACCATTTCATAAATAAAAACAAAACAGTATACTATACACTGATCAGCCACAACATTAAAACCACCACTAATAACCGCTAACCATTGGAACCAATGCTTTCGCTCGGGTGTTTATGTTAGAAATTGTACATTGTGGTGTGTTCATGTCGCGATGCTGGTCTGGATCATCTTCAGTTTCCAAAGTGGTGAAAATAAAGTTAAAAACAAAGCACTACATTTTTGGTTAAATGCAGCATTGGCTGCATTTTTTTTATTATACGTTTTTTAAATCTCTTTGCAGTGATTCTAAACTTTTTTTTTTGTATATGAAGGACCCCCGGTTTGATGCGACCAGGCATTTAATATGATTTTCTCTATTAGAGATGATTTTGCAAGACTAACATCTTTCAAATGTAATAATTTTTTGCTGGGGACCCTCAGGGACCAAAAAGAGGAGTTGGAGATGAAGAAAAGATTATATATAATGAGAGACTTTGTGATTAAGTGAGATTAAACCCATGGAGGATCGCCCATGGGTTCAGACAGTTCAGACAGTATCAATCATCAACCACAAACATTAAGTAATAAGCACCCAATAAAGTTCCTCATATAAATCTTCAAAAATAAGTGAGAAGCTTAAAAATTCATTACAACAATTATAGGTTTTAATAATTCAAAAAACAAACCGACAGAGAACTCAATGAACCATTATGTTTTGTGTTTTTTTACAATCAATATCTTTTGTGAAGGCATATTATTCACAATAAACCATCCCTCAAGTATGGATTAATGAGCTTTACGGTCTGCAGAGCGGTTTAAACCACAAACATTCTTTTAACTGGGTTATATGGAGACAAAGCAAAGTGGTTCCCACAATAAACGATGCACGCGTGTGTGCAGTCCAACCCCCAAATAACACAAAATGAAAATAAAAAGTTAATCAGATACAGAAGATATTTGGGAATGGGAATCTTCCTATAGGTCATGAGGAACGGCGTCTAGAGACCAGCCTTGTGACGATCATTTGAGCCAGTTCCAAAAAGGTTTTGTTTGTTTTGTGTCTAATTCTCTCTAATTAAATCCCATAATGAGCTCTAGACTATGGACCTTTTTTTCCATATCAAGGACCCTCTATTTGATATGTGTTAGGCCACAGACCCCCAGTTTGATCATGTTTTGTCTCTGGGTCCCCAATCTGAGGAGAGTTTTATTGTTAGATAAAAAGCAGTTAGGTATAAACTGTCATTAATGTGCATTATCGAATGGTTCTTAGTCTTTTAGATGAAATAATGACGATGTTACACTATCGGTCACTTGGCAGGGGACCCCCTGGAACCCCTCGAAGGACCCCTGGGGGTCCCCGGACCCCATCCTGAGAACCACCTGACTATAGGGTTTGTGGAATAAGCCTTTATGGAGGAAACTGGGGTGAAATCAGTCAAATCATTTTTTAAACTGAATAATTGATTATTGTAAATAATGATAATAACAATAACAATATAACATATTGTTGTTATAGTTAATATATGTATAATATATAATAACAACATTGATACTAGTACTAATTATTATTCCTGCTATTATTTTTGTTTTTATTATTGTTGTTATTGTTATTATTATCATTGTTATTATGATTGTTGTGATTATTGTTATTATAACAATAATAATAATAATAATAATAATTATTATTATTATTGCAGAATAGCGGCCTCTGGTGACCCTTTCCCAGAACAGCATGGGCCAAGCACCACGATTTAGCTCGCCTGCCCAGTCAGAGATTCCACTAAAGTTCCAACACACGTCCTCAAGATGAACACAAGCCGTTGTCATGAAGGGGAATAAATGATAAAAACCCGCAGAGAGAGAAACGTTCCTCGGTGCGGTTCTGTCTCAGTGAGTTTGCATTCGGGGGAATCAACCCTTTAAACCCGGTCAGATGTGCGTTAGCTTTAGCCTATGCTAAGGTTAGCCTGCTACTGGTAGCCCCGAAGCTAACCTCGCTGGGAATCTCCCGTCCGTCGGTCTGGCACCCGGTGGCTGCAGCAACCAGAGGTAACGCTACGGTCTGATATTCCCAAGGCGGAGGCCGAATTAAAACAATTCTAATGGGTGATAACGGTGCAACGGCGTACGGCTAGTTAGCCCATTGGACTGGTTTACATTCAATTTGAGCAGCAGGATGCTACAAAGCAGCTAACAGGCTAGCCGGACAGCTAACCCAGTCCCGGTGGGGCTCAGGGAGTTTTCGCAGCCCCGTGTTGACATTTGCTATGATTTTATAGAGGAATGGATGACTACAACTACCTGGCAGCGTTGACGTAAAACAAAGGCATATTCCTTTCTTAGCTGGATAACTAAAATGGCAAGTTTCTAAACGCTTGATTATAAATTATTAAATATCTATATATTAATTATTAACTAATCAGTGTTGCGCAGGAGATGCGCAGGTATACAGGTACAATGACCTGCTTTAAATTTGGAATTGTTGATTAAAGTTTACACAAGTTAATGGTTTATTTTTAGGTTGATTGGATATTTCCATTGTTTAATATTTATATATATATCTGTCTACCTGTCTGTCTTTATCTATCTATCTATCTATCTATATCTATCTATGTAGCTATGTATGTATGTATGTATGTGTCTGTCTGTCTGTCCGTCTATCAGCCTCGGCACTGTTAACCCAACCTGTCTAAACCTGTATTTGATGTTGTGTGTTTTTTTTTGTTTTTTTTTTCCTCAGCAGTCATGTCAGGAATCAAGAGGAAGATCGAGGACCATGATCCCGACTACGAAGACATTTCCCTGTTCCAGGGCAGCAAGAGAAACAAAGTGGTGGAACATAACGGTGAGTGGAGGAGAGGGACCCATCACGCACCTGCTGGGAGGACACGGGGCGTCCCCTCGAAAAGACTGCTCTGGGATTCAGATCTATTCTGCTCTCTCTCCTTTTGCCTTTTTCCAGCCCGGGAGGCGGCGGTGCAGAAGATCGAAGCCATCATCAGGGAGCAGTTCTCTCTGGAGATGAAGAACAAGGAGCATGAGATCGAAGTGATCAGCCAGGTAGCATCCCTTCTCTGAATCAGCTTCCCTTTTTTTTTATTTTTTATTATTATTATTATTATTGTTCAGGGAAGAAGAGTCAAAGTGGTTCTGTTATGAAGAAGCCTGTTTTAAGTCTGTTTTGCGTTGGTTGTCATTCCCTGGTTTGACTTAGCGACTCAATGAAGCCAGGAGGATGATGGACAAGCTGAGGGCCTGCATAGTGGCCAACTACTACGCCAACGCCGGTGTCACAAAGATTCCAGAGGTAAATTGCGCTTTCGATTATATTATCACACTTTAAGCCGTGTTCATGCGATTCCGATTGCAAACCGTTAATGAAACTCCCACGCGCCAAAACAACCAGACTCTTATGAACAGCTAGATGTCTCCCAGAAGACACAATAACTGTCCCTGGCACCTCCCTGTTTGCCGGATCGTTCGTTTGTGCATTCCCTGTCCGCTCGCTGTACCCGGCTCCGCACTGCGCTGCAGCCGGTGCGGCCAAGCGAAGCGTTGTGTCTGATGTCCCCGCATCGCACCCCTAACTCTGAAAGACACAGCTAGGGTCTAAGTGACATTTTTAAGAAGAAAAAGAATAAAATTTAACAATATAAAGACCTGTCTCCTTACAGACTGGACGTGTTCAGTTTCTCGACAATATAAAGACCTGTCTCCTTACAGACTGGACGTGTTCAGTTTCTCGTCTTTGCAGTCGAGCTCCACGGTTCAGATGTTGACTTTTTTTTCTTCCCGAAAATCATTTTTTAAAGATTTGTACGAAATAAATATTTGTGATTCATAGATTTGGCTCCACCCCTACTTTATAGAAATGTTACTGCTTCCATTCCCACACACTTCCATTCACAGCCCTACCGGCAATTTGATCTAAATGATGCTCGGTCGAGACAACCAAAGTCAAATTCCTTGTTAGTGCAAGTAGGGTTGTCCACGTCTCTTCCACGTGTTTTCCTTGAAGCTTTTCTTTTTCCTTTTTCTTACTTTGACACTGTACTGTGATTAAGGGCTGTGTAATTAAACTTTCCTTCACTTGACTTAACTTTCCAGCAAACCTCCAAGAGCGACCCCGCGGTGCTGAACCATCCGGCCATCCGACGGTTTCTGGAGTCTCCCTCACGCTCCTCCTCGCCGCTCAACCAGGGCTCCGAAACGCCGTCCTTGCCCCCGTCCGAGTCGGAGTCGCTGTCCCAGCCAGGAGAGGGAGCCGACCGGGACGGCGAGGCGGCGTGGAGGGAGAGTGGCGGCAGACCAGACCGCCGACCAGGACGCAACACAGGAAAGGTGAGTGGGATGGACGGTTTCTGGAACCAGGGTGTCCTCATTTAGACCCTGCCTAAAAACGGTTCATATTTAACTAGATTTCCAATCCATTCTAAAAAAAAAAAAATAAAAATAATAATAATAATGTAAATCCAATAACATTTTTGGGTTTCAGGCATGGGTACTTTTAATAATACTTAGATCAGGGGTGCCCACACTTTTTCGGCTTGCAGGCTGCTTTTAAAATGACCAGGTCAAAATGATCTACCTGCATAAAAAAATGCTAAATATATTTATTTATTTATATACTGAGTATACTTTATATATACAATATATGTTGGCGTACCTTGCCTCACTGCATGAACCCTTACAGCACAATACAATTAAATACATTTATGGTCACTACCTTACTCTGATGACTTGCACTGAATGGAGTTGGCCAGTATTGCATAGCCTGGACAGTAGCTGCTGGTAGCCAGCCTCAGGCAGGCCTCCAAATGATCGTCAGTCATGGTGGAATGGTATTTGAACTTAATAATCTTCATGTGGGAAAGGCTGACTCGCATAAATAAGAAGAGCCGAATAATGCAGTCAAGGATGGAGCACATTTCCTCATGTTTGGGTACTTTTTCTTTGTGAGTAAGTTCCAAAACTGTCCATGAGCCCTGGACATTAGCTGAATGTCAGCCTGTAGTGTCAACATCTCATCCTCCACTGCAGACCAGTTCAGGTGGAACAGTGTTGCAATTTTTGATGCGAGTGAATCAACCTCAATATCTTCCCTAAATGGGAACCACATAAATGTAGCGATTGGCTCGAGTAAAGCAAAGTCTTGAAACCATTTGTCAAAGTCTGACAGACAATTTTCAATCTGCTCTGTGTAGCGCACACTGTCAAGTTGCGCACATGCCTTCCCTTGGGTCTCCAGCTCTGATGCAAGGTTTTGAAAGTTCCCCAAATCATGGCGCTGCAGCTTTGAAAGCATTAACTGAACTGATCATGTTGACCACAGTTTTGTCTTTTCCTTGCAGCTCTAAATTAAGCTCATTCAACATGTCGGTCAGATCGCTTAAAAAAAAATAAAAATTGAATGGCACGCGATCTACCTTTGCGATCTACCGGTCGATCACGATCGACGTATTGGGCACCTCTGACTAAGATAATACTGCAACTTTAAGTTGACGAAATCAGAGTTTGAAGACACTGTTAATTTTTCAGGCTATAATAAATGTATTCGCTGCTTAAAAATAAATAAATAAATAAATAAAAACGACATATAATGTGAAATAGTCACAAAGTGTCATGTAACGTCAGCATTATATGTCAAAGCATCTGTCCTTCTGTGATCGTACTCGGCGTTCCTGATGCGATCTGTTCCGTGTTGCAGGACACGTTTGGGGTCCCGGCTGTGGCGGCAGAGGTCACCTACCACACCAGTGGAGACGAGGCTTTGAGACTTTACACCAAGAAGACCATCGTAGTAGGAAACGTGTCCAAGTACGTCAGCGGCACCACTAGACTGAGTTCCAATGAAGTAACGGGAGGAGGAGGAGGAGGAGAGATGAAAACAAAACATAAAGAATCAATAAACGTGCGCTTCCACGGCACGGCCCCGCCTGCCAAAGTTTTGTTGATGTGTGTGGATGTCGAAATCCACTTCTTCCACTTATTAACTTTGGTTTTCTGAGAATTTCTTGTTTTCTTCTCTCACTGTTTTTCAGAGAGTTGAGTAATAACTTGAAGCTCCCTACAAGCCTGGTCTTGATGGAAGCAATAAATGCCGTCTTTCTACACTAATTGCATTTCTTCAGGGCTGAACTTCAACTAATGTTCGAAAGGGATCTCGTCCGTTTCTGAAGGAGCAAACATATTTTATCAGCCCTGGATGGCACATAATGTATAGCTCTGAGTAGGTAGTAGTGAAAAATATTTGTGATTAAACATTAAACTCTTAAAGACGGTTGCTAATGAATAATTTCATAAAGTAACCGTGACAAGCTTATCTTTGGAACACCGACGTGTTTATGTTTGGAATACTTTACGTCGCTCTCTGTGTCATCTTCCTCATAATCTCTCTGCACACGGTGATGAATCGTTGACGCTGAAATAGTTGGTTGTCTCCCAGGCAGCTTCTCTGTCTTCCGTCCCCGACCCCTTCCCTCTTTTCCCATTTAAACAGTTCTCGGAAGCACCCCGTTGCCTCCTCCTCCTTCCTGCCCCTGTTCTTGTGGGAAAACCAACCGTTCTCAGAAGCCATGACAGCTGCTTGACAGTCCCACCAGACCATCTTTGTGTCACCTCCCTCCACCTGCCCGCTCCTCCGCCTTTGTCTTGTTTCTCTCGCCAAACCTACGCAACATATAATTCCTTCCTCTCAGACCATCTTAACTCTACCGCCCTCATCTGCATTTGTTCCACATTTCTATTGTTTTGTTTCCCTTCTTAACCTCCCCCGGCCCCCATCTCGTCCCCTCAGGTACATCCCCCCAGACAAGCGGGAGGAGAACGACCAGTCCACCCACAAGTGGATGCTCTACGTCCGCGGCTCCAGGAAGGAGCCCAGTATCGACCACTTTGTCAAGAAAGTCTGGTTCTTCCTGCACCCCAGCTACAAACCCAACGACCTGGTGGAAGTCAGGTACGTGTGTGTGTGTGTGTGTGTGTGTGTGTGTGTGTGTGTGTGTGTGTGTGTGTGTGTGTGTGTGTGTGTGTGTGTGTGTGTGTGTGTGTGTGTGTGTGTGTGTGTGTGCGCTTTCATAGAAGAGGATAAAGAGCAAAGGTTAGAATAGATGGCAGAGAGACGGGAAGAAACTCTCCACGGGGGGGGGGGGCACCGGCCAAGTTGTCTTCTCCCGGGGGGGCCATATTGAGCATCAAGGGAAAAACTCTCTCCTCCATTTTTATTTTCTTACCGTGCACATTAGTGAATTGCATAATCGTTATTTAATTGTGTATTTTATATTCTGAAAACGTTCAAGAGATTATTTGTTACATACATATACTATACACACGGTCATACATATATGCAGTGAAATGTCATGACACCCGGTGATTACGCACAATAATCTCTATAAGCTCTAAAAATACTGACAATACGCAAATGTGCGTAATCGACACAAGATACATTTAAATCCTCCTAGATGAAACTTACCTTAATAAAGCTTCAGTACTTACCTCACAGAGTAGAGGTCCTGGCATCAGGAAGTACATTAAGACTTATTGAGCATTGTGATTTTAAAATACATTTGCGGGCCATATTTTACTATTATATTTTAAACATCACCACCACCAATAAATTATATTGCGGACTGGATGTGGCCTCGCCCTACGGCTTGAGAAATGATCAAGCTACAGAAAGCTCAGCTCAACTGATGCTCTTCCCTTTCTATACAACATCATTCCTGAGCTTAACCTTTAGGCCTTTACACAGCGTGCGTACACATCCCCAGACGGAACACCGTGACGTGGGTGAGCGCTTTACGAGTCCGACAACCAGCGCACTTGATTGATAGTGCGGATATGCCCGGAACATGCAGACGGCGCGTTCCATCACTCGTTCTCGAGTTGTCAAAGCTTTGTCTCCGTGCAGACCCTGAGGTGTGCAGATCAGCACGGCATGCAATGCTGTAATTAGAGGGCAGTCATCGTAGGCGGAGCCGTGTTTTCTATTTTTAGTATTTGGAGTTAAAAGCTGTCTCTGTCAAATGCGTATCAGTATATTGTCACGAAAGCAATTCTCATTCTTCATGCCATTCCTAGCCATGCAGGATAAATAATAATAACTCTGCGTGAATAGAATGAACAAGATTAAAATTAAAAAAGAAAGAAAAATTACAAACAGAAAAAAAAGAAGAAACTTCTACAATTTCTTAAAAAAATTGCATATCATTGAAAAATAGACAAAAAAAAAAAGAATAGACTAAAATGAGTGGAAACAGAAGTGGAAAAGGCAATGTGAACACAGATGCCAGGAGATTTTGTGAGAAATGTCTAAAAGTGTGCCCATGCAGAGTTCGAGTGAATTCTCTCTTATTTCTAAACAATCCTGATCCCCAGCCAAAGCCTCGTGGCTGCTTTTAGCTGACAAGGCTCTCGCGTTGCGTCGCCAGGCTCGCACAAGCTCCCAGTGACTGACTCAAGTTTTTATTCCTGCTGAGTCCCGCTCAGACCCAACGCGCTTTGCTGATTCTGACAAGTGCCGAACGTTGATGTCGTACGCGTATGGAATGCACACGAGTAATACAGTGACAAGCCCACGCACACTAAAAAGGAAAAAAAAAACATCACCTGTATATTTATTTAGGTTTCCGTTTTGGGTTGTAAGTGGAGAGTTCTTCGCTTCAAGAGGTTCCAGGGCGTCCACAGCGAAATGATTAATAGTAATTTTTTCATTCACAAGACGTTAGGGAATGTCCAATAATGACTGTTTTGGTCCTAGTTTCACTGTTATCTCCTTAACTAGAGTGTAGACAGTTATGGTAGTTTTGAATAAACAATAGCAATAATAAAAATCTTCTCTGCTTTTGGTTCCAGGGGTCCTCAATCTTAGAGACTGTGATAAGGAAAAAGGTTGAGAATGACTAGTCTATAACACATGCACCCAGGCACATATTCCCACTGGTGCTCCTACGCTTGCATAGTGTGCACACGCGTGCATAGCTGCTCGTGCACACAGGCAGTCGGATGAGCCTCTGCTCTCCGGGCACCGAAGACCCCCGGCTTGGGAGGGACGTGAGATAAGAAGAGCATTCAAGTCGTAGTTTATAGGAGATTATTAACTCAAGCTGAGTCCAAAATGCTGATTGGGAGATGACTCATTTTTGTTGTGCATCTTCAATATTTATCTGTCCCGGAAGCATGTTTTAATTATGTCGCATACGTATTTTATGTGTGTGTTTGTGTGTGTTTGTCCTCAGTGAACCTCCCTTCCACCTGACGCGGCGAGGCTGGGGGGAGTTTCCTGTCAGGATCCAGATCCACTTCAAAGACCCCCGCAACAAACGCATCGACATCATCCACCAGCTGAAGGTCGGGCCCCCGCGGAGTCTGTAGACTCAGCCCCCCCCCCCCCCCCCGCCCATCCTCTAGTGACATGCATTATTCACCAGGCTTTGTATTATTTATTTCTTTAAAAGATTCACCGTTCTTCACGCTTGTCGTCTTCATTATCATTAAATTGTTGATAACACATTAGAGCTGGGTGAAAAAGAAAATCAGC
Organism: Zeus faber; assembly: GCF_960531495.2. Classification (NCBI taxonomy): domain Eukaryota; kingdom Metazoa; phylum Chordata; class Actinopteri; order Zeiformes; family Zeidae; genus Zeus; species Zeus faber. The sequence continues at coordinate 11,464,129 of NC_137196.1, read as the reverse complement.
ACTCTATTTCAAAATTATACTATTGATACATTGTTTGGGTATGCGACTATATTCCACTTATATAAAATACCACCATAGTCACGAAATGAATGGAAATATAGAATTTCTTCATTAGACTTAATTTGTTCAGTGAAATATTGCTGTAATCCACGTCAGATGGTGCACTCAAAAGTTTGGAGAAATTCTCATTCTGTATAAAATGTCAATATAGAATCATATCGTAAGCCATGTCATCAATATCCCTTTGAATATATATTGAATCTAAACGTGACCCTTTGTATCAGAATCAAATTGTTAGATCCTGCCCAATACCCAGCCCTTTCACACAGAATTGGTATTGATATTGATATTGAATCAGATTTTTGAACAAACAGCACAAATCAATAGTAATATCTGAAACGATATCTTGTTTGAAGTTTTGGCGTATAGTCCCATTTATTGTTTTACTCTGGCTTTATTTGTTCTGCAGTTGGACAGAACATACACAGGCCTGCAGACGCTGGGCGCAGAAACTGTAAGTTTGAATGCACACATCATCCATGTCTTGCTTAAATGGGTACATTTTCGTCAGTCGATGTCCAAACTTTGCTGTGGTCGTGCTGCTTCCCATCCAGGTGGTCGACGTGGAGCTCCACAGGAACACTCTGGGGGGGGAGTACGTCTCGCTGCCTTCCTCCTCCAGGATGACTCGCAGGGCGGACAGCCCCACGTCCCCCTCGCCGCTCGCCCAGGCTCTGGGACCCCCCTGCTCTCCTTCCTCGCACCCACTGGACTCCGTCATGGACAAAGGTAACACACAGAGTACCAAGAGGGACGTGCTGATACTGCCTGATACCAAGAGCCTTGTCAAACACGTCAGACGTTCAAGAAAAGTTTACTTGATTTCCTCTTTTTTGACACCTAGAGGCATGTTGGCAGTCGCTTATGGAGAAAAATGGAATCCGTGTTAACTAATTGGAGTGGCACACTGTCATTGCATAGTAAAAATATCTTAAGAGATTAAGGTCTGAAATTATGGCATTAGACAACAAAATATTTTGAATATGCTATATAGAGAAAGCAAGTCCAAATGTTCATATCCCCTGGACTACTTTAGATCATTTGCTCTTGAGAAGAATAATATAACTTTTTTAGAACAATTTTAATGTTGCTATCATTATCATGTATATTTCTAAGTATTCTATGAATAAGCTGTCAACGCTGTCACAGTCGGCCTTTCTAAAAGGGGCGAATTCACAAAAAGATTGCACGGCTTTTGCGACGGCTCCACTCAAATAGCGTCTAGGTGTGCCGGTGCTATTTGTGTGTATTTACATTAGTTATGCATACATTTAGTGCAAAATTTACCCCTTTCTATGCAAATAAGCCTCGTTGCAAAAAACGTCCAATTCACAAACAACGGTGCTAATAGCCACGCGCAGCTAGAGTGAAATTTTTACTGTCTGCACAGAACTGGTGGTAATTGCGCAAGATTAAAAAAATTAATTTTTAAAAAAGACAGTGGACCGCGATCGTCTTCAGAGAGCTGGCGCTCTTGAAGCGCATTTATAAGTGGTGTCACGCCCAGACTTGACGCCCAGTGATCTGTAAATTAATTTCTTTCTTTCTTAATTAATTTGTAATTATTATGACTGTGACAGCATCCTATTGCGATGCCTTGAAGGGGTAGCTGTCTGTATTTTTCAAAACTTTGAATAATTTATTCTATAAAAAAATGTGTTACAAAAATTGACAAAAACAGTACCATAATTCCTATTAAACTCAAAAGATAGCAGCAGCGGAGCCGGGCGACTGCACCTAGGAGGCTGCGGCGTTCGCCCCGCACTGAAAAAATGAGGGGCGGTTAGCAGAGAGGTGCGGGGATTGGCCCCCTGCTACCGGTGTAGGTACCGGATGAGCTCAGCTTGGCAGATCGCCTCTTCACACGAATCAGAGGGTGAAACAAACCCTATGGCGCAATGAAATTGAGGGCCTGCTGAGGTGCGTGTGCCGGGCACACCACTGGCCCATTTCGCCCGCGGTGTCGGGGAGACAGAACGGCTACGTGTTTTGTACGAGCATTATTACCGGACGTTTTTACTGGATAGTATATAATTAATCTTTTTTTTTTTTTTATATATATGCATTTTACCAGGCAAAAAAAACTTTATTACCAGAGCCAAACATCAAGCAAGTGACAAAGTGCCATAAAGTGAAACCCGGTTTTCCCGCGGTTTCGAACCCGAACACCAATGTTACATAGTCCAAGAACACACAGGGGGGTAGAAATGTAGGAATGAAAGAGCCATTCTCCATATTAGAAGTCAGTGTCCCACCAAAATGATTTCAAAGTTGTTATTTTAAGGTAAAAAAGTTACATAGTTTTGCTTTAATATTCAGTGAGAATTTGAATTTTTCAAGTAAGAATTTAAATGTATACACATTTAATTCATGTAATAAATTAACTGTGTGGAAAAAGTATGTTTTTATTCTAGATTTACTCATGCTATTTAAATGTTCTAAAGTAACTGCATATAAACCTAAAAATACTAAGTTAAACCCCATGTCCCCCAACCCCTGTGTAATGACTCTCCAATGGGACCACCAGTATTTACTTTGAGTAGTATTTACTTTGTTCTCAGAATTTAGGGATTCTCTTGTCGTCGTAATACGATCACCTGTCTCAGCACAACAGCCAGCGTGTCCGTCTCTTAGATCCACAGCGGCCATTTGTCACTTCTGTCCAGTTGATCATAGTTTTACTCTCTTCCGTAAACCTTTTCTTTGCATGCCTGTGAATTATTGATGAAGCTGGACATCGCTCTCTTTCCAAGCTGTCCAATTTATGACTCTACACACACACACACACACACACACACACACACACACACACACACACACACACACACACACACACACACACACACCACTCGAGACACTCTCTCTAGCCTTGCTTATAAATTTAGGATGAAAGTTGGGATTGTTTCTGAACGATCATTACTCTCCCCTGACTCTTTTTTGTTAGGTTTCGTCAAAGCAGAACCGGGGAAGTCCTCGGGGGGTCACGGTGCCGGCGAACGCATCCCCACGCGACCTAAACACAGCGACAAGATCACCTTAGGGTCCCACGGCAACTCCGCCTTCCAGCCAATCACAGCCAGCTGTAAGATCGTCCCCCAGGCGCAGTCGCCCACTCCCGCAGAGTCGCCGGGGAAATCTTTCCAGCCGATCACCATGAGCTGCAAAATCGTCTCGGGTAAAATTCTCCACCTGGATTTCACTACCTTTTTAATGGTTTGCCTCCGCTATAGTAAACTATGGAGTAACTACAACTACCCTTTAGTCAAAATCCGAGCATAATGCTTTTTACATTTTTTCTTGTAATTCTAGGGCAGGGCGATATATTGTTATGATATCGATATTGTGATATGCAATGAGGTTGATGATGATATGATATGATGTCTGGGATTTTGGTTATTGTAATATCGTGATATAGTTAAATGTTGTCTTAAAGGCTGCATTATAGTAAAGAAATCAAATTGTCTGAACTTCATGATGTCTATCTCTACCTGCTTGGTTATAATAAATCCACATTCATAATGATGGCTCCTCAACTATTTATTGTGTGGAAATATCCAGTGGTCTTTCCCCCAAATCTTGTCATTCAGTTTTGAATACACAAGTTTCAAATGCTGCATTAAATCTGATGCTCTGTAACCATTGATTCATTTAATCTTATGCTACAAGGTGACAAAATGAGATAAATCCACATTACAAATATTTATTTGTTTTTTTCGTAAAATTCGTCCACATCATGGTGTTTGTGACTTTGCGTTTTATTCCTTTCTGTTTTTTTCGTTCCTCTCAGGCTCTCCCATCTCCACCCCCAGTCACTCTCCGCTGCCCCGCACCCCGACCACCTCCACCCCGGTCCACGGCAAGCAGGGCTCCTCCGCGGTGCTTAACAACCCCTACATCATCGTGGACAAGCCGGGCCAGGTGGTCGGCATGGCGACCGCGTCCACCGCCTCTGCAGGTACACGCACACGTACACTGCACCCTCAACCAGTGATGTAATGCCACTCGACACAGGAAGTGGGAGTGGGAAAGCAGGAGGCCTGAGTCCCCACACGCTATTTGAAAAGGGCTTCTGTGTTGTGTGTGGCTTTTTATTTCCCCTCTCTCGCTGTCTTTTCTATTAATCCGCGTAAAACCACCGATGGTGTAATCCTCCTTCCTCCGACCGCCTGTTTGTGTGTCCAACCCGCCCTACAGGAAGCCCCTTGGCCAAACAGTCTGCTGGCCAGGGCCCTCGCTCCCCGGCGCCCAAAGTTCACGCCGGCAGCTTCCTGTCATCAGGAGTGAAGGTGAGTCTGTGAAGTCCATGAAAAAATCTCTCCCCGTCCCTCATAACAAGGCAGCATGGTATTAATAGTACGGTGCTATCTTCAGTGCCTTGGCAAGCTGTTTAACTGGGACACCACTCTGAAGACAGTAACGGGGGGGGGGGGGTGTTGCAGAGAGAATGGCTGCTCGATGGGGGTTCTTGCACAGGGTGCCGAAGCCCTGCAGTAAAATCCGCACACTCCCGCCGCCTCCTCATCCAGAGCGGATAAAGTGATGTTTCATTACAACTTTGCGTTCAGTTGCAGTGATGCTCTCTTTTAAATCTCTTGCTACTACTACGACAACTTCTGCAAAAACCTGAAGCAATGAGCGGAGATGAAAACAAGCGCTCAAGGAATGAATGATGTTAACACTCGGTGAAAAGCTCATTGAGCCACAAAGTGTTCCATGTACCCGCACATCAATCCCTCCTGCTCAGAGAAATTGGGTTTACTTTTGCGTTTACTGGTTTCATTTTGAATGATAATGCTCGTATGAAATAAAGATGTTTCCGTGAGTCTGTTGTGTCTTCTCCTCTGTCTCCCTCTTCACACGCTGTCGTGTGGTTTTTTTTTTTGTTTTTTGTTTTTTTTCCCCCAGGTAATTATCAAGCAGGAACCAGGGGAAGTTTCCACGCAGCAGCAGCAGCAGCAGCAGCAGCAGCAGCTGCAGCAGCTGCAGCAGCATCAGCAGCAGCAGCATCAGCAGCAGATGGTTTCCACAGTAACCGCCCAGCAGCAGCCCGCCGCCACGGCAACGCACCAGTTTGTCGCAGTGAAGGGAGGTCACGTGATCTCCATGTCCCCCCAGAAACAGTCGGCAGGGACCACGGGGGCCACAGCGGCTGGCAAGGTTATTCATGCGATTCCGGAGCACATTGATGGATTTCCCCACTCGGCGAGTACCTGTAGAAATTGTCACGTGACTGATTGTCGTGTGTGAAGTCTTTTTTTTTTTTTTTTTCGCCCTGCCTGCTCTCCACCCGCTCTAGATGATGGGCATCCCCGTCGGCTCGACCCTCCAGTCTGCAGTAAAGCAGGTGGCCATCAGCAGTGGACAGATCCTGGTCGCCAAGGGCAACGCCTCTAGCTCCAAGGTGATGAGCGGAAAGCAGGTCGTGGCCCAGGGCGTCGCCAAGGCCATTGTCAGCGGAGCAGGAGGCGTCGGGGGTCAACAGGCCGCTGCCAAAGCAGCTGGCAGTTCAGGAAGTGGAAAGAGTGGAGGTCAGGACACACACGCACTCTAGCCTCAGGGCCCAGAAACCTACTGAGCTGTTTTGAATCCAAAATTTAAATTTTTTTATTTGAAGAACCTCTTTATAGTCGGGTTTGTTTTTCTGACAGAGGATGGAAGATGACGTGTGTGTGTGTGTGTGTGTGTGTGTGTGTGTGTGTGTGTGTGTGTGTGTGTGTGTGTGTGTGTGTGTGTGTGTGTGTGTGTGTGTGTGTGTGTGTGTGTGTGTGTCCTCTCAGTCATGGCTACTCTTCAGCTGCCGGCCAACAACCTAGCTAACCTGGCCAACCTGCCCCCGGGAACCAAACTCTACCTGACCACCAACAGCAAGAACCCATCTGGGAAGGGCAAGCTGCTGCTCATTCCGCAGGGGGCGATCCTCCGAGCCTCCAACTCAGCAGGTGGGGAAACTACATTTTAGGTAGCCCTACAGATGCTTGTGAGATTTAAATCTGCCCAAAAATGTGTATGTGTATTTTATTTGAATAAGCAATTCAATAGATGTAGCCTTCTGAATTCCCTTTTAAAATAACTTTTAAGTAGGAGCATTTTTTCGGTAGGACAAAGGAGAAAGAGATGAGTAGACGACTGATTCACTGTCCGGGGTTACAATATTTGCCCTTGGCTTGTAAGTTTGGAGAGGCACCCGAAGGAGCATCACTACTGAAATAACTGTAGATGGCAGGAGGGACGCTGGCTGGAGTTTGAGGGTTTTTGCTAGTTTTTACCACCCCCGGACATTGAGTCAATCACAGTCTTTGTTGTCTCTGTTTGTTCTACAATACACTCAAGTATGTCAGGGAAGAGTTCGTCAAAAGGCTGAGATCCAAACTAGATGCAATGAGAATTAAGATGTTCAACTGTGGTCCTATCAAAAAATAAATAATAATAATTATATATATATATATATATATATATATATATATATATATATATATATCTCCATTGTTTTCAAATAATTATATCTATTCGGAAATATATTCAGGGCTACTTGGCATAAAGTCATCTTTCATATCGCTAAGTCAATGAAGGTATATACCGATCAGCCACAACATTAAAACCAGCCTTGTTCTTCAACAAACTTCGCTTTAGAAATACACACATAGAAGCGAAAACACAAATCCCCTCATGACTCAACCAACCAACCTGCCTAATATTGTGTAGGTCCCCCTTGTGCCGCCAAAAAAGCTTTGACCCGCCTTACGATGTTTAGGGAGGTGGTACGTGTGAAAGTAACATCTACATGAATGCAAGGACCCATGGTTTCCCAGCAGAACCTATTCCAGAGCATCACACTGCCTCCACCGGTTTGCCGTCCCCAGAAAATGGCGCACACACACCAGCTATCCACATGATGTAAAAGAAAACATGATTCATCAGACTAGGCCACCTTCGTCCATTGCTCCATGGTCCAGTTCTAACACTCAGATGTCCGTTGTAGGCGCTCTCTGCGGTGGACAGGGAGTGCATGGGCACTCTGACCGGTCTGCGGCTACGCAGCCCCATACGCAGCAAGCTGTGATGCACTGTGTGTTCTGACACCTTTCTATCATAGCCAACATGAACGTTTTCAGAAATTAGTGCTACAGTAGCTCTTCTGAGGGATCGACCAGAGGGGCTTCACTTCACTCTCCATACGCATCACTGAGCCTTGGGCGCCCATGACCCTGTCGCTGGTTCACCGGTTGTTCTTACTTGGATTACTTTTGTTAGGTACTAACCACTGCATACAGGGAACAACCCACAAGACCTGCCATTCACAATTTGACCCTTGTCAAAGTTGCTCAGATCCTGATGCTTGCCCATTTTTCCTGCTTTCAACACATCAACTTAAAGAACTGACCATTGACAGGTGCTATTATATCAAGATGAGCAATTTTATTCATTTCACCTGTCAGTGGTTTTAATGTTGGGGCTGATCTGTGACGTATATATTACTAATATTATTGAGATAAGATTAAGGGATAAGGGATTTTATTAATCCCCAGAAGTGAAGGTTTCAGCCATAGGAACAGTGTGGTCAAGAAAGGGATACAAATTAGAATGAGGAAAAAAAATAACACATATGTACACATCTAGCAACACAACGTTTTACTGATATGTTTATTTTTTTTTTGTTTTGAGTGGATTACACTACAAGTCCCAGAATTCCACTTAATCTGAACCCTCGTCTTTGTTTACCCTCATCTTTGCTTGAAGATGGTCACTTTCTTTTCTCCAAAGTGCACCGACTTCTGATTGATTTGTTTTTTCTTGGTCACTTGATGTGATGGGGATATTTATTTGCCCCAGAATCCTTTTATTTTTGTGAATGGTCCCACTGCTTTATTATTTATATTTTTTTTGGGTGGCAAACACATTCAATCTGAAACGGAATTTATTTCAATCAAAAGTTTTTTTGACAGTGTTGTACAACTCTTGGTTCGGAATTGTTATTGTCTAAGACCAAATTATTTGGTTCAATAAGATCAGTCAGATTTATGCATTGAATAAGGCATGATTTCTGACACGGTATCAGGAATAACGGGCTTTGTTGGTTTGCCTTTGAGGCTCATGTGTTTTGGGGGGTGTATCTATAATTTAGGCCAGCAGTCCCAGAGCGGGTCGTCTGCAGGCGCCTCCCAGACCTCTTCCTCCCCCTCTTCCTCCTCCTCTAGCAGTCTGCCATCCAACCTCTCCTACACATCCTACATCCTCAAACAGACTCCACAGGTAAGTACACACACACACACACACACACACACACACACACACACACACACACAGTGAAACAATACCTGCAGGTACACACACACCGCATTCTGAATATTCCACAGCTGTAAAGCCTCTTCCCTAAATCTCCAGACGCTTCGCACATCATCCCTCTTTCACTGGCCACACTTTATGTAACACTTAAGCCTGGTTTAGTACTCTACCAGCATTAAAGAACTGCAGACAGACTGTCAGCGAAAAAAGGCTATTGTGAGGCCTACTTTTTTAGGATTCCACTGTAGGCTCTGGCACGCTCTCAATTAGATGTATTCATTGCCGTTTTATTGAAGCGACTGCCAGCTCTGGAACAATACTGCCTGCCTGGTAGGATATAATTAACTTGCAGCTCTGAATACATTTTACTGAGGCACCCCAAAATATTCCACTTAATGTTTAGAACAAACATCAGACCCACATCCTGTTTTTTCATCTCTATTTTGTTTGAAATTCTTTCTTTAAAATACTTCAGTAAGCTATATTTATACTAGGGTGACAGAAAACGTTAGCTACATGTTTTGTGCCAAATGTTGTCAGTAGCTCGTATTTGGGAGCATAAACAAATGTTAACTGTGGTTGATTAAACTTGAAAACAAATGTTAACTGTGGTTGATTAAACTTGAAATATAAAATGTATCGACAAAATCGAAAACATTTTTGGGCACCAATCACAAAACGAGTGTATTTAAATCTATTGCCCTTTTTTTGCTTTATTGTTGGTTGGCATGTGTAGTGTGTTGAATATATCCTGGCGTCTTTACCAGGGCACCTTTTTGGTCGGTCAGCCAGCCCAGGGCTCGGGGAAGCAGGGGGGGTCCAGCTCGACAGGTCATGCGGCGTCCTCATCAGTTTCCCAGCAGGCCATCCGGGTGACGGCGGGACAGAAGGCGGCCATCCTGGCACAGGTCAGTGGGGGGACGGGGGACGAGAGGGACGGACGAGATGGATGTTGGTGATGTGACCTCAGGGATCTTTCATTTGACGCTCCCACATTTCCTGAAAGTCTTTGTGTTCATGCCAGTAACCAACACCGTCTCCAATGTACTAATGACTCAGCATTCATGTGATGAATACACATTTTTATTCTAATTTTGAAGTGGTTCTGCTAGTCGGTGCTGTATCTCGCTGTGCCACTCAATTCGGGAATGGGACGCTGAATGAATGCGGCCTGATTATCAGATTAAAGCCAACGATTACACTTTTGGCAACGTCCGGGGCATGAATTTGATCTAATTCACCTCTCAATGCCAAAATGCTCTGCCTCCTTCCTTTTCTGGCAGTTCATTTATGAATTATCCGGCTTCAACTCCTTCTCTTCCAATGGAGAGAGTCAATTCAGGTCTCTTCAACATGATTACATAGACCATTAGGCCAGATCAGAGTTACGTCACACTGTTGCAGGGTGGCGATAAATGATTTTGAGCAAGGAACAGCGTGCCTGTAAAACTTTCAGCGTCACACAGACGACCTAATTTATTAGTGTAGCTTGCATAGTTTGTGAGTATTGTCTTGTCGTCTACAATTTTTGGAATATAAACAGAAAAACCTTAAATAGTACGCCATTGATGTACGGAATGAAGGACATAAGCAGAATGAAAGACGTATTCAACAGCCATTGTCCTGTCCCAAAGTATTTGAGTGGGACTGTCTCATGGTGCAGGTCTCCATGGAACAGCTGGTGTGGGACTGACTCAACTTTGTGCTGCCTGGCCGGAGGCCGACGCGTTCACTCACACTGCTTAATTCCTTTGTCTTATATAACCGCACAATAGCCATTTTCATTTCTGGCCACTATCCACCCCTGAAACTACGCCTTCACTACTTGCAAACCAGCTACCGCATCACCACGTTCACTTTTATTTTAGCTTATTTCATCTTGTGTAAGCCAGGGTGTGATACCATGAAATGAGTCATGAGGGGATTTGTGTTTTCGCTTCTATGTGTGTATTTCTAAAGCGAAGTTTGTCGAACGACAAGCTCACCTCGTCCTTGAGAAGGCTTGTTCAAGCGCAGGCTCGTCCTATATGGGTGATGCTGCTGACCCACATAGACAATGGATTAAAACCCACTCAGGAATTGTATTGATTTGCCAGGGTGAGAATTTACTGCTGCATCACCCGCTTCCCAGAGAACTTTCATAATGGCTGCGTTCAGCCTCCACCTCTAGTGTCGGGCCTGGATCAGTGCATTGGCTTACAAGGGCTCAGGCCCCGGGGCCCAACATGGGTTGAAGACCAAAAGGGCACATGGAATAATTATATATTTCAAAGCGGTAATCTGTAATATTACTTTGTTAACTTTGCAAGAAACAGCCCTTCAATGTTTTTGTGTTTTGTATGTGCTCCTCCATGCGGTTTCCATTGTTGGTGGGAGGAATGTAAAGATCGAGCACGCACAAGAATTGAAACGCAGCCATGGTAAATTTGATAAACCAACGTAGCTAGTTTTGGTCACTAAACTGTACATATGTGACACGGACTGCTTTTATTTTATATTTGAAGAAGATATTCTTATTTGAATCTTGGCACACCTAATCTCCTCGAGCAGAAAAAATGCCCCTCAAAGATCCTGGCAGGTAATGGGTGGGAACAATAGCTGTTAACTCCAACCCCAACCACTCCCCCACTAGCACCTGTCATTGTCATACAAAATAACACGTGAAAATATGATACTCTACCTAAGTATGTTATTTGTTTATTTATTTTCGTTAACATTAATTTGAATCATTAATTTATAAAAAAATATTGGAAAATGCATAATTCTAGTTAATCCTTTCATTTTAAGTTGAAGTTGATTTTCTTTTCATTCTAAATTCATGCTCACTATAGTAGCATGACCCCTCTATTATTGTGTAACTTATAAACATTCCCATTTCCTGCATGAATGTTTTATAACAATGATAGTTTTGAGAAAGTGGCACTTATCACATCTTTCCCTTTTTTCACCAGACAACATTTCCCAGAATGCAAATGGAAACGTCCTCCCAGCCATTTGCATTCTGGGAATTGTTGTTTTCTGGGAGCACGCTGCCACCCGCTGAATCTTGCCAGTCGATCGTGTCTGAATCGGCCAGTTCCACGATATAAATGAGAGCTTGTGCCAGCTTCTTCTCATAATCCATAACATCGCGCAGATGATACCTTTTTCACTGAGAAGTGAAATTTCCTGCCTCTGGTGTTTATTTGTGCTGGTTTCTTAAAAAAAAAAAGTTACAGAAGTGTCATCAGCTTTTGCTTCTTCCACGCAACATTTTTTTGCCATGTCACAACTGGTGTAGTTCGGGGTCATTTATAACCTTATTTTATCAAAACGGTCTTGGCATCACACCGAATATTGAAGGATCATCTTGATCTGCGTGTGTGCATTAAAGGAACCGCAATATCGCTGTTTGTGCTGTTGTTCAGAGTTCAACAATGGGTAAGTAACTCCAAAACTCTGTTTTGGAAATAAGTTGAAACGTTGGGGAAAAAAAACTTGAGGAACATACGCACGATTGGGGGAAAATATCATGCACTTTGAATGTAAGATAGCCCACCACCAACATTTCAGTCCCGTCTCATCAACGTCACAGTTGTTATTTTCAGAGATCTATTTACAAAGTTACAAGCAGGAAGTGGTTCGGTAGATGATAGCACTGTGGATCGCGTATTTTGTTCTGTGAAAGTGATTTTCGGTCATCTGTTCATTATAGATGAACAGAAAGAAAGCACGCTTTTTGTTTATTGGACGGGTTTCAACCCGAAACTCTGGAACAACAGCCAGTGAAACAAAATATGCAAATCAATCACCACGCCCACTTAATGCGCCGCAAATGACACGAAAACAAGCGTACTTTGGTGACAAACTTGAAGTATTTAGTAAAACTGTTGTTTGTTATATTGAGCGGGTTCTTGAACATTTAAACTTCTGTAATATGAAAAGAAGCTAAAAACACAAAAAAATAAAACTTTGGTCTTGATTTGCGGGACTTTGAGTTTGCCGACCTGGTCCGCATCTCACCAGACGCTGTCACATATGGATGAAGCTTCGCTAAAGAGAACACCATCCTTGGATGAAGGGGTATTCCCACCACCTTAATTGTCCAAATTAATCTATCAGAAGGAGGAATACTTTCAAGAAAAAAAAAGTTTCAACATCCGGGTTTACCCGAATGGGCCGAATTTTACTGACGTGCTGAGCAATATTTCCTAATGACTGGAGCATGCTCATTATTTTTCCGTGTGCTTTTCAAGTGGAAATGCTTGTATTTCCAACATTGTAGAAAATGGCCATGGAGAGCCTTTAAATGCCAAAGGAGGTATTTAGGCGAGCTTGTGGCTGGTGCAGGACACCGCTTGTCTTTTATCCAAAACCATTTTCTGTCGTTGTTGGTGAAGTAAATGCGCAATCAATGGACGTAGAAGCATTGGAATCGAGCCACATCCAAGCAGGAACAGGCCCAATTGTTGTTTTGTTTGTGGTCGTTTGAATAAAACTTTGAAGAAAGAAAACCTCAAAGACAAAACTTCTCTTTCATTTGGTGGATCACAATCGCAACACGTGTGCAGTGACGACTTCATGAAGGTTTAGAAGGAGCTTTACACTGTTCTCTACCTGGGAACCCACATGTTGTGTACCTCCGTTTCTCGTTATCGATGTGCTCACCGATGTTTTCATTATATTAATCTCACAAACCTCGTTCGGAATCCTTGCGGCTGAATGCGTTTATCCCTGTGGCCAAGTGCATTTATCCTCCTGAACGAATTGTTCTTTTCCTCGATGGAGTCTGTCTCAAGCAATCAATAGCAATGTTGGTTGCTTTATGCGTTTACAGTAACGTTACCAATCATTTATGTCCTCTGAGAAATATTTCCATTTGAGCCAACACGGGTTTCATCTTTTGTAGATGCCTTTCATTGACGTACTGATGACGTACTCTGTTCACAGGTGGTCGGCGGCTCGCAGGTCAAGTTGTCGGACGGCTCCTCCAAGGTGGCTTCCGCGGCGTCGGGAGGTCCCTTGTCCAAGCCGGGCACGACCACGCTGAGGATGACGGGCGGAGTCATCACAGCCACCAGCTCCACCCCCGGTTCTGTCAGCACCGCCACGGCAACCAACCAGCAGCAGGCGAGATTCACGGCCTCCATCTCTCCCTCTCCATCTCTCACCAGATTCTGTGTGTCTTTTCTAATCTGAGTTGGGAGCTTTCAGTCAGAAAATTCAGAAAAAGTATTTTCATAGTGTGAATTCCCACCCCGAATCTTGTCCGGTTATATTATAATTATTATTATTATTATTATTATTATTATTATTATTATTATTATTATTATGGAATTGTATTTGGAAGTTACCAAGTTTTCTGTTTTTATTTCTTCCATTGTTTAGAACATTTGCTTGCTACCACGGTAGGAATATCATCAATCCAAAGCTTGTGTCTTGATGAGGAAACAAGTGTCATTTGAATGACAGATAAAAGAGGCTCTAACTTATAGGGCCTTAAATGTGGGATTTTTGCAACAAAACGTGATGATTGATATGGTTCATTGTCAGAATAATCGTCAGACTACCTAGTTATTTATGATCAGTCTGCTCTAGCAGTTGCATGGTTATCAGTGATTACACAGCTTTATTTTTGTATTTTTTAGATTTCACATCGAATTTCATGATAACAAGAATTCATTTATTAATTTCCATTTAGAAACTGTAAGAATAAATCCCAGTTGAATTAATGTTTAATTGTTGTCACTATTGTGACTGTTTAGAGCAAAATTGTAGCGATGTGGGAAGTGGAGACTGGAGTTGATTCAACAGGGCTCGACAGTAACTGTTGCCCTCAGCAACAAGATTGACAGTTACGGTTGGAACCAGAACGCTGCACGTGCGTTGGTGCGTTGACTCACGTGCGCACCAGTGTGCACAGACACCACTGGATGGCAGTAATGCAAGGTTATTACAGTCAGGGATGCAAATAACTTGCTTTACGGTGAATGTCGCTGTTTTCATGTCAATTTAGGTGACTTGTATGAATTGTGTAAACCGATCCAAAGAGTTTTTTTGGGGGGGGGGGGCAAACTAACCCCCCCCCCGATCAATTAATTAGTGGGCTCATTCTCTGATATCATGTTAGACGCAGACAGGACCAGGGTCCACTCCGGTTGAAAGCGCTCGAAAGCGATGCTGCGTTCACTGGATCAGAAAACTGGAATGTGTGTCGGAACTGATATTCATGAAACCCGAAAAATGTCGGCTACCACCAAGTATATTTCAGATTTTTTTGTCTTTGCATCCCTGTATAGTTAACTGAAACTAAACTAAAAACCAAAACTAGGTGTGGAAAATACATTTTTGTTAAAAGTAGACAGAAAAATATGAAAACTAACTGAAACTATATTGCGTACTAAGAAAACTAACTACAATAAAAATATACAGGAAATGTCTTAAGTTTAAGTCGTTTTTCTAGTCAATTTTTCTAAACATTTATCCATTACAATACAATAACCAGTTATCTTTGTAGACAGACAGCATTCATAATGACTGGCTCTGACCTTATCTGGTAGAGAGCTACTTTTAAATGGAAAGATGCAGATGCAATATCTTACTTACTCAAAATAAGGTGACTAAAAATGGCAACCATATTTTCAGTTTTGGCAACCAAAAGCTGGGGCCTGGTTGCCAGCCTGGCAACCACTTTTAAAAGTTAGTGTTGAGACCTGTTTACCGCTTTACCGCCTCATTAACCTGGGAAATATAAAAGTTAATATTATATATAACAGTATACAGTAGTACCTCGACCTACGAATGCATCTACTAACGACTAATCCTAGATACGAGTAGCGATAGTCACGACTGCTCCAAGATACAATGTGGAAATTTGCAGTTGGTGGCCAGTCAGCAGCCAGTCAGCAGCCAGTCAGCAGTCAGTCAGCGGGCGACCTACATCGTGTGTGCACGTAGTTCGTGGCTTATCGATATTTTTTTCATATTTACTGTGTTTGTGCTGTGTATTTTGTTTATTTTCACCCTTCATGATTTCATAATTTATATGGGAAAAATTGCTTTGACATACGACCGTTTTAACATACGACCGTTCTTATAGAACGAATTCCAGTCGTAAGTCGAGGTACCGCTGTATTCGCTTTTTTACTCCTATTTTATTCTGCTTCCTAACTGATTTACGTTTTAGGAATCAGTTGGCTTAGACTCTCTCCCTTTCTCTGTATTACCGTCAATGTCTCGAGAGATGAACTTTCAGAATATGAATATTGTAGGAATGTTGTTACAAGCACAACACATCAACATTGAGCTTTCGCAGCAGAGCAACACAGGGCTGACTTTAACGCGCACAGCTTTGAAACTGATCCCTAGCAGCACTCTTAATTGGTGAGTCAGAGCACTGCCAGTGGGAAATTGAATTCTTTGTCTCGGGGAGAATTCCAGAAACTCGCTGACCTGATGGGTGCATCTCGCTGCGGTAATTGAAATTGAAGTGGAAAGGGCGAGAGCAAATGTGAAAAGGCCGCAGATCTTAACAAAAGCACAACACGGTTGACGGGAAAACATTTCATGCCCTCCCAAATTAAGAACTCTCTATGGTAAGAATGTGTTAATCATATAGGCGTACAATCTGCATGATGTGACTGATGTTGTTGCTGGGTTCTGCTCCGTTCTCCATAGGTCTGTGAAAGCTCACAGCATTGTGGTCAAGGGGGATTTCTGTGTTATGTTTTTCTATTTTGCTGACAGCTGTGTGTGTTTTCACCACGCAGGCTGCTGATGGTGCCAAACCGGCCCCCCAGCACCACCCAGTCCTGATGGCCGCCAACCAAGCAGCCGTCATCAACGCGGCTAAGAGTGCCAGCGCCGCCGCCAGCAGCGGTCTGGCCAAGGCGACCGTTGCTGCCTTGGTGAAGGGCACCAGTGGGGCAAAGAGTGCTGCAGGGACCACCGGCGCCATGGCAACGGTGGCCAAGAACATCGCCAACATGCCAGTTGTCGGCGTGTCCAAAGGAGGCGGGGTGGGGAGCGTTGTGGGCGTGGCCAAAAGCTCCAGCGCATCACTGGTTACAGCGGCGTCACTGGTCGGTGGGATGGCGGCGGGAGGAGGGAAGACAGCCGCTACACTGTCTGGTAAGAATAGGAGTTGGTAAATTCTCTGTGACCCCGACCCGAAGTTGTCTCCAATGGGTGCTTTGTTTTCTACTCAGGCATGCTGAAGATCCACTCGGGGGGTTCCAGCTCCCCGCAGACAGTGTTGACCATCCCATCCAACCAGCTCAAGCTGGGAGTAGGCAGCGGAGCCGGGGGGGTGCAGACCATCCTGATGCCTGTCGGTAAAGGTATTCCAGACCACACACAGCCCCACTTCGCCCTGCATCGCATATTACGGAGTGAAGGCTATCGGTCCTCATCGTGTGTGTGTGTGTGTGTGTGTGTGTGTGTGTGTGTGTGTGTGTGTGTGTGTGTGTGTGTGTGTGTGTGTGTGTGTGTGTGTGTGTGTGTGTGTGTGTGTGTGTGTGTGTGTGTGTGTGTGTGTTTCTCTTGTATAATCTAGTCGTGTCAAAGGGCCCGCCACCCAGCTCTTCCTCTTACACCACCACCACTGCTGGAGCTTCCCCCATTCTCCCCAGCCAGGCCTCCCCTTCTCTCGCCCTTCCACTGGCGCCAGGTGAGAGTAGAGACCCCCCCCAAACCTGGTTTATAGCTGCCGCAAGCAAGCTGTGCCGCTCATGGAGCGCGCACAACCAGAAAGCACAAGCATTTGTAGTTGACGCGTTGTTGTGTAGATGCCGGGGCGATATTCTCCAGAAAGAGTGGGTGCGATGTTCACCAACCACCATTGGAAACTGAAAGAACTGCTGTAATCATTAATAAGAAGTCCTGAGGGAAGGATCTGAATAACACGCTAAGAGCAGTAAAATTAAAATAGAAAGTGTATAGTGTAGTTGGCTGCACAATAATGGCTAAAATGATAATCACGATTATTTTCTCAATATTGTGTTCACAATTATTTATCTTTTATCAATTCTTCATCCATTTTGGGGAACGCAATTATTTTATTCACTTTGTAAATCAACAGAAACTGCCTTCACAATAATAATGTATTTTGTAAACCTATAAATAAACTCAAATGAACAAATCTTTGAATCAAAATAGGACTTTCTTCACATGAATTCAGTCTTCTTAAAGTTATCTATTAATTACATTTTACAAAAAAAAAAAGAATGGCACCAAATAAAAATAACTGATCCTAAACAAGAAGATCAGTCATTTTACCTTCAGGTTTTTTGCAAGAAAAACACCAGCCTACCTCCCTACGCATAAAGCGAGCTGCCTTTAAATTACCAGCAAAAGCTGCTCATCAAAAGCTGTAATTATTCTCCTGAATTTGTCGGGACAAACAGCAAGGAGACTGAACATTTATTTTTGTCAAAAAATTTGTTTGTAATTAAAAGCCCTCTAGCGTTTCATACACGGGTCCAGCCACATAGGTTTTAAGGTTAATTTTGACAAGGCGTAGCTCCCAAATAAAGGTTTTTTGTTTTTTGTTTTTTTTTTACCCTGCGGCTAACTGACTAATGAAAAGCTTGGTCGACTAAGTCTCTTCTCGTCGCCTGACATTTGATTCGACTAGTTGGGGGCAGCCCTAGTTTTTATTATTTAATATGTATTTACTTTTTCGTAATTGAACAAAACAACAAATGCCCCGTGTCCACGGAGCCTGTGTGTGTGTGTGTGTGTGTGTGTGTGTGTGTGTGTGTGTGTGTGTGTGTGTGTGTGTGTGTGTGTGTGTGTGTGTGTGTGTGTGTGTGTGTGTGTGTGTGTGTGTGTGTGTGTGTGTGTGTGTACACTCCATGGAGCCTGCAGACCTGCCAACCTGCACAGATTTTGTGTACCAACCACGCAATTCTTAGTCAAAATATTCAGGTACGAAATTATATATATAATTGTAATTTGATGAAGGAAAACAATCAAGGAATACAATACAATACAATACTGGGCATTTATTTGGTATTTAAACTACATCCCTCGGATTGGACAAGATGCTATGACCTTGTGCTTGTGGTTCTGTAACCCCTCCTCCCTCTCCTCTCACTCACTCAACATCCACTGATAGGCAGCGCAGCAGTACTTTATTATCCACCGAGGCATTACGCTGCATTTCTGAGGTAAAATGGGATGTGGGGAGTAATAATAATGCAGAGAATTGTGACCGTAATGTTAACATATAAAACGTGAGATGCACCGATTGATCGGCCATGACCGGTGATCGGCTGATCAGTGTCAGAAAAAAACGATTCTGTGCCGGTCAAACTTACAGCCCGATACTGTGCTCGTGTAGTCATAAAAATGCTCCTGTACTCAAATCGGATTCCAACGTAATGTAACGTAGTTGCGTAGTTGACCCCCAAAAAATGGCGAAAGAAAGAAAATGTCGCTGTTTGGTGGTACTTCAAGGTAAAAGATGAAGATATAAATGATTTATTCCAAAATTGTGCAGACTGTTTATCTATCGCTGTCACTGCAGCAGAGGGTCTGACCTGGTTGTTCATAATGCACGAGCTACACTCATGACGAAAGGTTGGACTCTCTTTCGAGACTCGGTTCATGACGAGTCACTCAGTAAAATGAGTCATTCGATTTGATTCAGTTGGTTTAATGACAATGAGTGACGGAAGACTTCCAGTGAGAGTGAGAAGAGTCGGCCATTTATTGTTTTGTTTTTTATTTTTTGCAATGATTGCAATTTATTTTGGGATGGCAACTACCATAAAAATATAATAGAAAGGTATATTTGCACTTAAAGTGAAAGAGACTTTCATCTGAGGTTGAAATGGACACTTCCATGTTAGTTATATTTTGTGTTCCGCTAAGACTCAGTGAGAGGTAGAAGTTGAATTTTACTGAAACTTGGTGACAATCCCATAATCTATTTTATTGGAACTTAGTGACTGTTCCATGTTGTATTTTATTTTATTGGACCTCAGGGACAGTTTCATGTTCTATTATTGTTCCAAAGTGAAAAATGAACAATAATTACTAACACACTGTGTTAAAATCAGCAATCTAACTATTGTGGTAACTGAAAATTGCAGTCCGTATATTTTGCTGTCCTGTCACGTGAGTGTGATCAGATCACGGGATGTATTTGTCATTGACCTACAGGAAATATACCCAATGAGACCAAATAATAAGAAAATGTGATTTCTCTGATCACGGATATAAACTCAGAACGACTGGACAACAATTTAAAAGATATTTAATAGTCAATGTTTTACAATGAACATACAATTGAATGCAAATTGGAATCGGTCAAAATCTGAATCGGCAGGTCAGACTTCACAAAACAAATAAGAAATCGGAATCGGCCAAGGAAATTGCAATCGGTGCATCTTTATTTGGTGAACATTTTCGGTAGTTTCCCGAGATGATGCATTTCAAGAGGTTTATTCTAATGAGATAAATGTACATACTTTATGATGTTATCCGTAGTATGGCCACGGTGTGAATCACTGATGGAGTCATTTAGCTGCAGTAACTCAAACGCCTCAGAGACTCCCTGTCGTGGCCCATATTTTCCCAAGGTTGGCAGGTCTGAGTCTATGGCGCGCTCCCGCTGGCATACGGATGCAGGGATTATATTCTTTGCCACACATAGATAATTGCGTTCAGGTGAAAAACAAGGGCAAATTGCGCTCAGCTGCAAAACTTCATGGGCGTGTTTGCGCTGCCATAGCATTAACTTAATATCTTTTGTGAATCGTACACTGAGACAGCGCAGATAACAGACAAATTGAGGGAAGGGGGGGGATCATCCCTGGCCACGCTCAATTAAAAGTGAGGGCCAATATCGACATAGCAATTCACATACTGTTAATTGTGCAGCCCTAGTTGTATCTATTGTAGTCAGTGCATGTTTTTTTGTTATTTATATATATATATATATATATATATATATATACACAGTATATATGTATATAGTCTTGATTCTGTGGAAATTGTCATTGTGAACATTACAAAGAAGTCCTGAGGTATTGAAATAGTCCAAATCTTGCTAAAGATACAGCGCTATCTTCTTCCATGAATTCAACGTCATCTGTTTATTTTTGTGGCGTGTGGATGGATCGTACAGATTTCTGTAACCGCGGACCTCTTCGCGCAACCTTCCTTCCCAACGTGTCCATCTTGAATTACCTGAAGCGCATGGTGTATGGTGTGGAGGTCCAAAAAATTTGGATTCAGCGATTTGGCGCGAGGGTGCGACTGACGTAATTTATGGCGCGAGTGACTATAAACCAGCCTTCACCCCGCCACAAACTCCTTTTTTCCACCTTGAGCAGCAACCTGGCAGCGTCACTCTCCCCATAATCCCGATGTCCACGCTGGAAGGCGGCCATATTTATTTGACAGCATTTCCCCTTCAAAAAAAATCCATTGATATGGCCAATGCCAAAACATTTTAGGCATTGGCCTAGGTTAGGTTGTTAGGTTTTTTTTTTTTATTCATTTTGCATATGATCCAGACTTTTCAAACTGTTGTGATGAGCCTTCAGTCAGATTCTTAAACCTACAATGCTCGGTACTGTAAATGATGGGTGACCTGGAGGAATTCCTTATTGTAACGTGTTTTCATGGTAACTCATTGTTTCTCAATTATTTCAATGAAATATTCATTTATTAAAAAATAAGTACCAACAAGTTTTAGGACATTCCAGCCATATTCCATTCCATATCCGAATCGTGTGAAATTCCCTAACGTCCTCCACGTCGTCCTGCTCTGACCCCTTGTTGCCTCCTCTCTCATCTCCTCGTTTCTCGATCTCCCACAGTGAAGACAGAACCAGGTGCTTGCATGCCTGTCACCATCGGCCCATTGCCCCCCACGGCGACGCCCATCTCCTCCTCTTCTGCCACATCTGCTCTGGCTCCACCCAGCTCCGCCCCCGCAGCCCCCACCACCGTCAAGCTGGAGCAGGGGGCCGACACCTTCGCACACGACCTCATCAAGTAAGTTGTGGTTGGTGTTGACAGCGCTGAAGTTGTAAAGGGTTCTTACCAGGTCCTTGAGGTGCTTGTAGTGCTTGAATTTTGCCCTTAGAAATTCAAGTCCTGGAATACCTTGATAATAGCCCCTTTTCAAGTTCAAGAGAAGTGCTTGAAAAGTCCTTGAAAAAAATGCAGTAATTTATAACCTGTGATATTCCCCCTGGTTTTGTAATTCAAGTCGTAACATAATAAAACATTTCAGTACATTAGTAATGGATATATAGATATACAGTATATATATCTATATATATACAGTGGGGCAAAAAAGTATTTAGTCAGCCACCAATTGTGCAAGTTCTCCCACTTAAAAAGATGAGAGAGGCCTGTTATTTTCATCAGAGGTACACCTCAACTATGAGAGACAAAATGAGGAAAAAAAAATCCAGAAAATCACATTGTCTGATTTTTAAAGAATTTATCTGCAAATTATGGTGGAAAATAAGTATTTGGTCAATAACAAAAGTTCATCTCAATACTTTGTTATATACCCTTTGTTTGCAATGACAGAGGTCAAACGTTTTCTGTAAGTCTTCACAAGGTTTTCACACACTGTTGCTGGTATTTTGGCCCATTCCTCCATGCAGATCTCCTCTAGAGCAGTGATGTTTGGGGCTGTCGCTTGGCAACACGGACTTTCAACTCTCTCCAAAGATTTTCTATGGGGTTGAGATCTGGAGACTGGCTAGGCCACTCCAGGACCTTGAAATGCTTCTTACGAAGCCACTCCTTCGTTGCCTGGGTGGTGTGTTTGGGATCATTGTCATGCTGAAAGACCCAGCCACGTTTCATCTTCAATGCCCTTGCTGATGGAAAGAGGTTTTCACTCAAAATCTCATGATACATGGCCCCATCCATTCTTTCCTTTACACGGATCAGTCGTCCTGGTCCCTTTGCAGGAAAACAGCCCCAAAGCATGATGTTTCCACCCCCATGCTTCACAGTAGGTATGGTGTTCTTTGGATGCAACTCAGCTTTCTTTCTCCTCCAAACACGACAAGTTGAGTTTTTACCAAAAAGTTCTATTTTGGTTTCATCTGACCATATGACATTCTCCCAATCCTCTTCTGGATCATCCAAATGCTCTCTAGCAAACTTCAGACGGGCCTGGACATGTACTGGCTTAAGCAGGGGGACACGTCTGGCACTGCAGGATTTGAGTCCCTGGCGGCGTAGTGTGTTACTGATGGTAGCCTTTGTTACTTTGGTCCCAGCTCTCTGCAGGTCATTCACTACGTCCCCCCGTGTGGTTCTGGGATGTTTGCTCACCGTTCTTGTGATCATTTTGACCCCACGGGGTGAGATCTTGTGTGGAGCCCCAGATCGAGGGAGATTATCAGTGGTCTTGTATGTCTTCCATTTTCTAATAATTGCTCCCGCAGTTGATTTCTTCACAACAAGCTGCTTACCTATTGCAGATTCAGTCTTTCCAGCCTGGTGCAGGTCTACAATTTTGTTTCTGGTGTTCTTTGACAGCTCTTTGGTCTTGGCCATAGTGGAGTTTGGAGTGTGACTGTTTGAGGTTGTGGACAGGTGTCTTTTATACTGATAACGAGTTCAAACAGGTGCCATTAATACAGGTAAGGAGTGTAGGACAGAGGAGCCTCTTAAAGAAAAAGTTACAGGTCTGTGAATGCCAGAAATCTTGCTTGTTTGTAGGTGACCAAATACTTATTTTACCAAGGAATTTACCAATTAATTCATTAAAAATCCTACAATGTGATTTCCTGGATTCTTTCCCCCCATTCTGTCTCTCATAGTCAAAGTGTACATATGATGAAAATTACAGGCCTCTCTCATCTTTTTAAGTGGGAGAACTTGCACAATTGGTGGCTGACTAAATACTTTTTTGCCCCACTGTATATACTGTGTATGATAATGAGACTAAGATTGTATTTGAACTACTTAGGAACGAAAATTTATTCTATTTGTCCTGGAAAATGAAAAAATACTTCTTTAGAAAAAAGAGTAAAGAGAATTTAATTTTGTAATGAAAGAATGAACCCTGGTTGTAGCTTATTGTGTCCGTTGGAAAAAGTATGTTTTGATCATGAATGTAAGACGAAAGAAAAGTAACCTGTCCTGTTTACCAGTTCTTTTTTTTCCAAATTGCCGAATTCTTCCTTCTTTTTATTCCGTCCTTGCCGTCAGCACTGAGCACGTAGAGACCATGATGCAGCTGCTGACCGCCGTGGTGAAGAGGTTCCCTCTGATTGTGTCAGAGAAAAGTACGTGAGCCCTTTTTTAAACAGCAAAACACTACAATGGCCGCATTGTGTCCGGGTCTTATGTGTTGTATGTTGTTTGTTTTAGCCGAAGATTCCCATCCGTTCTGCGCCTCGTCCACGGAGCAGTATTACTCGTGGAACATTGGCAAACGCCGAGCGTCAGAGGTGAGGGGGGTGTGTGTGTGTGTGTGTGTGTGTGTGTGTGTGTGTGTGTGTGTGTGTGTGTGTGTGTGTGTGTGTGTGTGTGTGTGTGTGTGCGCGTGCGCGCGATTATATGTCAGTAATTGGAATTTGAAAATGAGTGGTGTGTGTGTCCACAAAACAAGATTGATAAATGTAGTTTTACGTGCGCAAAAATATTGAAATTGAAACAAAAGTCAATCTTTGGTTAGTCATTTGGTAATATTTAGTTTATAATGTTAAGATACAAACCTACTCAGGGACTCGACCTTAGATGTGTAACTGAAGCTCTGTGTGACGGTGAGTGTGTCTCTTGTTATCAGGTTGCAGAGGCTTAAGTTGCCTCATTGTCAGTGCTGCTCTGGTTTGTTTAGCGTCCTGTTGTCTCTGTAATGTGGCTCTGCGACATGTGGCTCTTGACTCAGCAGCTTCCTGCTTCCTGCTCGCCTCCCGTCTTCCCTGTCCACATCTATCTGCTTTTCGTTTACATCTATTTACATTTATTTACATGTATCAGACGTTAAATGCTAAGTAATCAAAATTTTTTCTTTCCTCTCTCTTCATGTTAGTGCATTATGTCTAATAACAACTTAACAGCTAGTCAACATCAACGACTCATGTGTTGGTGTATTGTACGTTCCTCAACTAAAGGCTCGTCGACCTCAATAGAAACCAGAGTAGTTAGTCATAGCTAAAAGTGTGGTGGTGTTGGTGTGGTTTAGGTAGACCTGTCTTGGGTCTAAGTAATTGGGCCCAGGATCAGTGTCGCTGTACGCCTGTTGCTCATTAGAGTAATCAATGAGAAACAGGTAAATGATGACATGACGTGTCTTCCATCTGCTCCGGGCTTGTTCCGTCTTGCCCACGCGCTGCTGCATTCTGAATCATTTGCAGTGGTTTAACAGTGCACGCTGGGAGACCAGCCAGTAGAGCGTTGCAGTAGTGTAGTCGTGAGATGACAAGCGCCTGGCCAAGGAGCTGTGCCGAGTGCTCCGACAGATACCGTCTGATCTTCCTGATCCCAGTTGTACTGAATGAATCTGCAGTATCGGGAGACAGGGGAAATTTGAGAGAGAAGAGGGCCGAGTACAGATCCCTGTGGGACACCGGTCTTTACCTAGAGAGACTTGGACACCTCTCCCTTCCACACCCTGTAGGATCTACCTGCGATAAGACTTAAACCATCTGTGCTCAGTCCCTGTAATACCAAGATCAGAAACACTGGACAAGAGAACATGATGGTTAACAGTGTCATGCTGTGGATAAATCAAGCAAAATCAGAACAGATACCTTATGGCATAGCTAATGATACTTCTTGCTGCCCGCAGAGCACAACCATCAGCAGGGCTGTCTCGGTGGAGTGACCGCATTTGAAGCCACACTGATAAGGATCCAACAAGTTATTCTGTGTGAGAAAAAGATGCGTTTGTTTAAATACAGCACATTCAAGTGTTTTGAATAGAAATGGCAGAAGAGAGACAGGTCTGTAATCCTCTACTTGCGATGGGTTTAGTGAACCCAATTGCAAATTTGTGCCAAACAACTCTTGAAGGAATGCTGTTTGATATAAACCAATCATGCAAGTCTCATGGAGAGCAGTTAGGGATTTAAGTATCTTGCAAAAGGATTCTTCAGCAGGCAACCAGGAGCAGCTGGGTATCAAACTGGCAGTCTAGACAACCCGCTTCCCACCGCCCCGTGATTTTGTGACAAAGAGATGTTGCCTCATTCATGTTTTACTTTCCTTTTTCTGGATTACGCATTGAAATTATCCCACCTCACCGCCCCAGTTACAAGACTTTGTATTAAAACGGAGGCGTATGCCCCTACATAAGTTGAAAACTGAAACGGATTGAATGCGCTACTGGAGACTGCAGAGTTTTTTGTGAATGAAAAGCCAAGCGCCTCTGCAGACAAACAGACACTATGAACATCCGTGGAACAGACCGGCGGTCGTGAGTAAAGATCCCAGACATTAGACGATTGATGTGTAAACGTGCGGCTATATCATTGAGTAAAGACTGTGGGGAAAAAAAAAACTGTCAGTGCGCCTGACAAGCGTTTCCGTACTGAGTTGAACAGCTCTCCATACCATTTTAGTTTTCAGTTTTGCGCTGACATTTCGGATTGCACTAATTTTCCCTCTGACATCTTCTGTCATAATAGATGAACAACCTGTACGATCACGTGTCATTTGTTGACAGTTTTTGGTTCGCTTAACACAGGAGCGTGTGAACACAAACCGGACCTAATGAAAAATGCAACAAAGTAGCAACTTGATCGTGAATCTGAACAAATTTTGCCAACTATAGACGTGTCACCTTATTTTAGAGAGCAGCATCTGCCCAGCGACTGCTGTTTCGCCATCTCAGCATTTCTTATTTCGGGGGCTGAAGGGAAGCGAGCGGCGGCGGCTGCTGAGTAAGTGTCAGGGGCGTGGGGGCTCGGACTATCTATAATCTGTCTGTAATTCGAAGTGACGGACGTTATATAGTGGGGCTGTGACCCAGAGGTTGAGAAAGTCTGAGTTATGGGCTCTCCAACAGTCCTGTCCGTTTGTATTGGGGCTGCTGCCATACATCAATGAATTATGTGGACTACATGTGACTATTTGGAGATTCTCCATCAATGTGTCATTATATTCAATTTTATGTATTTGTCTGATACTTCCAATGCCGTACAAATCAAATGAATTTGAAAAACCACATTGGAACTAAACTGCCAATATCACCTGATGGAAGCCTTGTAATGACGCATGTAATGAACAATGTGACGGATAAAGTTCAGTGTAGACATCCAAGTCAGAAAGTATGCATATGCGCGTGCTCTCACAGCTCCAGCGTGCCGTGGCGGTGAAGCGAGTCGTGCAGGACGTGCTGGACCACTCCCCCCGGCTCCAGGCCCTCACCCCCCCAAAGACCCGGGACGTGGTCCAGTGGTGCCGGCAGCGGGGCCACACGCCGCCCGACCCCGAGCCGCAGCGCAGAACCGATGAGGAGTCCATGGAGGACATCCTCACGCAGATCGACAGCGAGCCCGGTGAGGTTCTTATCATGACACCTCTCCCAACTCTCTCTTTTAGCGCCATTTGTCTGAGGTGCATTGGGTTTAACTTCGGGTTAACTTCAGGTTTCAGTGTTTGGCATTTTTCCATTTTCTCTGGAATTGTCACACATTTCAAAAAGACAAAACGGCTCATTTTTACAGTATTTATTAATGGTCGACCAATTGGGCCGATATTTGCACATTTTGAGGTAACGGGGCATAGGCGGATAAACAAAAAATGTCTGCAGACTAGTGTTGTCAGAAATATCTATCTTCCTATACCTATTGATTCAGAATATTTGAAATGGTTTCAATACTCATTTTCCACAACTATGGATAAACCGGTAGCGGCTGCGCTTCCTCGCTCTCTCTTCTCTCGGGCTGCGAGTCACACACACCGCTGCGGTGCCCACAAAGCCCCACCTCCGCTCACTCACTCTGTCTTCACTCGTCTCATTCGCTCTGGTTTGTTATGGTGTTAGCTCATTAAAGATGCCACGTGCAGAGCCTCTGCGCCCGGTTTGAAAGAAAACAGCAGGAGTGCTGTTCGGAAACACTTCGCATTTGTGGCAAAACGTAAACCTAACTCAGAGAACACGAGTGGAGTTTTCTTTTCTCCTCCAGACAGTGCTGCACCGTACGTGCGTTCCCCTGGCGGTTTTCCTGTGTTTTTGTTTTAAATCTATTCATTTTGGTGTGTTTCCTAACTTGTACGAAACAAACTTTTTAAACACAGCTGAGTTAAGGGACTGTCCCTTTCCATCCCGTTACAAACAAAAACCCTGTGTGTCCCGTGTCGCGTCACACCCTCTCCCCGTTGCTATGGTACTCAACTTAGTAAAAACTGGATATCTTTGTGTGAATACTTAACTTGTAAATAATAAATCCTGCACTTCTGGAATGGGGGGACTCTCTAGTTTCCCACCAGACTTTAATATAATGCCTTTATTATTTTACATTTTTTATCATTTATAAATTATTTATTTTTCATTCATAAGGGTTTTTTTTTTTTTTTACAAAGTTAAGTTTTTTATTACCTTTGGACATTTATTTAGTTGATATTTATAATTTAAAATAATTCAGACAATAACATAAGTGTGAAATAAATATTCATTTAAGTTTTTTTCATTTAAGCAATTTTGTGTCCCACCATGATATTGGCATTATATATCGGCTATCAGCCACCGCGCTCTCTAAATGACGGCATCAGCCATTGAAAAACCCATGTCTGCCGACCACTAGTATTTCTCTCTGAGAGATCGAGACTTTAATACGGGGTTCTTATCAGGTCCTTGAGGTGCTTGAAGAGCTTGTATTTGTCCTTGAATTCACTTTTATTCTACAATAATTAATATTGCCAAAAATAAAATGATATAAGAAAAATATATATACTGTAAACATGAATATCTCAGTAGAATTTCACAAACAGGCAAGTAACCAAGGCTGTTGTCTACTGCAAAATATGAAAAAAAGACCTTTGCGGTGGAATTCAGAAACCCACCAAACCTTTCAAATCACTCCCATGCCAACCTATTTCCACCGCGCTATTTTAACGGCGAGAATAAATCCCAGCTGAAACCGAAACTGCGAAGCGCTCCGTTGTTGAAAACCCCCTTGGCGTCGTCCCGCCTCAGAGTGCCCGTCCACGCTGGGGAGCTGTGAGGAGCTGGTGCTGCGGCTGGAGCAGATGCAGGCGCTGCTGAAGACGGAGCCCGAGGAGGCCGACGACGAGGTCGTGGACATCGTCACCGTGTCGCCACCCTGCCAGCGGCTCAAGGTCAAGGAGGAGGAGCAGGAAGTGGACCAGGAGCCCAAGTTCTTCCTGGGCCACTGCCCCTCCGGCCAGTTTGTCAGCGAGACGGCTCAGCAGGTCAGGAACCTTTTTGTATGAGTCAGAAAGGGAAGACGTTTTGTTCGAGGCCTTTCCCGTGAGAGTTAAGCGTTGTGCTACAACGTCTGTTTCCCTCAAGTAGGCCAGTGGAAATGTTGACGTTCTGATTCAGCGGAAATTCCGTGCCGCTGGGAGTTTTCTTCCTCACTTGTTGTTTTCCTGAAGATGCAGGTTTCACAAAGACATTTCTTGGATGAGCTAGATCTTACCTCACCTCTAGAGTGGCTCTCTTAGATAGTATGTTATTTCAAATAATTATTTAAAATGGCCATTTGAAACTGTTGTTTATGCACAATTTTTTGATATTTTAAGTGATTCTTTTAAGTAAGACTTGAAGAGATATAAAAGACAAATTCAAAATACTGTTATACCATCACACTACTCTACTGTTATTAATCTTACTTGGTGTATGTTTGTCTTGAACTCGTATGGAAATTGAGCCACTAACAAGCACGAGCCTCACATCTGCAGCAGCCTCTCCTCCAGTTGATCCTCTTCTGTGTCCTCCTTTGATCGTATCGCTCTTTCTCCGCCTCCTCCTCCTCCAGATCGGGATCGCCTTCCCGCCCGTGGAGGTGGAGAAGAACGTGTTTGCTCCGGTGGTTGAAGCCATGATTCTCAAGGTGGGTCTCCATGTTGGCTGACGACAGCGCAGTCGCTCATGTACGGCCGACCAGCTCCTCATTATCACAGCGCGTCCTTGACCACTGCCATGACCATATTCATGAGATGTCTGCCCTTCCCCTTGTACTGTACAGGATGCAGGCTTTCTTTATGACTAATGGTGTGTGTGTGTGTGTGTGTGTGTGTGTGTGTGTGTGTGTGTGTGTGCGTGTGTGTGTGTGTGTGCGTGTGTGTGCGCGTGCGCATGCCACCACAGGCTACGGAGCAATTTGTGAGTGACATTCTGAGAGAGTCCCTGGCTGGAGCTTACGCCAAATCCCCTCAGAACAGGTCAGAAATCCATCATCCTCGTCATCCATCCACTTAGAGCTGCTCGTAACACACGTGCTCGCTCAGGTTGGAATACCAGTTCCGTGTTCGCAAGGGCCTCGTTGGCGAGTTTGTTTGCTCCTTCACCGAAAGATGATGAGCAAAAGCAAGGGGTAGGGGAGGAGGAGTACACGTCGGCGTTTTTAACCCTGGAATGCATATTATGGGTCAAAAATGACCCGGATGAAGATTTCTTACTTTAAATACTGTAGTACGGCAGAAGCTCAGGAGGTAGAGCGGGGGCGTCTCATAATCTAAAAGGTTGCTGGTTCGGTCCCAGGCTCCTCCTGCTAGCATGCTGTAGTGTCCTTGAGCAAGACACTTAACCCCTAATTGCTCCTGATGGCTGCGTCCGTCGGTTTGAATAATTGTAAGTTGCTTTGGATAAAAGCGTCTGCTAAATGAAATGTAATGTAATGTAATGTGCTGATGTGTCCTTGAGCAAGACACTTAACTCCCTAACTGCTCCCCGGGCGCCGCTACATGGCAGCCCACTGCTCCTAGATACGTGGGCTACTAGGATGGGTAAATGCAGAGAAATTGCAAAATTTGCTGTTGTGGGACTGATAAGGGTATAGAAAAAAAAAAGATAGATAATATATATCAAATTTCTAACTTGAATTTGCATTCTACGGTTACACTTGAAGTACTTATGAATCCGAGCCCGCCTCAAAAGAAGTTGTCATGTCATATTACATTCCCGCTGTGTTTTCCCGCAGGCCTCCGAGAGAGATCACGACGAGGAACATCCACCTGGCGGTCAGCAGCATCCCCACCTGCGACTTCCTCACCAACACGCACATGGGCTACCTGGCCAAGGATAACTGACCCCCGACACCCACCCAACCAGGGGGCCTCTCCTGACACAGCACTCACAGACCGCGGAAGACCCGAGCCTACTGGTGACCAAACGCCCTTGCTGCTCAACCACAGAGGAAACTAAAAAAAAAAAAAAACACTTTGAACCCAAACGACTGAACCGTTCATCTCTGCTTTTAAGTGCTGCGTTTGGCAATCCTGGAACAATAACAGCACGTGACCCCCCCCCCCTCTTCCTCTTTCCCCCGTTCTTAATCCGGTTTTGTCCACCTCTGGATGTGGATCAGTCGCCCCAGCCGGCTGGAGGAATTAAATTAAGAGATTGGAGTTCTGAAATCCCGGTGACCCCAGAGACGCCCGGATTAGAATCCGTTTTAGAACGCCGGGTATGAATGGAATGGTTTTCAAATGTTGTCGCGACAACCAGCAAGCACTGGTTCTGATAGGAAGCTCGGTGTCTTTGTCCGGGGCGGTTCCAGAGATACTCCCTCCCCCCCCCCCCCCCCCCCCCAAAACAGGGTAATTTCTTTCGCTGAGAATAGGGAAATAAGCCGTTTCTAAAGCGTCAACCTGACGTGTAGCTCGTGACTTTGTCGGCGGTCATACCTTGTCATGTGTTCATCAACTCTTCAATGATGCCGCTTCGCTAGCATTTCAGTACATGGAATAAGCCACTAAACGAGTCATACTGTTATTTATGTGAGTGCAAGAATCTGGCTGTAAACGCTGTCGAGCATCGATGGCCAGCCCATGAGCTTTTAGCGTTCCGTTTTTATCGCCATAATGTAACGACTAAGTACCCCATGAATATGAATGGCAGGATTTTGATGGTGTTATTTTTATATCGATACCTGCAAACATTAATGTTCTAACAGTGTGTGTGTGTGTGTCTGTCTGTGTGTGTGTGTGTGTGTCTGTGTGTGTGTGTGTGTGTGTCTGTATGTATGTAAATTTGGCCGCTGATCATATGCATTGGTGGCCTGACTGGATGTGTGTGTGAATCTTAATGTTTCAGGTGTGTCATGCCCAGTGTGGATGTTCTGTCTGGAATCTAAGTCTAATATTAAGCTTTGCATTATGTTAATGTGTGAACAAGGTGAATGTGATTATTGGCTGGGCTGTGGTTGTAATGTGTTTGTCCGAGTTTAGCGTAGAAAATCCAAATAAATAATGTAGTTTCAATTTTTTCAGTGCACAACAAAAACATAATCAATATTCTTCTAATAAAAAAGGGAAAACCAAGTCACATGGTGTTGTTATTTAATGTTGAATGGTCGTCTTCTCTCTGCAAAGATTTCATATGATTTTCACATGGTTTAGTCCAAACTTCCTTACCTGTGTTTACAATAGTTAGAGATCACATTGAATGTTACTGAGTCTTACTTTAAGCAACACTCCACCAGACCAGGGCACCAGACTGTCGGCCTCGCTCCCGCTGCGTGGCTTCTCTGCGGCAGGTGTCCCAGGTGCCGGTGGTGGTCGGGGGGGTCCTGTGCCGAGCGCACTCTGCTACGTCGGTGGGCGCTCGGGGCTTGTGGCCGGGTGCAGCATCTTGCCGGGAGCGGTATGGCAGGCCTCATCTCTGCGCAGGGCATTGGTGGGCATGGGGTTCTGGTGGGCTGTCATCCTGTGGTCCGTGCCTGGCTTCCGCGGCCCATGTTCCGCACATGAGGATGGGTTGTATGTATGTGTTGTGTGTGCCGTCCCGGGGTGTCTCTACGGCGGCTGGACTCGGGGTTGGCTGCGGGGCCACACACGCAGACACACACCAACAGCACATGCTTTGAACACACCCCTGAACACCCTCTTTGTTACATCCTTTTCCTTTCCTCCCTCATTTACTGCCATAGCTATCATAGTGAGAGGCCACGTGACCAAATGCTGTTCCAATTTTCCTGGACTTAATAAATTCAGTTTGGTTGGTACATGTTGTCGTCTGATGTTTCTATGTTTGTTTTTCCATGTACATGTTCTGTTTCTATGTTTATTTGTCTCATCCGTGGTGATTCTCCCCTTTTGTAGTTGTGATGATTAGTTGTTTAAAACATGGCAAGATCATTCTCCAAAGAGGGGGATTGGAGGCGATCTTGTGTAATTAAAAAGCTGCTTTTTAATTCATCCACAGGACATTGGAGGCCGCAAGCAGTTCTTGATGATTAAAGAAAGGCATTATAGGTTGAGAAGTTGAACTCCACTTGCAGACTAACTCTGTCCTAGATGCAATGGCATACAAATACTGTGTGTTGTATGCCCAGCATGCTGACAGCACAGGTTTAAAAAATATATATATATATTTATATATATAATATATATATTTATATATATAATATATATATCAATATAAATATATATATATAAAAATATATATTAAAATTTATATATATATATATATATATATATATAAATAAATAATATATAATAAAAAATATATATATATCATTGAAACTATGATCAAAACAATCATCGTTGCACAGTATCTAATGGTGCTGACGTCTTGTAAATTACAATTAATTAATTTAGCTTTGGACCCCCTGGATCCTCTTGAAGGACCCCTGGGGTTCCCCAGACCATGCTTTGAGAACCACTGGTTTAGATAATGTAGAAAGGAAAACGGGTTTCTTAAAAAGAGAACCAGAGGTACCAACAACCTAGCACTGTTTTATTATAACATCACATATTTCCTCTTTTATGTTCTTAGACAACAGATTTACAAAAGAATGGATCAGAATATCAATGACGATCAAACTAATGGGATATATAAGGGAGATGTTTATTAAAATTTTCAATTAATAAAATACTAGCAGATTTCATAGCAACACCAAAGGGCGACAAAGTGCTTTGAGCGTCCACACCAATGTACATGTTGGTGTACGTGTGGCCAACATGTACGACAAAAAGGAAGATTCATACTTTTTTTTTAATATATTTTTTTATCACACACAAACACATACAGACACGCACAGCAGCCATGATGTTGTGTGTCCACAAAGCCAGAAAAGGGAAGATTGTTTACAAACTATTTTGTAACATGCATATTTTATCTTCTACAGAAGGTAGGGGCAGGGTTGACGTTAAAAGGATGCTGTTGTTTTTCCACTCGTTCTTGGCTGGCGGAGGCCCCCACGGGTAACACCGCCCGTCTGGATACGCGGTACATTGCCTTGCATAGATTTCTTTTTACATTTCTCGTGGCCGAGGAACGCACAGAGAACATCCCTCTCGGTTTGGTTACAGGCAAAATTTGAGCCGGGCGAAGTGGAAAACGGTTGGGTGTCGGTCGTCGCGTCGCTGCTCCCCGTCAGATGCTGAAGACCCTGGACCCGCTTTGGAAGATGGCGGAAGGGTTGGGAGGGAGCTTGGTTCTCACCAGATGTTCCTGCAATGAAGGCGCACGGATAAGGGGGTTAAGATGGCCTCCGGTGGGAGGCGGCGTGGCTTCCGTGGACTGCAGCGATCAGAGAAAGTGGTGGCGACGGTCACAGACCATCAGCCCGGCTGCGTCACCGCCGGTTGCCATTTAGAAAGCCTCCGACTGAACTAATCTCGAGTCAGTCTATAGTCAGAGATACGGAGACATTGGTCCTAGTCACATTCTTGCCCTGAATATTTTCGTCAGTCAATAACAGCACAGCTCCATGGGGTGTGTTGTGTTATAATATGACTTTGTCAAAGGAAATGAAGGCTTTCGGCATCTACACATAGTTGAGAAATGTCAAGCTTGTGTGCATGTGCGTGTGTGCAGCTTTTCACCTCCTCCCACGCAGTTCTCTGCTCTGTGCAGCAGCCAGCAGTGCCTCTCTCCTAAATTAGATTCTCGCTTAAGAAGAATGCAACACACTGCAACATCGCATTTTACCCGAGTGGCAAATAATCCATCATCTGCTTCTCTCTCTCTCAGTCTCTCTCTCTCTCTCTCTCTGTGCCTGCCCCCTTTATCTATTACGTATTCCCATTGCCCCCCCTTCCTCTCTCTCTGTCTCTTTGTTTGACTCGCCAAATGTTTCCCCCCCCCGTCCCCCCCTCGCTCTGACCTCTCCCTTCTACCCCGCCAGCGCGGCACAGACCACTGCTGTGGTCCCGTCGGGCAGCGTGGGAAAAGGGAAGTGGTCCAAGCCGAATGGACAGGGACCAGGGAAGGGGGTCAGAGGGAGAGAAAAAAAAAGCTTGGCTTGAGCGGCGCCGATTGGTGAAAAGAGAGGGCGGATGGGGGGGGGCGGGATGGGGTGCGGGTGCGGGTGCGAGTAGGCGCCGGGGAGAGGTCGATGCTCAGGATGCTTTGCCCATTTCCCCATGAAGTCAAAAAGCCTTTCCATTGAGGTTGAAGACTGCTAATCCACAATGGTCCGTGGAATCGAACCAGGTGGCGTTGCTGGCTGAGCGTATGCAGGTTGCCGTTCCAGTCCGATAGGAAAGGAGCTCAGGATGAAAACCTCACTTCTATTGGACGTCCACAGCACAGGGGCTGAGACCCCTGCTGGGGATGATACAGCGCACTCTTTTTTTTTATTTTTTCCAGATTGTTTCACACAGCTCTCCTTCCTCACTTCCTCATTAATGTTCGAGAAAACCAGCCAACTTCCACATTTGAAGGCGTTGACGTTATGGTTACTTCCACCGTGTGGTGGGTTTGGCGGCGTGCACGCCTCCGCCGGTTCAGCGTTTTCATCTGCTTTAGCCGAGGAGGGAAACACAGTCTGACAAATTTATGTGACGAACAACAAAGGGCTTAACGAGGGTTTTTTTGTTGTTTTTTTTACACTGCGGCGTAATCAAAATCAGATTGATTTTACATTCGGGAGCGATTAGTAGCACTTAGCTATTAATTCTCCCGGCGGTTATTTCGCTGGAGTTGGGTCTGGAGGTCAGCAGGTCTCGAACGCCGCTCGGCCCCGCCCGCCCCGAGGCGAGCGGCGGAGCCTCGCTGACGCACAGGCCGACGGAGAGTTGAGCCTGAACTCGGTTGCTTTTCCTGTCACTGTATTGACGTGTGTCCGTGCCAGTGAGCCCGGCGTAAACAAACCGGGCACGCACCGAACCCGTGTCAAGGCTCCCAGACTCGTATGTGCAGCGCTTGGTCAGACACCTCTGCAGCGGGGGCGGGAGTCAATAATGAGTTGGCAGCGTGCGGGCGGTTGGCGTCTGGTGTGGATTATCCGAGATCAGCCTGATCCTCCGCGCGGGGCCAGGGCCGTCTGGTGTCGCATGGGTGGAGGTGCTGCCCCTAATGAAATTGCCCCTGGGTGTGGACGCTTTTTTGAAATTTTTCATCGTGGATGTTCTGTTCAGGGCGGAGCTGTGGCCGTTGGATCCACGTTACGGTTCGTCGTCTCAACACCCTCTCAGTTTCTCCAACTGGGACGATGTTATGAATAGATTCTGTGACCTGCGAGTGACACCAATCATCTTCCCCCCGTCGGCATCTCACAGGACAACTTCGGCTCCTCATCGACGTTCCGGTTGACATCAGGATGGTATTATGTGATGCAAACGGCCCAAAAGGTCACCCCGGTTTCTACTGACGGAGCAATTGCCGACTCAAATTCACATTAAAATGCATCTGGAGACAGGGTGGTGTCCAGTTTACTCCTAGTTCTAAAGCACCCGTTGAGTGGTCTAGTCCAGCTCCAGGCGTGACGCTGGCAGATGGCACAGGGTGGCATAGCCGGGGAACAGGGGGGTGGGGTTGGCACCAAAACCATTCCGAGATTCCCACAAATTCTTTCTTCCTGTCACGAAACAGCTGCCCTGTCACACGCGACCCCGGGGGGAGGGGCCGGCGGAGCGTTTCGCCGACTGTAATCTAAAAAAAAAAAAAAAAAAAAAAGAAAGAAAACGGAAAGCCTGAGAAAACTCGGCCAAATGTATTAGTCTCCATTCTCCAAAGCAAAGCCTTTGGCCTTGTTCAATTTTGCATCGGGTCCATAGAGATTGAACATTTCTAATCGATCTCCAAGTGGCGTGTCTTTGTTTTGAGCGCCCGTCCGCTTCAGTTTCGCTGAGACCCCAAATCTGAGCCCAAGTTTGTTCTTTCCAGGTCAGCGTAGCTAGCGGAAGGACCAGCAGGGTGTTACCTAATACCGTGCGTGTCCTGTTTTAAACAGCTGGGTCACTTTCAACTGCTCGGCACAGAACGCTGCATCACTTCTGGAAGGTGCCCCGGCAGCAACAGGCCGCACGGGGAATCTGACTTCAAGGAGCTGACTGCAAGTTCACACCCCGGGCTCCTAAGTCCTTGCTTTTCGAAACCCTTTGTTCCGAGTGGATAAACGTGTTAGTCTGATCACAGCTTGTCAGGAGCTGTATCATGTTCCTTGTAGGAAGATAGAAAAGTATTTTTATTTTTATTTTTTTTACAAAGCTCTGACTGGAGCTAGAAATTGTTGGCAATACTAATTTGGGGCTGAAGCCGCAACGTGGTGCTCGACGCCTTGATGGAGGCTTGTATAACTCAAGGCTTTTCAAAAGAATCAACAAGATAAATCGGTAAAAATCCCTCTACGCTCACCTCTCCCTTGACTGTAGTGACGTTATTTCTCTCGGGTGGGTGGCCCTGCAGGATGCCGGGGGGGCCTGCGGCCGTGGTGCAGCCGGACTGAAGGGGGGTCGGTTTGGGCTGTGGCACAGAGGCAGGTTGTGCGATGGTGGACGGGGCTGCAGGGCAGTGGTCCGCCTGGTGCAGCCCCAAGGACCTGTGGGCTTCCCCGCTGTAGGCCGCCTGGTAGCTGGTTTCGGGCGGAGTTTGGCTGGCCTCGGTTTCAGTGCTGATGTATGGAGCTGGGGGGTTTCTCCTGGTGCTTTTGGCTGGTTTGGCACCCGTCCACGGCCGGTACTCCTGTCTGGTTAAAGTGGATAGGGATGAAAGTGTTCAAAGAGGGATTATTTATGGAGGTCTGCTTTTAGCCAAGAACAATATAAGACAAAGGTTTTTAGAATGCCAAATTCATCTGCAAGATCACGCATGAATTGAGTTGCAATGAGTAATAAATTGATTTCAAAAAATCGCTCACAATGTGTCCTGTGTCATGCTTGAACTGAGGGGTCAACTTGAAGTCTTTAAATGTGACACAAAAGCAAGCTCAACAAATAAACCTTCCAACCAACACTCTAAGTGTTCATTTAAAATAGTCGAGAGAACTATTCATGCCACCCCCACCTCCTCCTCAGAGCCATCCACACTTCCATTATGTGAGAGCTCAATTAACCCTGAAACCCACTGAATAGGGTTAAGGAATGAAATGAATGCATTTTTAACCATTAACCATCAAAACACAACCAGTCGGTGAGGGTGAAAAACTGTAAAATAAATATAAAATAAATACAGATATATACAGATAACGAACATATTCAATAAAATAATAATAACTGGCCTATATAATAATAAATACATTAAAATAAATATGGTAAAGTATATAATACATTCACAAAAATATTAAAATGAAATTAAAATCCATAAGAATAATAATAACAATAATAATAATAATAATAATAACAATAATAATAATAATAATAATAATAATAATAACAATAATAATAATAATAATAATAATAATAATAATAATAATAATAATAATAATAATAATAATACATAATTATACATAATAATACATACAATTATGAATATGAATACAAATAAAACAAAATAATAATACCCCACTAGTTCTACCTGTATGAGCTGGTTCTGGTTGTCCCTGCCCCGCGCTCCTCTCTCTCGGCCCACTCCCCCTGCGGCTGCCCGGCGTGATGCTGCTGCTGCTGCTGGGGGTGAACGTTCACCGGAGGGTCCGACACCCCGTCCGCCCCGCTCCCCCCGTTACTGATCCAGGGGAAAGTCTCCTTCCGGGGGATGGGCCAGGGTTTGAAATCCTGCTTGTACTGCGTGGTGCTGGGGAAAGGCACGTCGGGCGGCTGGTAGTCCTCCCGGGGCTTGTAGCTCAGGGGCTCCCTGCGGCCCCTGGAGGACCCCCGCGGGGCCGAGGGTCCCTGCTGCCGCGGGGATCCGCGGAGCTCCGTGGGAACATGTCTGGTGACGGATCGCACCTCCTGCTCGCCGATGTCCGAGTAGTTCTGGATGGTCAGCGGAACCGAGAGGTCCGATTTGTCAAACTGGTTCCAGAACCGAGCCAGGCAGCACACCCGGCTGATGCACGGCCACGCCATTGTCTAGTTAGTAAATAAGTATTAAGTCAATACATTCACATTGCATTGGTGTTTGCATGCGTGGGTCCGTCCCTGACGGAGTGCAACTCTCCGTGGCAGCAGCATGGATGGTGGTGAGCAGAACTGACTGTCTGGGACAGTCGTTCAGCACCCACCACGTGGTCTGGGATAGAGCCCTGCAGAGGAATCTAGTGCACGGTGCATTTATCCCCTCTATTCTGTGCACGTCTGCTCTAAAAAAAATATAAATCCACACTGTATTGCATGTAAAGGGAATGCTTTATGAAGGGATATGATTTGAGGACTTCTGCAGCAGGTGCATCACTAAGACACCAGCGGTCTCATTTTTTTTTTTTTTTTTTTTTGCCAGGTTACATAATTAAACTGCAGTTGACATGTTCCTGTGTCATATGGTCGTAAACTGCTGCGCCGAGAGGCTAATGCTTGCATCTGGTGTTATTAATTTCATTTCTAAGTCGTTATGTAGCACATAAAGTTTATGCCCCAGAGCAAAAGCAAAATCCCAACTCTTTTGAACTAAAGAACCTCTGTGGGTCCGAGGATTCACGCTGAGCAAGTCCAAATGAAAGCTACAATCACAGTGCACTTTGCGTTTGCATTTTTATTTTGCATAGGAAAAGGTAAAAATCCTCCAACACAGCAGCAAGACACCACCCTCTGCAGGGGGGACTACAGCATTGCATTGCTTTGCTGTGAAGTGGATTACAGCATACTGTCGTTTTTAGAAACTATGAATCAGTGCTGCTCTAACCAACATTTGGGGGCCGGGGGCTGTAAGAAT
The DNA here is from genome assembly GCF_960531495.2 of Zeus faber. Lineage (NCBI taxonomy): Eukaryota > Metazoa > Chordata > Actinopteri > Zeiformes > Zeidae > Zeus > Zeus faber. Next base: position 11,424,648 of record NC_137196.1, on the reverse strand, counting down.
TGTTTGCACCCAACCCATACATGACCGTCGATCATGTGTCTTTTCCCCGTAAAAATCTGAAAAACCATCATTTAGCAAATAGATAAACAACAAAGATCTACCCCCTTCACAAGACCTCAAACCACCCTAATGTGAATAAAGCAGAAATTAGCAGATAGCAGATATTTTAAAAATTCTGTGTGTGTGTGTGTGTGTGTGTGTGTGTGTGTGTGTGTGTGTGTGTGTGTGTGTGTGTGTGTGGAGGGGGGGGGGGGGGGGGTTGGTTGAATGAACCTGTCTGACTTGACACAAACCGCACCTTTACAGCAAGGCAGATGGGGATGTGTCTCAGGGGTGAACAGCTCACGGTCCGAGTCCCATAGAGAGAGAAGGGTTGTGTCAACGGACCCGTCCTGCTGCATCTCGGCCGATGAAGAGCCGACTCTGGGTCATGGAAGATCCAGCACTAAGGGTTCTGCGCACCAGAGGAGTTGAGGAGCACTCCTATAGAGACAGGGTGTCCTTCCGTGGACGCTGCTGTGACGTAGGGGCACTCTGTGGCAACTACAAGAGACGATTAAGGAACTTTATGCCGGTGAACTACAAGAATGAGATAGTCGAACTTCTAAAGCTGGCGGGACCTGTGGTGAGTATCGGTCCGTCCGTCCGTCCGTCTGTCCATCCGATGTAAATCCATTGTCTGTCCTGTTGGTGTTGGTATCTTGGTATTTGAGCGTCTCTGTGTTGCAGTTCATTTCCCAGCTGTTGGTGGTCTCCATCAGCCTGGTGAGCACGGTGTTCTGCGGTCACCTGGGGAGAAAGGAGCTCGCGGGCGTGGCTTTGTCGACGGCGGTGAGAAAAACGCCACCAAACTGTTTTTGTATTTGCATCACCATCGTTTTTTTTCTTTTAGATCACCCATGATCCGCTAGTCTACAACAAAGTGTGGAGTATGAAACAATGAGACGTTCCCATGGCGGAGAATTAAATAAGATCGACCAAAACCAACATTAGAAGTCATACCGTGTCTCCTTCTATCTGATATAAATTTCGATCAGAACTGGTTTCTTCTGACTTGCTGAACGATACTCTAATTATGTTTTACGTTGTCGCTTTTTTTTCTAGGTGATTAATGTCACTGGGATTTCCATTGGCACCGGCTTGGCATCAGCCTGCGACACCCTTATATCTCAGGTGCCATCTTCCAGCCGTACAAAGGGCTCTGTAACAAGCAAGACGCTTGTTACAGAGCCCTTTATATCTGTTTTTGTTATTCCTGCGAGGCGTGGCCGTGTTCCGTACTTCGCTTATGTGCGCTCATGTAACAGCTCCTCCCGTCCCGACCTTTCTTCCAGACCTTTGGGAGTGGTAATCTTAAGCGCGTGGGGGTGATTCTCCAGCAAGCTGTTTTGATCCTGCTCCTGGCGTGTTTCCCTTGCTGGGCCGTCCTCATTAACACCGAGCCCGTTCTGCTGGCGACCGGACAGGACCCTGAGGTGGCGAGGTAATTCACACCCAGCGCCATCGAGTTCACAAGCGCGACAACGGACGGTGACAACACCACACGCCGCAGCGGCTTCCGTGAAATGATTGTCGCTTTAACGGTTAAACGGTTGTCTTCATCAAGATTTGACGTCAAAGTCCCGCTTATGACATGGCTTCTTACTTACGCCAAGCAACCTCGTGCGTCACCTCCACCCCTACCCAGCTACAAAGCTAAAACAATTTTCCCTCTCCAGGCTCTCCCAGATGTACGTCAAAATCTTCATGCCGGCTCTGCCGGTAGGTTCTCGATTCTGTCTCCGAAAAACATAGATTTCTTCACAGGTTAGTATCCCCCCCAACCCCATTATTTTTCACGCATAATTGCCATTTCGTCCGCAGGCCACTTTCATGTATCAGCTGCTGGGAAAGTACCTCCAAAATCAGGCGAGGCACAAATATAAAACACAACAATCTTATTACTGATGTCAGTGGCTGGACTGGATTGAAATTCTGCTCCTCTTCCGACAGGGTATTATCTGGCCCCAGGTGATAACCGGTGCTGTCGGTAATGTTCTCAATGTGCTCATCAACTTTATCTTCCTCTACGCTCTGGAATTCGGCGTCGCGTAAGTGTTCACGCCCCCATTTAAAACATTTGAGAAGGACTCTTATTGTGATTGTTACACTTGTTTTCTTACCGGTTGTGGAAATTCAGACTTACTTCCAGTGAGTTCCTCCATAAATGGATCTCGGGTCTCCGAATACAATAAGACAAACAGTCATTCATTGCGACGCCTCGAGAGAACTTCACAACATACAGCGAGGCAGCCTGTGGAAAGTCCCAACTTTCATATAAAAAATACGTTTGTATAGACGGGGCTGGCGTTTTAGATAGTGCTGACTCATGCAAACATCACATTGTCTTATGTCTCCGCACACAAAGCGGAGAAGAAGGGAATGTGGTATGGACTTCAAGAGCTGGCTGAAGGCTCAGCCATCACTCAAAGGGTGGCGTGACCCCCCTCAGTTATGTGAGCATAGGTTATAAGAACAAAGCGTGTGCGTTCTGGGTTATATGAAGAAAGCATGGTTTGTCGCATTTTTCTATCATCAACCGCTTGTGCTCGTGCAGCGAGGCATGCAAAGATTTCCCAGGTGTTATTTGTTCCTTCGGGGCTTCTCTTAGATCCCAAGCATCAAGACACACACACACACACACACACACACACACACACACACACACACACACACACACACACACACAACGCTAAACGTGTTTTTCTTTTTTTGTTTGTGTCCTTTCTCTACTTAACCTGATTGATTGTAATGGGTCCTTCAAAGTGGATCCGCAGCAGCGAACGCCATCTCGCAGACCTCGCTGGTGCTGCTCTTGTACGTCTACACCTGGCGGAGGGGGTTGCACAAGCCCACATGGGACGGTGAGGCCTGTCAATATCGTTTACTATTTCGGCCGCAATATAACATAGCAGGAAAATGTTTTGTAATGTTGATCTCGGTAATATTTGAATCGATCGCTTCCTCCCCAGGATGGTCGCGTGAGTGTCTGCAGGACTGGGCTCCTTTCATGCAGCTGGCCGTTCCCAGCATGCTCATGATGTGTCTGGAGTGGTGGATGTTCGAGATCGGGGGATTCCTGGCCGGAGTGGTCAGCGACCTGGAGCTCGGGGCTCAGTCCGTCCTGTACGGGCTGAGCAGCGCAACGTTCATGGTGATTTTGTTGCGATGCCTCCTCGCCGATCAGGATTCAGTGATCTCACGTGGACAGTCAGCTACGGCACAGAGGGGTGGGGTACACCAGGGGTTCCCCAACCTGGGAGCCCCTAAATCAAACCCTGATTCAATCTAGAGACCCCCCTATTTAAAAGACGCAATACATTTTTTTTCATGTATTCATTCATGGTCGTTTTCGTCTGAATTTGATTTTATTACAATTTATATGTGAATATTCATGTTGTTTTTTTGGCTCGTAACCCTCCACGGATCTCTGGCGACCCCACCAGGGGTCTAGCACCTTGAGTTGGGAATGGCTGGCATACATAATATATTGCCTTCCTAATGGTTTGTATGATTAGATGGAGCAATGCTGCTGTATAGAGGTTGTTTCCTTGTACCGGTCTAACCTCTACACCATCCCATAGTTGCCAATGGCCCTCTCTGTAGCTACCTGTGTGCGTATTGGGAATGCGCTGGGCGCGGGGAACACGGAGCAGGCCCAGGCGTCCGGCAAGATCTCCCTCATCTGCACATGTAAGATGAATCCCCATATGAGTCCGATCTCGTCGAGGAAATGGTCAAAGGCGTTCGAGGAACAGCTCTTTGATCTGCCGTCCGGCCGTGTGACCGAATGTGCTGTGTTTCTATCATGTGGCTCCATTTCAGTCGCAGTTTGTTGTGTGGTGGGTGCCATTCTTGGATTCTCGAAAGATGTAGTCGGATACATTTTCACCACAGAGAAGTGAGTCGCTGCGACACATATAAATATGTGTACAGTACAGTGATGATATGTCCATTGTGTATTTCTTGTCTTATATTGTGTCCATTGTGTATTTCGTAAAAGGATACATTTGCCATTTTTCATCCCAGGCCTTGTTAAAATGTTGATTCCCGTTATTTCTAACTGTTCATGGCGCAACGTTGCAGAATGTTTGATTTTTGGGAAACGTACCATCCTGCCGCTTCTCACTGTGCCGAAACGTTTGCGCCAGAAAATGTCAGATCTCCTTTTTGAAAAAACAGGAAACTCAAATTATGGTCACGCAATCCTAACTGTATTCTTTTACATGTTTTGAATTACTGTAAAATCAAAATGTATTTCGGACTACTTTTCACAATTGCCTGAGTACATCCAGCATAACGTTGCCTAGAGCGGGGTGCCAATATGAAGCAACGCAACTTCCCGTTTCTAGTCTCTTGCATTAACACGGGTGTAACCAAAAGAGCTGATTTGCAGAAGTGCAAAAGAGTTCACAGAACACAGAAAAACCTGATTAAAATGAAGGGTTTGTGATCATTTATTTTTTTGGTATAACATAAAAAATACTGTATTGCTATATTGTGATATTCCCGTTTTCGTGTTTTTAAGTCTTAAGGGTTGCCCCCATTGGGCTGCATTTAAGAACAGTGAAGCTGCAGCAAAGTGGTAGGCTTCTCAAAGTGTTGTCATCGGGCGATCTTTTCCTATTAACAGTTATAAATGATGGGAGCCAACATTTTGGTTCCCATCATTTATAACTTTCGTAACCCAAAGGCTTGGAGAAACTGATTTTTCTGACTTTCAGAGACATCATTCGGAGGGTTTCCGACGTGATGATCATGTTCGCCTTCTTCCACCCTGCTGACGCAGTGGCGGTGAGGGAACCGTCCCGTTGACACACTGGTTTCACGCCATTTACGAACCAGTCATTCGACACATGCTTAAGAATCTGGCCTTTGATCTGCACAGGCTGTGACAGGGGGCATAGTCAGAGGAACAGGAAAACAGAAGATTGGTGCTCTGTGCAACATTGTGGGATACTACTGCATTGGCTTTCCCATTGGAGTGTCCATGATGTTTGCCGCCAAGATGGGCATTGTGGGTAAGGGCACACGAGCTACTCACAGTACCATGTCCTGTAACTCTATTGGGTCTCACCGTACAGGTAGAGGTGATTTTTTGACTGCGTTTTTGTATCGTGTATTGTAGGATTATGGTGGGGACTTTTCATCTGTGTCGTACTACAGTCTACATTCCTCATCATCTTCCTCATTAAATTGAACTGGATAAAGGCCACTGAAGAGGTGAGTTCTTCTTCCAGGTGAAGCTCTGTAAAAAAAATGTCCGTAACAATCAAACCAACAAGTTGGCATTTCCTATCTTGTTTCCGTTGAAAATTGCATTTGCTGTTGTCATCTTGTCTCTGGTCATCAGGCCCTTGTGAGAGCGGGAGTCCGGACCACACAGAGGAAAGAAATGCCCGGGATAGAACATGATGGTAAACAGCAACTTTTCTCACCAATGGTTCCCAGAATCCGAAATCAGAATCTGAATCACTTTATACCGCCAGGTATACATCTACATCTATAAGGAATTTGTCATGGTGAGGGTGGGTGCATTTCTGCAGAAGACAAAAAGCTTAACAGTCTGAAAATAATAATAATAATAGGCGGTACGTAAACACACACACGCCTAGTTTGTAATCTCTTACCACTACAGAGCGATGGACTCTACACCACACACAACGCACAAACTTTCTGCTACTTTGGGTCAAATTGTGTCTGTTTTCCACAAATTTGTGTTTCGTATGTGGATTGATATGGATGAAACTTGAACCACGAGATGTTTGCGACGTCCTCTGAAAAATTCAGAGGAAATAATAAAAATCTGAATGATAACAATACAGTAATATTGTATTATTATTGTTATTATTATTATTATTATTATTAATATTATTAATAATAATAATAATAATAATAATAATAATAATAATAATAATAATAATAATAATAATAATAATAATAGAATAAAAACGGGATTACTAGGAAACCAAATTAAAATTGGCAAATATACACAAATAGCCAAAAAATCCAAAGTCAAATATATACAAATATACAGAATATACAAATGTCATTCTATGCACAGGATCAATTATTGCTATGGGTCTAGGGTATCAATTATAATGATCTACTTATTTACTTACTTATTACAGTTTTTACTGTGTTGTTGGTCACATATTGGTGATCCTGTGGTTCTGGAATTTTTTTTGTCTCTGATCAGATCACGCCCTCACGTCACAAAAAGAGCTTCAGGTCAATGTTATATCATCCACGTTTCCGGCAAATGACGTGTGGAACTCCGACACGGAGGCCCTCGCCCTCGCGGACCACAGTGGAGCGGCCGCTGGGGGCGTGGTGTCGGTCGGCCGGCTGCTACTTCACCGTGGCCTGGCGGCGCTCTTCATGCTCCTCATCCTCGTCGCTGGAATCTCACTCAATGGGCTGCTCATGAGTCTAATCAAAAAGTGACTTATTGTTAAAACCCGTCTGTTTCCATCTGGTTTTGTCCTCTAAATTCCTTGAATTAAACCTCCAGAACAGATCGTGTCATAAAACTACAGTGGTTTCAGTAACATTTTGATACCATGATGAAAATCACACATTTTGAGTTCAGACTGCTAAGAAATTTATGGGGGGAATTGTTTACTGGGGGGGACATTAAATGCATTTTTACTTGTCTGATTTAAATTTGAATTTTAATGCAGTTTTTTTTTTTTTCTTTTATTAGCTTAAGGGGGACCTATTATGCTCCTTTTCACCAAGTTATTATATGGTCTCTGAGGTCCCCAAAACATGTTTTTGAAGTTTTTTCTGCTGAAAATAGCACTCCGATTATGCATTCGAGCTATTCTTACATGCGTCAAAACGCCTCCTGTTCCTGACGCTCTGTTTCTGTGTGTGTGGCTTTAAATGTATACTGTAAACTTTCACTGATTTCACCTGATCAGTCCACCAAAATCTGTTTCTGAACAAGTTTGAGGCGAGAAATGATCGATCCAGTTGCTGAATCTGTTTTTTCCAACTTTCCTTGCCGACACTGCACCGGGACACTGCAGCGGAGAATTTTTTTTTCATGTAAACATCGTAAAATAAAATAAACACATCTACAATAAAAACACACTATTTTTATTGGTTTTGTTTGGAGAAATGCGCAGCGGATCACATCCCGTTTATGTACCGCATACTTTTAAAAATAATACTTTACTTTAAAATAAATAAGTACTTAAAAAAAATTCTATAAATATTTTTAATACTTACATTTCCATCGTCTGCAGTTTCTTCACGGACAGTTAGTATTAATTCGTCTTTCTTTTAAAAGATTTGTGCTGGTCTCTGCAGCCAACAGAGCACTGCATCCTTAGCTCTTAGCTTTCGATGCTAGCGGTTCTGGTAATGCTCCTCAGACGGAGGGCGGTTATGATTCTACTGAAGCTCTAAATGACATAGATAAGAGCTGCAAATCTGAAAAGCTTATTTCACATGTTTTCTGAAACAGACATCTCACAAAAAACTGACTGGGTTGTCTTCAACGTTTGTGTGTTAGTAGGCCCATCAGAGACCCAAATGTATGTGCACAAGCACTGAAAAAGTGAGTTTTGCACAATAGGTCCCATTTAATTCTTACCCTGTTTTAAATAAATTGTATTATTTTAACTCCTTCATTATTCTACTTTTTAAATGGATTTTGTTGTTGCTGTTTGCCTTCTTTTAATGTAAAGCACTTTGATTTGCATGTTGTGTTTGATAGGTGCTATACAAAGGTTATTATTATTTGGGATTCAAGTCCGTAGGGCTGAAACACAGTTATTTTTGGCCTATCACATAATGGCTTATAGCAAAACTTAGGTTAAGGCAATCAAACATTGGGTAACATGTTCAGACCGCTAATTGGAACATTCTTACCAGATTTGGTGTGAATCTATCCAAAGGTGACGGAATGGCAGGCCAAATGGTGGCACTTTTATTAAAAAGCAACTATCTGGTTATTAAAAAAAATGAAATTCACAATCTTTGGCTTATGGGGAAGATGGTTTGAAGTCTTTATTTATTATTTTTCTTTGAATGTGGGTAAAAATGTCCTCTCTCTGTGACAGCGCAGTAGCAGGATGGTGTCAGTCTGGTCAGTGTCGGTTTAGGATGGTGTAGCGCTGTGTTTAGAAGAGGCGGACAGGCTCTGCCGCAATGGGAAGTAGTCATGTTCACCTTTTTGATTTCATACAAGTAGGAAACTGCTGTCGATTGAAGTATTGTAGTGATCACACTGCAATATATATATATATATATATATATATATATAATAATTATATATATATATATATAGATATAGATATAGATATAAAACGCCACGCCACACTACAACACATGCATACACACACACACACACACGTTTTGGATGGTGTGTGTGTGGGGGGGCAGCCAGGAGCAGTGGGCAGCATTCAATGACGCATATGTCCATCGCTGGTCAGATGATGATGTGTGCATGTTTTTGGTGGGGGTCCGTACTGATGTAAGATTGAGGAAACCCCATGTGAGCACGGGGAGAACATGCAAACTCCACACAGAAAGGCCCCTAATTGGGAGCTAGCCCACCGGAGCACGGTGCCAACAGCGCCCCAGGCGGGAATCAAACCCAGGACCTTCTATATACATAACTGTATATGTGTATATATATATATATATAAAATTGGCTTTCATTTTCGGCCACCTCTTCCAATATATCTCTGGCAAAATTTTAGCAATGTGTGATTTTAGGGTTGACAAATTTCTTATTCTGCAGTTTTTAGAAATATATGACTTGTATCTATGGATATGACCCGCAATAAGATAAAATACATTACATTATGTAATTTTGCCGACACTTTTGTCCAAAGTCACTTAAAATAAGTACATTTGTCAGAGTATTATTCCAACTGTATGTCACAGGGTATGTAGGCCATTAATTATTAATATGAATTATTATTACATTCTAACTATCTTATTACTGTATATTCAGTGTAATACCAGTGTTATTGCGCATATATTATTTCACAAGTTGTGTGAATGTGTGTGTATGTGCGTGAGTGAATTTGGACGGGGTATGTGGAGCTCACAAATGGCCAATTCAACACTGAAAAGTTAAAAGGTTTGAACTGATGATATCCTGCATCCCAAAACTGCACGGTGCATGAACTCAAGCGATTGATTTTGTACAGGAAGCACAAGGATCTCACTTAAAAGGCCTTGACGTCAAACCCATGGATCACCGAAAAAGGCGGAAGGGAGCAATGCAATTAGTACATCAGTATTTTGATGTTTGGGGTTGGTTAGGACATCTGATAAACCCCAAGTTTTATATTTAATGTTATTTATTATTTCACTTTTTCATACCTTTTATTAGTGAAATCATGTCGTTATAAAATAAAAAAAAAGGGGTTTGAAAGAGCTCAAACTATGGCCGCTCACAGCCCTAACAGGACTCCCCGCGCCTACAAGCCCGAAAAGTCACAGCCACGCTCTCACCCGCGGCTTTACAACGCGTCTCTGCAACGGTTCTACGAGTTAGGAAGAGCAACAAGGGGCAAAGACAACGCAAAAATAAGTTAAACGTGAATAAAGAGGGAGACAAGGAAATAAGACGCGCAGGGAGAGCGTGAGAGCAGAGAACAGCGGCGTAATAAACGCGTCGAACCAACTTAATTAAGATAGCTTTATGGAATGGTGTTGTGTGTGTGCGTGTGCGTGTGCGTGTGTGTGTGTGTTGTAAATTCACCGTTACACGAAAGGGTTGAATTAGAAATGAAATAAAATAAAATAAAATAAAAATAAAAATAAACAGATAAAAAGCGCCACGCTCCGCCTCTCCACGACGTCAACTATTGTTTACAGGAAGCAACCAGGGAAGCACGCGGTCCCAGCACTAGCGCCGCACAGGATGTTTCCTTTTATTTTCCCACGTACACAGGAAACCCGCTCGCGCTTCGCTTCCCCGGCATTTTTAATTTTTACTTATTTCTTTGGTCTGAAACCGCCGACACGTGTTTTCACCCCAGTCTATTCGCGTTGACTGCAGCCCGAGTAGCGCGCACTGAACACGTTGCGCGATTGATCCTGAGGTTCCTCCAAAAACGACCACATCGAAACAGGCGCATAAAGCGGTTTTTTTTGTTTGTTGTCCCCCCCCCCAAACCCTTCATTAACTAGGTAGGTTTAACCTCGACACAATATCCGGTGAAGTAGTTTTGAGAAGTTAGACGTCAACTTTATAAGTAACGTCAACGCCGCCTCCGTGGTCGGATCCTGGTCCGGCCTGTTTACTCCCTCCTTCGTTTAATTCCCCCCCCCCCCCAATTTTACAAATCGGCGAGAGAACTGTTTGGATGACATTCTTTTCCTTGAAACACTTTAACGTTGCTGACGGAGCAGGCCCGCGGCGTCTGGAGTCGGGTTTGGGGTTGAAACGGGTGATTTCTCACCCGCGTGGCTTCGCTCTTTTAAAACAGACGGAGAACACATGGAGCATTTGCCAAAAGACAACTCCGGATACAAGGACGTGCACTACTGGGACGAGCGCTACAGGACCGAGGAGCGCTTTGACTGGTGCGGAGAGTTTCTCAAATTCAGCCATCTCCTGGAGAAACACCTCAAGAAAGATGACGCCATTCTCGTTCTCGGTTCGTCAAACTATTTATTTTCTATATATATATATCTACTTTTTAAATTGTTTTAATTTGTTTTTCCATCCTGGTTCCACCCTGGTTCCACCCTGGAGGGTGGACGCGACTCTGGGAGCAAGTGGGGCATATGCCACTGTAATTATCCAAAACACAAAATTCAAGTGCCGCTTTTTGTTTTGTTTGTTGGCAAAAAAACCCAAAAACAATAATCACCATCATGCCATCATCATGGCATCATCGTGCCAGAGACACGGAACGAACACGCGGCGTTGTGTGCTTTACTGCACTGTACCAGCAAGTCTCGCAAAACTAAACGAGCGTGCGCTCCGTGACGGACCCCGCTTGCTTTCCAGCCGTGAACGAATCGTCGCCGAAACGCGCGATCGGAAAGCGTCAAGATTGAAATTTGAAATGCTCCCCATTTTATCCCACCCGCAAGATGTCGCTGCGCCCTAAGTGTACACAGTGTACACAGAACCGCTGTTGCAGCTGCACAGCACAATAAGCACTTGACAGGAATTGGATTTAACGTCATCCTCCGTACAATCGACTTTTTTTTTTTCCCCCCATGCGGTTTATTCGTGGATAATATACCCTTTGTTCCGTTTATTTATTTGAAATCCCATTCATATGAGGGGGAAACAAGTACTTCGCGTTTGACACTAACAGAACTCAAAATCTTTAAATCCTACTGTACTTATATGATAACGGTTGTCTTAAGTGCTGAGATGAGCAGTGCAGACATCCACATATGTAGCCTGTGGCTTTATTTAAGGAATAATATGCCAGACGATCTCAAAAGCTGCATGCAATAATATTACCGTTAAATAAAGTGTTTGCTTATTCTTCAGACAGTTTTGGACCTTTTAGGTTGATTTTAAGTTGTTTTTATTGTGATTGTTATAAATACAGCATATATGAAGTCTAATAATAATAATAATAATAATAATTATAATAACCTTTATTTGTAAAGCACATTTCATACAAAACGTATGACTGTGACTTTGCGGAGCCCTTTGAGACTGTATTGTGTTTAACGGCTATATAAATAAACTTGACTTGACTTGACTCAAAGCGCTTTGCATTAAAAGGCCATCAGAATGGGATGGGTTGTAATCACACAAAGCCATTTGCGGATTGGCTACAAAATCAACATCTAAAAGTAATTTTAATACGTTGCTATGTTCTTGTAGAAGCCTAGAGGGCTCTAGTTGTCTATATTTGCTGGTGTGTACCGTGTTTATGTATAGTGTAACAGTGTGTGTGTCCATTTGTGCCTGGGATGTGGGGGGGTGTTGTTGAATTTGTGTCAAGGAGTGACAGGTTTTATAGTTTGTGTATGTTAGAGGAGGGGGTTGCGAAGAGGTTGCCGGAGAAGTTGGGTATTCTTGAGATTGCGGAAAGCTCCCTGTTTCTGGATTCAGCCCCATTCTCTCCCCGACAGACATGGGAGCTCGGAAGCTTTGCAGAGAACTTAACAAAGTTCTCTGCATAACACCTTCGACATGTTTATCGATATTTCGATATAGATAAAGTCAGCTGCTTGCTGTATTAATTCCACTGTACCCCAATATCTGAATATATATCGGAAATGCTTGCCGCAGTGTTTTTATTTATTTGTTTATTTTAAAGATGGTGCTAAAGCGAGAACCTGCCATCACTGTACCTCTTGTTGTTGTTCTCCAAGTACAGACAGCAGACATACACACAGCAGGCACTGACACTTCGGCTATTTGCGCCATGGAACCGCACCTGTGCGCTGGCCTCAGGACTCGGACTGATCATCTCCCCTGCATCACACTGCAGCAGGCAAAGCCAAGGCAGACCCCTTCCTGCATACTAATTTTATACCCAAGTAGTGCCATTCAGGCGATGCTCAAGTGCACTCATCATCTCAAAGGACCCCGCTGACAAACACTCAAGCAATCATGGAGTCGTACATTTCTGTTGCTGGCACGTGCCGCTCCCTTCTCTGCTTTTCGTCCACAGATACGCACAGAGAAAAGGGGTATTTATAGGCTACATTCAACTGGACACATGTGATTTCTCTCACATGTTGAATAGAACAGCTCCCGCAACATCTCACGTCAAAGCGTTTGCCACACACTCCTCTTCCAGCAAGATCGTCACTTGTCAGGTCTGCAAATCATAGAGATTATTGGCTTCTCTGAGATGACAGGTTGAATTAGCCCGACCGCAGTGGACTGCACGACTTATATGCAGACGAGGCAGGGGGAGGTGCGAGGAGAGAAAATGAGGGAAGAGTGGAATGGAGAAAAGACTGGCGGGAGGGAAGGGTGTTCAGTGGGGGTAAATAACTAATCAGTTTTGGGCCACTTTGCTCTAAGATGGAGGTCATTTCCATTAGACTAATCTACACTGCGCAGAGAGCGGGAGGGAGGATGGGTGAGGAAAACCGGAGCACTCTGGTGCAGCCTGTTGACAGTTTTAACTCCAGCGCTCTCCTTGGGCTTTTTTTCCTGCTTTGCCACACTCCTTCCCCTCTTTGTACGGCCTGCATCAGGTTTTCTCTCTCTCCCCTTTATGTTCCCATCACCCAGCCTCACTTCTTCTCCACGTGTCATACGCAGCAATTTCTCCTCCTTTCTGCTCAATCTCCTTGCGGTCCTCACCCACTTCTGCCCTCCCTTTGCCTTTTGATTTTCCTGCGCTCTCATCCAGTCTTCGTGCTTGGCTGTTTTTTTTTGGGGTTTTTTTTTCCCCCGTGGCACCATTTCTCTCAGCCTCCTACTCTGTCAGCTGTTAACCTCCTCGTTCCTGCTTTCATGTTCCTCCATTGTCTGGGTGACAGGCATCCCTTTCACCTCAGCTTCCCGTGCCACCTACTCGTCACCCACTTCTTTGCTCATCTATTCCTCTTTTCAGTCTGCTTCTGTCTATCCTCTTTCTCCTCGTTGTCACTCGCTGTCGTTACAGTGTACGCCTGACCCTTCTGTACAGTGTTACTCTGCAAAACATACTTAATATTTTTATGATTTTAGTATAACATTGCAGAATTCCCAATGATTCAGGTTGGATGGTAACTGTCATCTTCATTTTCTAATTATGTATCAGGAGGGTAGGCCGATGGGTCTTTTGCTGGAGGAGAGCACTGGGTCCCTGGCTAACTGATAATATTCTGAGGTGCTTTTGGTTATGAGAATCTAAAATGGAACTAAATTACTTGAAGATATTCAGATACCGGTGTGGCCATCAAACAAGGAGACTTCTTTGTATTTGATTCAGTTGTCTTATTTTCATACGGATGTGCAGTAGGATTTGAAAATGGAATAACTTACACATTTTTCATTATCTTTTTCATTCCGGTTATAAAATAAGATAATACTTCATTGATCCCCCGTAGGGGAAATTCAGGTCTTGTAGCAGCACAGTGGGGAAGCATAAAGTACAGAGTGAGAGTGGTAGGATGTACACTAAATTCACAATACATACATTCTAATAAGCAGTCCAACAGTCAAAAAGAAAATAATTATAAACGGCTCAAGAATATACAGCATAGTTATTTCAATGAAATGTATTTGAAACGCATATATAGACAAATGGAATATATAGATAGACATATATTATATAGACAATGTTGTGCCAGTTGAGTTGGTGTACTTGTTCAGAAATATAAATGGATTTCAAGATTCAAGATTCAAGATTTTTATTTGTCACATACATATACATACTTTCATACATATATGCAGTGAAATGTAATAAACGGCACTGATATTCCCCTGTAATATCAGCATTAAAAGGACAATTTACGAGAAACTTAAATCTCAGAACAATGTTTCAGCTTCTAAATGTTACAAATGTAAACGTGCACCATCTAAACACACCCTATAACTAAACTCAATACTTCAATACTGATCTGGCTGTAGTCCTGTTGATGTGAGTGTCCTGTCCTGTGAGTGTCCTGCCATGTGAGTTTCCTGCCATTGTCTCAGCAGTCACTTACCTGTGTCTGTGTTGCAAAATATACAGAGCATTAACGAAAATCAACACAGCCCCTCGCCTGCCATTCAGCTGCAGCTCACAATTTTGTGTCCTGTCCTGAGGCTACTGCTAATGATGTAATGAGTTCACATATCCCAGTGCTCAGTCCTTGGTCCCCTGAGGTGCTGGGATGATGATGTAATGACCTTGTTTCAGAGCAGGGAGTGGAGAGGTGGGCCTTGCCTTTGAGCAAGACTCTGCCTACACATAATGTTCCCTCCTTAGGTTCAGATCAGTACACCTGGTATACAAGGCATGATATCATGTCTCCCTTAGGGGAAGTTGACGGCTGAAACGACAGATGATGCATGACACATCATGTCTTTTTCTCTTTTGTCAGCGTCGGTATAGAATATCTTTATTTGTCATAATACAAGTGGGCTACAACAGAAGTAGTCCTCTGCATTTGACCCTAGGAGCAGTGGGCAGCTGCACTGCTGCGCCCACGGACAAACATCATCTCTTTCTAAGGGTGCCTTGGTCAGGGCCACCGACAGGAGTATTAACTCTACCATTGATGGTGGGTGCAAAGCCACACAAACTGGGGGAGAACAGGCAAACTCCATACAGAAAGGACCTGGGATGGCTGGGATTCGAACCCAGACCTTCCTGCCACGAGGCAACAGTGCTAACCACTGAGTCACCATGCTGGCATTTGTGTGTGGTAAAATCACATCATATTTTTGTTGCTGATACTATGCCTCCCTTGTAACCGTAATCATTCTTTTCAAATTAGCTTGATTGTTTGATTGGCTGTGAAACTGTGCAGCTCATCAGGCCACATGCGACAGGAGCACCTTCCAGTTTAGGTGTTTGAAGCCCCGTCGCTTCAGCTTTTAAGAGTATAAGCCACTTTCTAGGAGAAATGTATGGTCTTGTGCCAGTGTTGTAGTCAACACCACCAAAGTCATACCAAGACATAAGAAAGGGCGACAGAGCCAAGGCCAAAGAGTTGAACAAACCTGAGTCGCATCCAAGACCGTAAGCTGGTGAGTGCAAGCGAAGGCAGACACCAGAACATGCAAGTCGATTTGAATACCATAATAATTGTGTATACTTTTGTAGTGTGTAACTGTGTGGACTATTGCAATGCACTTTATTCTGGTATCAGCAGGCGAAACATCCAAAGACTGCAGTTGACACAAAATGCTGCTGCCAGGCTTTTAACACACACTAAGAGAAGCGACCACATTCCACAAATCCTTTCTGCCCTTCACTTGTTACCTGTGAGTTTTAGAATTGATTTAAACATTTTACTGCCTGTTTTTAAAGCCTTGAATGGTCAGGCTCCTGCCCACATCAATGATCTGTAAACTCCCTATGAGCCTGATCACTGCCTGAGCTCCTCCAACACGGCCCTACTAATGGTTCCAAAATCTGAACTTGTCACTTAAAGTGACCGGGCCTTTGCTGTGCGGGCCCCTGTGGAACTCCCTGCCTGGAGATCTCAGGCAGGCAAACTCAGTATCCTCTTTTAAATCTCTTGTTAAGAGCCACTTTTATCATATGTTTTTTTTTCTTAACTGTTGGTATTTGTTTTACTATTTATATTACTTTATCTTGTTTTATATTTTTTGTTTTTGGATTTTTTAATATTGTTTTTATTGTAAAGCCCTTTGTAACTTGTTTTTGAAAGGTGCTATATAAGTAAAGTTGTTATTACTTCTTAGCCAATATTTTTCTGTTTCAGAGACAGGAATAAAGAAATAGATAAGGAATAAATAAATTAGATTCCTTGTTTTGTATTATTTTATGTTATATACTTAAATAAAACAATAGGAAATTTGAAGAGAAGGTGTGGATTTGACTGGTCTTCAAATAATATCAACAGTCTGAACTGTCTAAGATCAGAGTCAGACTCATGTCCCTCAAAGTCCAGATTGAGTCCATAACACGGTCCTGTTCACGTGAACGAAACTAAAATACGCTATGCTTTGTCTCACCCAAATATCATAAATTTCTCCCTTTTATTACTCACCTAGTGACATTGTTGGCAGGCTCCAGGATGCCCGCAACTACCAAGTGTTACCTTAGCAGCATGTATTGTCTTAAGCCCCACCAAGGGGCCGACAGCCAGGCTTGCCATCAGCTGTTGTATGCCTGTGGATGGCCCAGTGTCTAACCACCATTGCATTGAATTGCATCACTGTTCTCCAATGTAGCAACAGTCTAAACCCCCTTGCCTTTTTACATCTTTTCCATCAACCCCATCGTTCCCTCCTTTCTCCTTCAACCCCGACTCTCTCTTATCCCCACGTGCTTCTCTTCTTCCTACATCTTCTTAGTTCAGCCACTTCCTCCCTGCCCCTCCCTTACATATTTGCCTCATATTTGCCTCCCCCGTCCTTCACTATTCGTCAGTATTGGGTATCAAACACTTCCACCTGTGTGTCCAGAAGCGCTGTGACTATATATAGCCAGAAGAGAGGTGTTTACGGTGGTCTGTGGGGCTGCAGGAGCAGCACTTTCCATAGGAGATTCCTGTCAACCTTCTGTCGGGTTACAGCTGATCCTGCAAGAATCCTTTTGTCTGGGCTGGTTTAAGGTGGCCTCACTTGCTTTATTTCCACTTCAAACACATGATGTCAATGTACAGTATATCCTGAGAGAACTTTCCAGTCATCGCTTGTGATTAATCTCTGTTTGCTGGTCATTACACATTAGACATGTGCTCTTCTCTGCATTTCACTCATCTTCCCCTTAGCTACTGTAGGCCATCTATGTCAACGTATTTGACGTGTGTGTGTGTGTGTGTGTGTGTGTGTGTGTGTGCGCAACACTGCAGTAGGTGTAACAATGAAGGAACCTATTGGATGAAGCCAGAGGATTTTGTGTCTGTTACCAGGAAGGGTGAAGGTCTCTTGCATCCATTTTTCTGTAGTGTCAGAAGTACACATACATACATGCGCGCACACGCGCACACACACAAAATGCTGGTGGGATGGAAAGTCACTGGCAACATAGTGTAGAGTGGATAAGGAGAGGAGTAAGGAAGTGAGGAGTCTTCTCTTCGGAGCTGGCAGAGGACCCAGCTCATATCAGATCCCCTGGCACTCAAAACAACTTCCACCCCAATGTATTTCATTCCCTGTTTGAACTCTATATATATAGACTGTGTTCTTAATTTTCCACCAACTATACAGTATGTCCCCCACATCTATACCATCCCTCTTCTCCCCTCTATCTCCAGGATGACCCTCCTCTGCGTTTCCTTATTTTATTTTTTATTTGTTTATTTATTTATTATTATTTTATTTTATTCCTTATTTTCACATCTCAAACCCCATCCACACATACAGCTGAATGCCTGCCTGCAATTCCTCCCTCTCCCAGTTGGACCAGAGAGAGGTTGCGGATCTCGGGCTGATAAGAGGCAGCCTTCAGGGGAACAATAGGGCCTGGGCTTTGGCCATTTTCACGCTTGCCCTTCCTTTTATTGATCGCAGAGCTTCCTTCCTGCCGCCTGGGGAGGCGGAGCACATCAAATCAGATATGACTCCTATCAGCTCTGTCCTCCCGTGTCACTGCCCTAATTTCTGCCGCCTCCGGTCCACCAGCTCATTCACAGACACGAAGAAGGAATACATTGGTTTCATGTATTTAACAGTGGCCCAGTTTTCTTAACGATTGCATGGTCCCAGAGGGGTCTGAGGCCCTGTGTGGGATTATGCTCTTAATCAAAACTGGTGCCGTGGACTTGCATACAGAATTGGATTTACATGTCTTATTAAGGGTACAAGTGACCATGTGGGGATTTTAGTTGAGGGGGGTGATGTCAAATTATGTCATCTTATGGGATGTTGTAATTGTCAGGGTGTCTGCAGAGTGATGGATGGGACCGCTGTATGAATGAGAGCGTTGGAGGTTGTTTTGTCCGCAGTGTCCTCTGCCCAGCATCAGAGGGAAATGGCTATTGGTAACAACAGACACGCACGCACGCTCTCTCTATGGGTTTCTGTGCGACACAGCATGTTTGTACCGAGATGCACAATACGCACACACAAACATCTAAACCACAAAAATCGCAGGTTGACGGATGAGGTGTGCTGTCTGAATGGAGGAGTGGAATGAATGAAAAGATAGGATGTGAATCCATGTATGGGGTGGTGGTGGAAGAAAGAGGCGATGAGGCATGTGGATTATACCCCCCCCCCCCGCAATCCTACCTCCACCCACCAAAACCCTGATTGGCTGCTTTCAGGGAGCCCTCACCAGACAACAGTCTGTAAGTCCGTAGGGGCAACCCCCCCTCTCTTTTTGCTGCTGTAAGGACTGGTGCTGCTTATGAATGAGCCTCACAGCCGCAGAATGTGAATGAAAAATAAAGAGAGGGACCCCGAGAGAGCGGATAGGGGTGGAGGCTGAATGTAGCTGGGAGAAAGGGGGAGAGAGTAGTGGGGGAATGAATGAGAATGACTGGTGGAGTGAAGGGGGGAGGCATTGCTAGGGGATGGCGACAGGTTTGAAGGAAGCATAGAAATGAATAGAATGTATAATCATAGAGGAGAGATTGCTGTCTTCCATTTGCAGAGCTGTGTCTGTGTCTCCGTCTCCTCCAATTACATCGAGCAGAATACCTGGACCAGTGGCAGCAATGGTTGAGGAGCCAATGGGAACCTCCACTACCTATATAATCTCTCGCTCTCTCTCTCTCTCTCTCGTTCAGTAACAATTAACAGCCATTCCTCAGCAAACTGTTTTCACCTGAAATACATTTTTTGAATATGAATTTCTTCTATTCTGATTTGATGTCTACACAAGGTGCTCTAGAGGATCAACCGATTGGCATGGAACACATGAGTGTTTGATGTTGACCCTTGAACATGCATGAGAGTCTGGCTCTGCATCTCCCAGGACCCTGGGGAAACGATTGTCCCACCCCACAAGGTAATGCACCACCTTAGAGGTGGTGCATCAAGGATCTATTGCACCTTTTAGCTGTGAGCTCATTACCTGATGGAAATTAGCTGGGGGGAGGGGGTAGAAGCAGCTCAAGTAGGAAGGAATGTGTAGGAAGCAAAATCTGTGTGTGTTGGCCAAAATTTATCTGCAGCACAAGTCAGACATGAAATTCAAAGTCTTCCAATTACTTTTTGACGCAGAGACAAAATAGTGTATGCGAACAGCTCACTCAGGTTTGGTGATTTTATTGTTAATTAACAGGGTCATTGTAAAGTTAGTGTGCAGTTTACAAATCAAAGGTATGGTTGGTATTCATGTGAAGTTTCTTTTTAGACAGTCTTCAATGAGGGAGAGTAATTACACATTACACATAAGATGCTGAGCAGGACATCAGTTTAAACCCCCTCTAGGACCTCTGCATGCAACGGACAATGTGCCAACTACAGTATAAAAGCCCAGCAGTGTTCTCTGCGTGCGCCTTCCACGAAGGACCTCTGGCGGAGGTAACCAGCCCTGAACATGTGAATTATTTATAAAAAAGGAAATTCACTCCAATGTGCAGCCTAGAAAGAAAAGGGAACAAGGGACAATAACGTCAGTGATGACACACACCTGATTATACTGTGAGTGCTGTGGGCTGCAGATGTGTGTCTGCCGGCTTGCCAGTGCCTGTGCGCTGCTAATTGAGTCATACATGATGTCAATGAGTTTACTGTAATATTATGATGATCATGTCGTTACACATGCACAATTTGATATACACTCTATAGAGGGAGATAACCATATGGAGAAAGTGGCTACAAGAAGGGGAAAGAGTCTAAAACTGTTATTTTTCTGTCAGGTTTTAAACTTGACATTAATGTTGTGAATTCTTCTAATACATATTTTTTGATTCAAACAGCGGTTACTGATTTTCTTTATCAAGGGTGTGTGTTTGCTGAGCCTAGGGAGAGGTCGGACATTGGCATTTACCAAGCCTTCCTTGCTTGCATCGCTTGGTTTGGCATCACACTGCTTTGCCTCGCCACACTTTTCTGTGTTCTCTCTCTCTCTCTGGGTAGTAAGAAAGTTTAAATGTGTCCCTCAATACCCTCAGACTCGCTTAGTGTTCCATACAAGACATAAAGTAATTCAGTCGAGTACTGCTTTTCTGTTAATTACACCAATATGGGAATCTCTTTTTCAGTCCCAGTGTGTAACGGCACATAAAAGCACATGTACTGTGCTCTCTCGCATGCAACCGTGTGTGCCAGTTGTAGTAAAAAGCCAGTGCCCTGTAAATCACCATGTCGTTCTGTGCGGCCCTTTGTCCGTGGACAAAGACCACAGGAACAAAAAGGTTGATGTTATAGGTCTGAATGTACATGGGAGGCTGAACAATTCAGATGTGAAGTTTGTGAGAATATGAGGGCACATATGGCGTTGCCATTAGTCTCCCGCATTATAATGCTCTTTTTTTTTTTTCTTTTTTTTTTATTCCACCAGGGCTCTAAAGCGCTATTGTTAATCCAAGACTAGGTCAGGAAAACCCAGAGCTGTGTATGCCCAAGGCAGCCCCTGTGGATTGTTTGAAGTTGTGTCATCAATGCGTCAGTATTTTCTGCTGTCTGAGCCTGTGGATTTTGGGTTACAGTGTAGTCTCACTCTAATCAGGGTCAAGACACGAGGCGGGAAGGCTATACGTACACATGACATGACAAACCTGTCAGTGTATACGTGTGCATATGATAAGTTAGTAATACCAGTAGAAAGGATTTACATACATATTCATACACGTATTGCAATTTCCCTGCTTTCTGTATCTGTCGCAGAGTGAGAGACACCGTTCTCAGCAGCGTCATTAACCTATGAGCCTCGCTTGGAAAAATGGGGAAACCCTGCCAGCTCGCTAATAGGTGTGTGTGTGTGTGTGTGTGTGTGTGTGTGTGTGTGTGTGTGTGTGTGTGTGTGTGTGTGTGTGTGTCAGCGTCAGTGATGTCCTCTACGCATGCAAGTCTTCTTGTATCGGCACTGATGCAATGAACCTGCAATCCTCCCTCCACCTGCGTGTGGACGGGTGAGCCTTATCATAATTCATCATTATCATGCCAAGAAATTGCAGCCGTAGTTTCTCTGCTTGTTCCTGACAATTAGTACAGCGGATTGTTATAGTAATACCAAAAATACTTGTAATAGTGTGCCAAAAGGTAGAAGATGATTCTCAAATATGGCTGCAGGCTTCTGAACAACATAGTTGAAAAATTGGAGTTGACTGGAGTGGATTGATGCCTTCACATACATTATTACCAGCTATGCACAGATTCAGTCTTTAAAAATAAAAAGCTTATGTGCCCATGTAATTAACACAAGCAACAATCATGTAATTATGGTTCAGAGGTAATGGCAGCCTTTTCCCCCTATTGACTCATTGCAGGGAAACTTACTTAAAGATATTTGGGTAGTGTGAAGGAAATTCTTCCGCAATGATTGGTGAGGTTAATCTGCCCGCTACAAGAAGACAAAACTGAGAATATCCAAGATTATTTATTCTGCAGAATAAAGAGAAAGATTCAGTTCTGCTCCAAAGCAGCGCTGGGATCATTCTAATATCACAGAGAAAGACAGGAGGCTTTATACAGAAGAAACAGGGTGTAGTTTGGGTTAGAGGTCTCCGACGAGTCTGCCTCCCCCCTAACTGTCTTCCTGGGTGCCCCCCCTTCCTAGAATGTAAATAACAGGTACTTGCAACCTTGACCTGGCAGAATGGGGGTTGCATGACAATGCAGTTTCCCCGGAGTGTCCCTCAGCAAAAACATTTCTCTTTACATAACTCTGGGGGGTTTCTGGGGGGGCAGACACAAATGTTTTCAAACCCCCTTTTGGAGGTAGAGGCCTTTGTCCTCATTCAAAATAGTTGATCGTAATCATTTTTCCCTCACAGTAGACAAATTAGAAGATTCTCACCGAACACCATGTTCCACAGTGACCACACCCATGGTAGTTGCACAATGTCATCATCTTTTCGCTTTCTCTCCCTCTCTTGCCGTCTCACTCTTCTCCTTCTCCTTTTTAATGACCTTATCTTTAACCTGCTCTATCTTTCCTATTCATCTACCCAAATCCCTTCCTCATCCTCTGCTCTGTGTGTGTGTGTGTGTGTGTGTGTGTGTGTGTGTGTGTGTGTGTGTGTGTGTGTGTGTGTGTGTGTGTGTGTGTGTGTGTGTGTGTGTGTGTGTGTGTGTGTGTGTGTGTGAGACCAATGGGATTTATTTCATTTTTTCTTTTTTGAAGAAAGCGATGGCTTCGTTTTGTGGGGGTCCCTGGCTGTCTTACATAATGATGTTTGTAATGCTGCAGGCGGAGACTACAGACCTGCAGAGCCCCATCTGTGTCTTCATATCAGCCCGCGTGTCCGTCTCTCCTTTGGGCCGACTGCTTGTCCTGCCTCCTGAGGGAATTTGTTTTAATTTTAATTTTAATTTTTTCTGTCCGCTTTGTTTGTTGTACCGTCTGTCCCTCTGCCCATCTGCCTGTGATACTCTGTTCCCCTCTCACCGCTCTTCCAACTTGATGTCAATCCACAAAATCCTTTATTTCTCCACAGTCTCTGTCTCTCTGCATCGCTCACTTCTTATATTGCATGCATGACTGAATTAGTTCGGCTTGGTCGTGGTATTCTTACATAACTCTATTTGCCTCTCCACTCTGCTCATTCTCCCTGTCTCAAAGTCGCACGCACGCGCGCTCGCACAAACACACACATATTTGAGGAGTTATTCCGCCATCACCTTGGTGATGCAAAGCGACAGATAGGATTGTGAGATAAACAGTTTACAATAAAATGCTGGCTTATCCGCCCCTTTGACTAAGTTACCATAACAGGGCTTTGGAAAACTGACACGTAAAAACACATCTTTGACATATCTGTCGATGTTTGTGTGACACAAGTGAAAAAGTAGGCAACTGAATCCTAACCTTATCTACATACAAGCCAAAAACTGAAAAACACGTAATACATCGTTAACTTGTTTACTTTCCTCCTGTAAGGATTTCTTGTCTCACAAACACAGCGTCATATAAATGTGTAATGGCATATGTAATTGTTCCTGGTTGACTTGGATGACAAACTATTTCAGCTAGGAATTATTAATCTATTGATTATATTATTGATTATTAAAGATCATACATTTGAAAAAAATAGTGTAAATTGGACAATTTTACTTGCTTTATTTCAGTAACAATAGCAGCCTGCTAGTTAAGCCCAGGATGAAACAATTACAATTTGCAAAAAAAAAAAACAGGACAGATGAAAATGTAGATGATATAACAAATAGAAAATATCATAACAATATTATGACTATTATGTCAGCGTTCATTATATTGGGATTCCTATATTGCGTATGACTCCCCCCCCCCCCCTCAACACACTTCTACAGCCACATAAACCAAACCAACTGAAAACCCATACAAAACATTAATCAAATTATTCATTTAATTATTAAAGAAATGATTCCCAAGAGTCCTGCAGAGATGACAGTAGAACATTCTCAAAACAGTAAAAAAAAATCAAGCTGTCAGCCGTGGCAGCGTGACAGCTTTTTTTTTGTGAGTCAGACACCATCTATTTGCGAAAAAAGTATGATGCATCCCCAGGTTACTCTGAGTTGTCCCACTGAAGAGCAATCGGGGGGATGTGGCGCCTGACACACGTCTCAGTCTCTTTGTAATTAGAAATGACTCAGAATATCCAAACCAACTCATTCATCACGGCGACGTAATTGGGGATGTTGACGAATCACAATGGCCCTAAGTGAGATCCAAACAAACACGCCCTTCTCTCTGTAGTGCCGTTGGCGCCTTTCTGTTATTTGCACATACAAAGACCAAATGCGTCACTGAATGAAATAGCGAGAGTAAATCAAACAGTGGAAGATACTGGGGGAGATTCTGTATGTATCTTTTTTTTTGCCGACTAACTTTCAAGACCTTCTTGCAATTGTATTGCAAAGAACATTCAAATAAGTTGTTTGTTTCATCCTATTTTTTTTTTTATTGAGGGAAGTTTGTTTTTTGGGGCTGGTTATGGAAACAGCATTTTTGCACAGTGTAGCTTTAAAATTTTGCAGTGGAACATTTTGTTCAGTGACAGCATCACCTTCGGAGACCGTAGGGTTATGGAGTTAGATTTGTGCGTGCTGTGTATTCTGCTCTTCCTTAAAAAAAAAAAAAAAAAAAGATTTAAAAAAATGTAGCCGTACTGTATGAGCCAAACTGACTCCCTCGATGTGCTCTGAACTGTTTCACACTCCTTGTTTCCGCCCAGTGGTTTTAAGCAGGACAGCGGGGATGAACGGATGAGAGAAATAAATATTTTGATTACAGGAAGAACCTCACGTTCAGCTGGAGGATTATCTTCTGCACTACTGCTAGGATTAACTAGCACCGCTGTAGCGGAATTGTGTCTGTCTGTGTGTGTGTGTGTGTGTGTGTGTGTGTGTGTGTGTGTGTGTGTGTGTGTGTGTGTGTGTGTGTGTGTGTGTGTGTGTGTGTGTGTGTGTGTGTGTGTGTGTGTGTGTGTGTGTGTGTGTGTGTGTGTCCTATATTACCCTGTACCGAGGATCAGATAGCAGATGGTCCGCTGTTGTCTATGATGTCCTTACCATATTAACCTGAGAAGGGCAGGGCTCCAAAATGCCCTCAGACCTATCAAACCCTTCCACCCAACTTACAAAAAACAAACTCACATACGAGAGACGGACAAGGACAACACGTCTGACGGAAAGGGAGAGCACTGAGGCACTAAATCCACGGAGGCTCTATTTAAGCTAAAACACTATTTTTGATTATTTATTTTAAATGTTTTTTTTTTTTTTCCAGCAATCCTTCCCATTCTTATGTTGGAGTGAAAGACTCCTCAAAGCAACCAACGGGAGTCCCTTCTTGCGTCTATTGCCATGGCTACTAAGACAATATTTATTCGGAAAAGCATTGTCGGGCTAAGTTTGTCCGTATTCATTTATTTATTTATGTGGTTTCTAACAAGAAGGTGTTGTTTCTCGGTGTGTTGTCAAAATGAGCGATGGAGGAACAGTGCGATGCTCAGAACGGAGCCCAATGGGAGATAAAAACATGCAGCATCACTGCACGATGCAGGTCAGCCAGCATCAAGGTGATGATCTCATGTTCAGTCGAGTCCAGCTTATTTGTATGACCTCGTTTCACACTCAGTCTGAAAGAGCTTTACAGGCCCGCATCCATCGAACCATCCTCCACCAAACCCCATATCCTCAGACAGGCGGGAAAAAAAACTTCCTAAAAGCAACAAACAACATTGAATTCTTGGCACCTTGCAAGAATGTCACCCCGGCCACTTTAAGTCACCGCAGAATGAGCTCCCCCCTTATTTTGACAAATGCCACATCGGGACGCTTTTGCCAGATCGTGAGATTAAATGCAACACCTCATGCATAAAGAGTGCATCGACCACTTCAAGACATTTGAGAGTGATGCGTGAGACGCATGCCGTCATCGCTCCTATTTGGTTAGCCGCGTGGCCGTGCTCGTCGCAACTGTGACAAGGCTCCTCGGTCCCCGCTACAAGACTTAACGCTCAGCTTCAGCGGCCCCAGAGTCCCAGCGGACCCCGGCTTTAGGCATTATGCCTGGATGATAAATGCACTCGCTTTGGCAGGATGCTGCTTACTGAGCTGGATGCAAGCTGATGAGTGCTGCTATGATGACTATTTGATGACGCGTGTTGCAATATTTAGCTTTCTCTGTCACTCAAAGTGCTGTCTTCGTTATATCAGTGACAAGGAGAAGCAGGGTAAAAAATCCGGAACACACCCAGAACCTCTTCTCCTTGTTGTCTTTGACCACCCTTTGTCTCTCTCATCGTTTGACATCGTATGATGTGCCTTCCTCCTTATATTATTCCTTCGCCCGACTCAAGTTATTTCATGTATTAGTGTGATGTCTTCCGTCTGCCGCATCTCAAACTCACTCCCGTTATCTGCCTTTAAAATGTTCCTGGCTCTTTCTTTCTTATTGTGCGTTGTTTGTCTGTCTTTCTGTTGCTACCTACCTCCCTTTAGATTAAATTTTTTTTTTTATATCTAAAAGACTCCTCACGACTCATGGCGACAGTCCACATGCCTACCACACCTCCTCTTTCTCTCTCTGTTGCAGCTCGCCTGATTATTTTCCTTCGTAAAATGCTTCTCTTCGTCCCTCTCTCTTTCCGTGTCTTTCTCTGTACCTTTGGGAGCTTTTTGGGCTTCTCCCTCCCTCCCTCCCTCCCTGGCACACCCCTCTCTCCTTGGAGTCTCCTGCTCGGGTTACATAACGTCTCGCATTAGCAGGAGAGGAGGGGAGGATGAAGGGATGGTGGAGGGGAGGGGAGGGAGGGAGTCGTGGATGGGTGAGTGGACGGACAGAGGAGGGGAGGATGAGGATGGACAAGTTTCTTCGCTGCTCTACAGAGAGGCCTCATGTTTTCATGAGCGATGGATGTTTGACGCGACCAAACGGGGTTTCGATTTACTAACCAGTCCTGTATGCCAGTCCACGCTCTGTTAAATTTCTGTCACCGATCTGCCAGTTCGGCATGTGTCCGTATAAATATGTGCGCGTTGTGTTGGGTTTATTGTGCGTATTATTTGTGTGCATGCTAATTTCTACTTGTATCATTAATTGTGTGTGCGAGTGAATCTTTTCATCTTAAGGAGTCGCCATCTGGTCCTCCCCTCCTGCGCCCCTCCACATCTCCCCTATTCATCTCATCTCTATCATGATTACACTTCGCCTTGTTGACCTGCGATGATGTAACCACTTTTTTTTGGCAGTGGGCCTCACCCTCGCCAGGCACATTCTCCATCTTTCTGAGAACTGCCCTTCCCCGCTACAAACCTCCCTCCGTTTTGGCCTTTTTTTTTTTTGGGTCTTAATCTTGTTCCCAATGCATTCATAAGATGAGCAGGCAGCAGGTTTGAGTATTTTCCTCGGCGGGTTTTTGGGGATTCTGAAACACAGAGGGGAGGATTTCTCAGTAGCCTCTCTGCGGTGATGGCAAGGCAGAGATGGGGCTGGATACTGGCTGGCACATTCCCCAGTACAAGTTACTGCCGACACCAGTGCCTCATCAAGTGTGCATTTGCACACTTGATGAGGCACACACAAGGCACACACAAGTGTGGAATTGATCAAAGTTTAAAGAAGGCTTCTGTAATGGCGTGCTCATTCAGCCATATTCTAGCCATAGAAAAGAGGAACTAACATTTATTAGGAAATAGGAATTTTATTTCTTTAATAATGCTAGGAAGCTTAGTATAGATATTGTATTGACTATTCCATTTATAAACGATATCTGGGCTGTGATTTTGACATTATCTACAATCTAAAGACAGAGATAGAGGGTTTGAGTGTGGGCATGTGGTAACAAATGAGGTAAAGGTACCAATGTCAAAACCAAACCTATGCCCTTCCCGCATTGAGCTCTGTTGGAAGGCTCATCTTTTCACGGTGTCTCATTGCATGTAATTGCGAAACTAAAATTTCATTTATTTCACTTGTCCAAGTTAACTTACTGTAACTCAACTACGGGAGTAAAATGCACATTCCCAAGCTTTCTGCTTGTGTGCTTTGTCCACTTGACACAGTCAGTTTTACACTCTGCGTAAGTGTGTGTGCATATGTGCCTTACAAGTCGTTGTTTCAAATTGTTGCTCAAAGTCAGTTAAAAAACACTACATCCTATAAACATTCCTCATCAAGACTTAATATGAATGAACTGGAAAACAAATCTCCAAAATGAGTGTTATTTATTTAAAATTCACAACATTATGTGACCACCCACCCAGGCTTAAAGATGCACAAAACTCGATTTATTTTTATGTTGGGATTGCCTTCACTATTTTTAGTACAATATGCTTTCCTCTGTGACTCAATAGACTGATTATCTTATACAACCTCCAGTTGATAAAATAGTTGCTCGGTGTGTGTGTGTGTGTGTGTGTGTGTGTGTGTGTGTGTGTGTGACCGAGT
>NC_137196.1:11318553-11393553 GCF_960531495.2 Zeus faber | reverse complement strand
ATTAGTAAAGGACCATACAAAGAAATCCGTGACGAGCCGATATCAGCTCGTGCAGAGTAGAAAAAACTGAGCGGTTGGAAGCCTCAGCATTTTGTTCACAGCAATTACTTTGTCATTAGTTTACCTCATTATTTGACACCTTGGCCGTGCATTATATGAACATCTGAAATTGTAACATTATACTGTATATACTGACAGAAAATATTTTAAACCTTCTGTAACCCGCTGTAAGAGCCTAAACTGTAGCTTAACACTTAACACATGCAAAGTGAGCTTGTCAGTTTGCTCCGTTGAGATAATTAATCAAACAATCAATTTCACTCACTGTAAAACCTTTAAACTGCAGGCGGACAGGCACGCCTGTTTGGATGTCACTGTAGGGATCACTAGTCTTGGTTAGCCGTACAACTCCCCTGTCTGAGCCATGTGCTCATACCGTATAATCACAGCAAGGTCAGACAGTCTGTCAGGTACAGACACAGGTGACCAACTCAACGGCCGGCCAGGCAGATAATGAACCAGTCGATCTTTAGTCACAATGTATGTGTATTAAGAGCAGAGCAATTAACTGTGTGTCTGTGTGTGTGCGCTGTATAAGATGTGAAACGTGGTTGGCTAAATGCATTGTGTGTCTATGAAGTATAATAGGTGTGTGTGTGTGTGTGTGTGTGTGTGTGTGTGTGTGTGTGTGTGTGTGTGTGTGTGGGTGTGTTGGGTGGGTGGGTGTGTGTGGGTGTTTGCGTGAAGTACCTGCACCTGTGTTTCCTCTGAGGTTTTACGTGGTCACAGACGTGCACTTTGCAGGGGTCTAATTGAAAATGCCCACACTGCTGCTACCTTTTAATTTCTCCCTGAATGATTGTGTTGGTTCATGCACCCGTGTGCACCTATTTGTGTTTTTCTTCACAGCATGCCTCAGACTGTCCACCACCACAACACTCATTGGGGAAATGTCAAAAAACAACAACTGATAAGGCATGGCCTCAATTAAGACTTGCCACACATTTAGAAGATGAGGTCAGCAAACTCTGCATGGCACGGTTTTCCTTGAGACTTCTTGGCAGCAACCTTGTGTATAAACTTGTCCCAGAATGTCCATTTTCCCTTTTTTTTTTGTTGGCAGAATCTTGACAAAAGCTTTTAAAGTTTATTAACTAAGATTTTAACTTCAATTGGCATGGAAACAAAACTAGGCTATGCGACGCAACAGTGAGTTCCTGTCTCTCCAACGAGCATCAGCCCCCTTTTTTACCCATTTAATTTCAAATTAAGTCAAGGTTATTTGTACAGATTTATAGCGCCAAGGGCTTCATCGGCCCCCATATAGAGGATAGTTAATTGGCACTAACCCTAAACCCTGCCTAGAGAGCAGGCAGGGTTTAGGCAAACTCCCAAAAACATACAGGGAAAAGAAGCCTCTGCTGCATCCAGTAAGGCACTCTAGCATTGTATTTAGTACGGCAAATTTGTGTTCAGAATACTCGAAACCAGTGATGACGTACAGTACTACATGTGGTGAAATATCGTAGTATGCAAGCACTGCACATTATGTAGGCCTGAATATCCCATAATTCATTGCTACACATCACAATGACGATGGGTCTAGACAGAAAACCAACAACACAGAGGCTCAGACCAGTGGCATGTCTATATGACGACGTATGTCCAAAAGATTTTTTTACCCACACACTAAAAATACGCTGGACATGCACATGCAAATGTGGTACCATGCACATGCACATGTAGTACCTAGTATGCCATTCCCAACTCTGTGCTTTGACACTACAGAAGCGTTCACAATGGGCACGCCCCCTTACTGTGAAATAACACGGGTACCTGTAAAGTAATTTCCACCTGGGCCCGCCCATTGCTGCTTAACAATGATGATGCTGATGGTAGCGATGCCTGTGTGGAATTTTGGAACTTAATATGACATTTCCAAACTGAAAAGGCTCCCATGACCCCTCTCCCCAGGAGAATACGCTTTTATTGTGTGGGCCTGTAAATCTCTGTCTGTCATTATGTCTGCCTGTGCATGCCTGGAATTCAGTGGTGTGTGTGTGTGTGTGTGTGTGTGTGCGTGCGTGTGTGTTACCCGCCGCCAGGTCACGGAACAGGTGAGCCAGATTAATGACAGATTAAAGGGAGCAGAGAAGTGAAATGATTCCCATGAACTCAATCCCAATTGTGCATATGCGCATACACAGACGCAGCTCCCACTCTGTGTCTCTCTTTGTCTTTCACCCACTCACGCAGTCGCACACACAGTTTCTTGCTGAATCATGACCTGTCTATCTGCAACACCACCTGAGTTTGCTTCTGCCCTCCAAAATAGTCCATAAAGAGTTGTCATGGTTATCCAACAACCGGCGATTGTCGATGTCTTCGTCAAGTGGGGGTCGGATTGCGGGGACCCCGATGCGCATCTCCATTCGCGCCTGATTTTCAGCAAATGCAATCATGGAAGAGGTTGTTGAGAAAAATAATAAAAAATCCCCTATATGGGATTATTTTGGTTTTAAACCAGATGCAACCTGCAAACAGAAGGACGTAAAATAAGTAATTTTCCGTCTTTGCAAACACCGCCCGGGATAGAGCACCAGGTGTCACCAGCCACAGCGCGGAGGTTCGGTTAAAACAATACCTTAATAGGATGGATAAAGAGCGACAAGTAAAATAAAAGGATCAAAGTGTGTAATTATCCCGGAGAAAGGAGCCATTCCCATCTGCATCTCTGCTCTCTGGAGGCGGAGGCTTCCCCGGGAAGGTCTGCCTACCCCCCCAGGTAACAGGTGTGTCTGGTGCACTCTGCACCGCCACGTTGTTCCTCCAATATCTGAACCGAACTGAACCGAACCAAAGAAAGAGAGAGAGAGAGGGAGAGCCTGTTTGAGAATGAGCTGAGCGCTTGGGTTTACGGTGACGATATCGTTTGTGAGGATTTCTCCAGACGGGGAGAGCGGACGTAGTTAAAGCTGCGACACGGAGTACCAGTTTCCATTTGTGCACGCTTTGAATTTCACTTTACAGATAATTAAACAAGCAAAATAAAAGGACAAAAATCGCCCCAAAAAAAAACCGCCAATGGCCTGTTGCCGATATATTGCTCAAGCCTATATATGACCCACCGCAGACTTTAGGTACATTTGGTGGTGTGGTGGATGGGGTGGCTTAAGTAGCAACACCTGATGGTGGTTGGTTGGGCTCACGAGCATCAGGTTTAAAAACCCCGTCCACACACCCTGTATCATGCCCTGTATCATGACATGTTCCATCTGCTCGTGGCTAATTCCACCGAGCCTCATCTCTACAATAAACTGGCGTTAACAACCCCCCGTCGCCACTGGGGTGGCGTATGGTGGTGCCACACTGGCACCTGTGCAGGGACTCTCCGGCACGGGAAAGGGACACAGAAGGGCCGCCTGAAGACGCCCTGGAGCCACCAGTGGTTCGATGGGCAGCCCCAGCAACAACCCTCTCCCAACTGGTAGCAGCTAAGTTTAGGGATTGTTATGTTTAGCTATAATGTTCAAGATGATTAGGTTAAGGAATAAGGTCAGGGATGGTTAAGTTTAGGTATAAGGTTAGCAGCAGCAACGACAACACCAGTTAAGCCATCTCATCTTAATCCAGTCATGGTGGATGGTTAAGTTTAGGTATAGGGGTAGCAGCAGCAACGACAACACCAGCAGAAACTATAGCAGCAACAGAAAACAGCAGCAACAATAGTAGCAGCAAGGTAAGCGAGAATAAAGTTTAGGTATAAGGTTAGCAGCAGCAACGACAACACCAGTTAAGGTATAAGGTTAACGGCACCAACAACAGCACCAGCAGCAACGACAACACCAGCAGAAGACAACAGCAGCGACAAAAACAGCAACAGCACACAAGCGAAGACGTCACCGGAACCGGAGGTGGTAGCTCTCACCGGAACCAGAAATCTCCTCATCTGTATTGAGTCAACAGTGTGTACCATCTCATCTCAACGAAGTAACGCACAGCAAAGACGTCACCGGGACCGGAAGTGGTAGCCCTCACCGAAAACGGAAATTTCAACTGTGTGCAGTCTCATCTCAATCCAGTCACAGTCCTTTAATTAGCGTCTCTAAATTACAGGTCAAGTTTTTCATTCTGACCTCGGCAGGGCGATCCTTTTGACTATCTCTCCGAAAACACACCCTTCTTATGATCCTCTCATTGTAATATCACAACAGAAACAACAACAGCAACAGAAATAGCAGCAGCAGCAGCAACAAAAAAACAACAGCAAAAAAGACAACAGCAACGCACACGCAAAGACGTCACCAGAACCAGAAGTGGTAGCTCTCACCGGAACCGGAGAAGTCACTCAGATGGAAGTTGAAGTTGAAGTTGAGGTATAAGGTTAGAGATGCTTAATTTTAGCTATAAGGTAAGCGAGGGTTAAGTTTAGGTATAAGGTTGGCAGCAGCCACAGCACCAGCACCAGTATCACAGACAGACAGACAGACAGACGTCAGTCAGTCAGTTAGCCAGTCATAGACTGTAGCGAACAGCAAGGTTTTTGACCTGCTTTTGAAAGTGTTCAGTGTGGGGGCCTCTCTCAGGTCCTTGGTAGGGTGTTCCATTTACTTGGGGCATAGATACAGAAGGCAGCTTCTCCTGCTTTAGAGCTGGTACGAGGGATAGTTAAAAGACCACTGCCTGTGGACCTGAGAGTTCTTGCTGGTTTGTGTATAATGAGCATTTCTTTTATATACTGAGGCGCAAGGCCATTTATAGCCTCATATACAAGTAGCAGAATCTTTAAATCAATTCTAGTTTTGACGGGGAGCCACTGTAGAGATCTAAGAACAGGTGTGATATGTTCAAACTTTTTTGTCCCAGTCAGGACGCGTGCGGCCGCATTTTGGATTAACTGTAGCCGCTGCACAGCTGATTTCGGGATCAGTAGTCCAATCTACTCGTTATGAATGCATAGATTAATTTTTCGGAGTCTGCTTTTGACAGGAAGCCTCTTTATTCTGAAATGTTTTTTAGATGGTAGAAGGCCGATTTTGTGATGGCTTGATTTATATGGCTCTTAAAATTGAAATTGCCGTCTATGATTACACCCAGACTTTTGGCTTCATTCTTGCTCTCCAGGGATGGAGAACTAATATGAGCTGCAATTTTTGCATCAAAGATGAGTATTTCTGTTTTGTCTTTGTTCAGTTGTAAAAAGTTCTTTGACATGCATTAATATCATTAATACACTGAGTGAGGGAGTGTATGGGGTCTAGGTCACAAGAAGATAGGGATATGTACAGTTGTGAATCATCTGCATAATTATGGTAATTTATTTTGTGTTTCTTTACAATATGTGCTAGTGGAAGCATAGAGGTTAGAGGTTAAACAATAATGGTCCCAGAATGGAACCTTGGGGCACTCCACATATAATATCCACTTTGTTTGACACAAAATCTCCAATGGACACGAAGAACTGCCTGTCCTGTAGGTAGGTTTTTAACCAATTTAGAACCGTGCCAGATAGGCCGACCCATTTTTGTAATAAAATCTGATCGATCGAAAGCCAGATTGATAGGTGTCTAAAAGGCTGTTTGAGGTGAGATAGTTGTTAAGCTGAAGGTGAACTGTTTTTTCAAGTATTTTGCTGAGGAACGGCAGGTTGGAAATGGGCCTGTAGTTGGTAATAACTGTTGCCTCGAGATTGCTCTTCTTCAGGAGTGGTTTAATGACAGCTGTTTTAAATGCTGCTGGGAATATACCTGATTGAAGAGAGCCATTTAACATTTCTAATACCTCATGTGCTAGGCAGTTAAAAACTGTTTTAAAAAAGGTGGTGGAGGACCTGAGCTGGCCAACAATATCGTCCAGTCTTTTTATGTCGAAGGGCACGAAATGAGACATGGCTGCAGTCATATTACTGGGGAACTGAAGGGTAGGTTCATTTCTGGATGTTGAGGCATTAATATTCTGTCAAACTCAGTTTTGAAATTATGTTGAGAGATAAAAAAAAACCTACAAAGGAACATGAACCTGGAAAAATCTAATTTTCCTTCTAGAAAGGTTTTTTTTTTTTATCTTATTTGGCTGCTCCTGGCAATTTTAGAAATGCATGAGATAGCGGGTTTTGCTGCGGTGGGTCACATATTCCCTCCTTACTATGTTGACGACAGCTAGGCCTTCCTCCCAATAAAGACCCGAGTTTAGATTTTACTGATAGACAAGATGTGGGTAAAGGAGACATTTGATTTGAACCACGTGTTTTTATTGTTGACACTTAATAAGGTAAATAAGCTGACTATCGGAGGGGACGGAGGGGATGGACTTTGGCTCAATTCATCTTCAAGTTCAGCGATATTGTGTTTGCTGTTACAGACAGAGATTCTGCCCTTGAGTCCCGGCATCGCCCCCTACCCTAGCTTAAGACGTACCCTCCAGTAACACTCCTGCACGTATAAATACCTATGAGCTACACCTGAAGGCTTGATCAATCTGCCTCATTTGGAACTTTCTCTTTTGTATTTCTTATCAGTCTCATACAGCAGTAAAGCATGTGCAGCCATGTCCCTACCAAGAAGGGTGGGTTTAGAATGAACCTTTGCAAAACTATGGCAAGTCCCATCTCCCTTGCTTCCCATAGAATCCCAGCAAATTACATTGCCTTCAAGGCGGTGTGGCGGACAAAGGGGCTCAAGCACCGGCTGTGGACGACAGCACGGTTCCCTTTTCCCACGGCCACCAAGCTGCCTCGAATCGGCCTAATCAGCGCCCGCACAGCGCTGATTAGTCCGACTCGAGGCAGGGAGTATTCTCAACGTGTTGTTTGTCTTACAGAGGAAATCGGTGCGCGGGCTCGTGAGCAGCCCAGCAGAGGAATGCCTTTCCTCCTGCGCCCGAGAGGACGATTATTACTCCCGATTATTATAAGACTCCTCAGATATATATATATATATATATCCAGCACCACGGCCAGAACGACTCCGCCTCCATCCCTAAACACTTACCTGTGGGAAGAGACCCCACAGACGGTATTACAAGTCCCCCGACAACAACCGTTTAACCATTTTCCTAGTACTGTTAGTTATTAAACGCTGTGCTTTTCAGTTTTGTGTTGGAGCAGTTTGTCAGAGGAAATGGTGCGTGCTGACTGGTGGGGTTAATGTTAGGTTAGTTAGAGGTTGGCTTCTGCAGCAAACAGCAGAAAAAGAAAGCTTTAAAACACAAATCTGGTATTGGGTATTGTGCTAAACATGACACAAGATAAGGAATAGATGATAATGGCGGGATCATGGTTTCTGATATGCAGTGAAGTTGTTTACTGATTCCCGCCTCCACTCTTGGCTCCTGTTGGCATTGAGGATGTGGGAGCAGCTTTGGCCTCCATGCCACGGCAGAGAGGCCATGTCATGCGATGGAGTCCTTCCAAATTCTGCCATCATTCTCCCACAAAGGCGCACACGCACGAACGCACTCGTACTGTACACACTCCATCAAACAGTCACACTGACGCTGGCACAGTCTTAATTATTCAGCCGCTAATTAGCTCACATACCCGATTACATAACAGAGTTTGCTCAGTGAGCGGTGGAAAGAAGACACTTGTGTGCAGAACTTGCCGGAAGAGAAGAGCTTTTTGAGAGAATCTTTTTTTCCGGCTGGCCGTGCCGCTGATGCAACTTCTCCAGAGCATCTGAAACGCCTTGAAAATGGGAGAAAAAAAGAATTGGCACACATGTGAAGATGGACACATTGCACACGAAAACATGAAACCATTGGTCCATAAGGAGGCTGGTTATGCCGTGGCGCAGTGTGGATACATCCAGTTAAATGGCGGTAACTGTTAGAGTTTATTCAAATACTAAAGTAAAAGTATTAAGCCCTAATACAGTAAACACAAGAATGGACATGTTTTTGTGAGGGGTAAAAATGATAGATGGTGTGTTGTGTGGAAAGAGAGAGGGAGAGAGAATCTTATCTCCATGGAGACAAGACTGAGTAGTTTACCCTGTCAGGAGCAACTACTGTGGCTGGCTACACGGCTCAACTTTCTTCAATATTTTCTTCTTCGACCCAGACCTCCCTTTCTCTCTTATTTCCACCACCGATCCACTGTTTCTCCTCGTATCTTTTTCGTCCTTTTTTTGTCACGTCACTGCCATTTCTTCAGCTTCTATATGCTCCTTCTAGTCTGAGCCTCTCTCTCTATCCACCTCTTCCTCTTCCTTTTCTTTCTCTTGTCTTTTAGCCAGTCTTCACCTTAGTTGCATTCAACTTCCGCATTTTCCTCGATCCCCCTTGGTGGTTTATTGTATCGGCTCTCTTCCCCCTTGCTTTCCTTAGAGACTCTGATTGCTGGACGGAGTCATGTACCCATGATTGATAGCAAATCTGTTTCATTTACACACATTAACAAATCCTCTCAGAACAAGAGCATTTCTAAAGACTTCATGAATTTGTACATACCAAAGAAAAAATATCAAACCCTGAGAGAATATAAACATGGAATTGTTTGCCAAGCATTTAAGATTAAATTGAATTAGTAGATATTATGCGTTGCGGCTCAAGCCAATCTTTCACTCTTACACAGACACACCCAAAACCTAACCATCACATCAAAACCCAACACACTTTGCAAACACAACTGCAACAATGCCAGCAGTGCCATCGTTATATCTACAAATCAGTGCCTCTATGCAGTAAGTCTCCATATTTGACACAGGCTTTGATTTTAAGGTGCCAGACTTGATAAGTCTTCTTATTTCCTCCAAAAAGACTAAACACAGCTTGGATTATTGAGGTGGGAGCCTCTGATTTCTTGACAGATAACATACTTGCTGTCTGAGACTTTGCTTTGCGTGAACTTGCATACCACACAAACACAACGATGCACAGACAGGCACACAGCACCCCCACACGTTTATTTGTTGACATTTGGGTGTCGTTGAAGTTCACAAGGCATCATCATAGCAGCATGCTGTGGGCCCAGGGCTTAGAAGTGGGTGGTGGTTGGGATGGAGGGATGGAGGTTGTGGGGCTTAGCATCAGATACAGTATGAATGCACACGTCAACATCACTTTTCATTAGCAGCAACCCTAGTCGCCATCCCTAATGTGTACTGACCAATCTGGGATGAACGGATACTCTGCATGACTCTGACATCATGAAGTTTCCACTGCCGTTCTTAGAACACCTCACTAATGGCAGCTTTGATATTTCACACTGCTGGCTCAGTCGCAGGGGTTCCACCACCCACCTTCCCTGCTGACCGTAGATGGACTCTGGTGTGTGTGTGTGTGTGTGTGTGCGTGTGTGCGCGCGTGGTTAGAGGTCATCTGGAGGCTCAATAGGTCAGGCCTTCAACAACTCTTGCAAAATGTCACAGTAAGTGTCTGAACTCACTGCAAACCACTAAAGCCACAAGCATGTTCTGAAGTCAGTTTTAAATCAATCCAGGTTTTCCAGCTGCTTTCCATTGGCAACAGTGCTTATACCATCAAAAATTAAGTATTGGGCTTGTTGACATTTACAACAATCTTCTTGCTTATTCCAAACAAGGCTGTTTCCCCACAGTGGATCCAGGCTTGTGTAGATTGCAAAATTGTTCTTGTGTCAAATTCAAGAAGCTCTTTTTATGATTTTTGGCAAGCCATGCACCACTGAAAGTCTTTATTTCAACCGATTACCTCAGAGGTATTCCTGTGATGTAGTTACGTTTTTGAGAACTCTTAAGCTATGAGAGTCACATGCTGCGGCTCTTTGTGGATACAGTATCAAAGGGTCCATCAGGTCAGTCATGCAACATGATGCTATTGTTGTGCCAGGCTTCTCTGTAGCAGAAGCAGGGAACCACCTCCATGTTTGGCCAACTGACCGAATGGCGTCGTTCTGTGTGCACAGCACCCTCTGAGTCAACACACATAAAAGCAGCACCCAGCACTAGAAACAGGCTGATGGATAGCTTTAAGATCGAGGCTCAGTTTTTCCATCACACAGACAGGCACACACGCACGCACACGCTGGCACGCACGCGCGCGCACACACACACACACACACACACACACACACACACACACACACACACACACACACAGCTGGCAGGTTGAGGTGAAATGACACCTCTAACTCTAACTTTAGTTTCTATCTGCTGCTCCAGTTAATCCATTTAGGATGGTGCTCTGGCTATCTGGAAATTGGAACTGTGTTGGAAATCTGTTAGAGAGGCTCTGGGCTAGCCTTAACTGGACACACACACACACACACATTATACCTTAGAACTCTGGCTGCTGCTGTTGTCAAAGCCCATTGTACTTGCACATTGTTCTCCCCAGTTGAAGAAATGTTACTATTTGCTAACTGCTTATTGGTTGTTTATACACCGATCAGCCACAGCATTGAATCAACTGACAGTTGAAGTGAATAACATTGATCATATCGTTCAAATGGCACCAGTCAAGGGGTGGGATATATTAGGCAGCATGTGAAGAGTCAGTTCTTGAAGTTGATGTGTTGGAAGCAAGAAAAATGGGCAAGCGTAAGAATCTGAGTGACTTTGACAAGGACCAAATTGTGATGGCCAGACGGCTGGGTCAGAGCATCTCCAAAACGGCAGGTCTTGTGGAGTGCTCCTGGTATGCAGTACCTCCCAAAAGTTATCCAAGGAAGGACAACTGGTGAACCGGCGACAGGGACATGAGAGCCCAAGGCTCATTGATGCACATGGGAAGCGAAGTCTAGCCCGTTTGCTCCGAACCCACAGAAGAGCTACTGTAACCAAATTACTGAAACGTTGCTGGCTATGATGGAAAGGTGTCAGACCACACAGTGAATCGCAGCTTACGCAGACCGGTCAGAGTGCCCATGCTGACCCCTGTCCATCACCGAAAGCGCCTATAATGGGGACGTGAGCATCACAACTGCACCATGGAGCAATGGGAGAAGGTGGCCTGGTCTGATGAATCACGTTTTCTTTAACGTCATGTAGATGACCAGGAGTGTGTGCGTTGTTTACCTGGGAAAGGAAAACCGGTGGAGGCAGTGTGATGCTCTGGGAAATGTTGGGAAACCTTGGGTCCTGGTATTGATGTGGATGTTACTTTCGCACGTACTACCTACCTAAACATTGTTAGGCGGGTCAGAGCTGTTTTGGCGGCACAAGGGGGACCTACACAATACTAGGCAGGTGTTTTTAATGTTGTGGCATGTTGGGTATTTATATAAAGGTCAAGAGTTGTGCGGTGCGCAAGCTGATGTCAGAGACAGAATGGGAGTGGTGTCCTTGACGACAGCCTGGCAACTATAATTGTCGTGACAACCCCTAGGAATGAGCTGTCATGTGACACCTCTTCCTCAGAGCAGAGTCTATGGAAAAACACTCATACACTAACAGGACTTCACATGCGTGCGCACACACACACACATGCAAAGCTGCGTCAGCGGGGAGAACCCTTTTGAAATGTCTGGCATGCTTTGGGATCCTATGGGGGAGTCCAGCAGAGTTTCCAGCCCCCCTCCTCCCTTAGTGAAGCGCTGATCCCGGGCAATAGAGAGACCAGAGTTGGGCCCAATTTCCACTCACGCACCTCTGCACGAGCACTTTTACACGTGTTCTGTGTGGTCCTGTGTACGGTAGATCACACATGTCAATGAGCACTCGATGGATGAAAGGATGAAATCCATTGGTGCATATCTAGAATATGCACCAATGGATACAATATTACTTTTTTGCCAAGTTAAAATAGTTTGAGGTTTCTATTGTGTGCTTACTTATAATTTCAAACAATATACAGTAATTATAGAATTAAGACTCACTATTATTATTATCTATTATTATCTATTATCTACTATTATTACTATCTCTGTTTCTCTTACATTTCTCATTATTTCAGCTAACCTTTCTTTTCCAAATCTAATTCTAATACCTGACCCCTGTGAATAAATATCTTGTCCCTATCCCCCAATCCGGCCTCGATACTGTCATATCCAATCAAACTTCTGCAGTACCTGTTGCGTAGTTAGATTTCTCACTCCTCTGGAGTGACTGGTGCTCGAAAAGATTGGTTTGGGCTGCAAGAACAGGCAGTGAATTCTGTGTTCCTAGTCAATTGCCATTGCATAACCACTGCTAGAATTTAGAATGCATTCTGTTTGGCACTTAATTACTGTATGGATAGATGGCTACATGAACCGTCCTATTAGCACAAACATATGTTTAAAAAGGTTAGAAATGTGTTGTTAGGAATGTGTTGTTAGGTGTGTGAGACTGGAGACTGGAGTTCGGTAATTAGTAACAGCAGCGAGGTGATAACAAGCGCCAGCCACACGTTGACAACAGAAGTGCCGAAGCCAGCGCGCTGCCGGAAGTGACAGCGACAGCTCCGCCTGTCACACTCCTTATCCCCTCGCAGGCATCCGACCATTACAGGCACACGCACACGCACGCACACGCACGCGCACGCACGCACACACACACACACACACACACACACAGACAAACCGATTCAAACGTGCACAAGAATTCAGAGATGAATCCCAGCGAGGCTCAACGGATCCATCCACAACACATCTTCCTCCTCCCGCTCCTCTCTCCAACCCCACCCACCACCACCACCACCTCATCTTCTGTGCCTTCCGTCCACCTTTCTCTCCGCCCACGCCTGCTCCGATCTCCACGCTATGAGTCATCTGATCCAGGGGGCTGAGATGCTAGATCACTTTTATATCATCTTGCTGCACGACAGACCATGCTTGCACTTTCCAGGTCCTTTTTTTTTCCCTCCTCTCTCTTTCTCTCTCCCACTTTCCTCTATCCGTCATTTCACAACATTTCATGGTGCGGCAGTTTGAAACCTCCTATACTGCAGTGACTTGTTGTTCATTGCAGCGAGCGGTGTTGAAATTCCCCCCACACCCCCTGGTTTATGAGGGGGAATTTGCCCTCTCTTCTCTTTCTCCCGCATTTGTCTCTTTATGTCCCCGATTGAGAAATCTTTAGCGGTAAATCGAGGCAGCTGAGCGAGTTTGTGTGTGCAAACAGGTATGTGCAGACTGGTGTCTCCCACATCAATTGCCTGCGGGCGGTCCGATTGATTTGTGCCCTTGTGATCGGTTGTTTAATATCATGTTGCGGCACTTATTGACCACGCAGTGGTCCTCTTTCATAGACAAGAACAATCTGGACATAGGACTTGGAAAGATTTTGTCTTTGTTTCTCTCCTCTCTGCCAGGGTGTGGAAACAGTATGATGAGCATCGACATGTACAATGCTGGCTATCGCTCCATCACCAACATCGATTACTCCTCAGTTTGCATCGAAACCATGACTGCCAGGCACACAGACTGCCCCGGTATGAGCTGGCACCAGATGGACTTGCGCCAGCTCTCCTTCCCCGACACGTCCTTCGATGTCGTCTTAGAGAAGGCGACCTTGGACGCCATGATGGTGGATGAAAAGGACCCCTGGAATGTGTCCGCAGAGACCGCTGGTTTTCTTCACCAAGCACTGTCCGAGGTAGGGGACATCAGTCATATATGAGGAAAACTCACTTGTCTTTTGAGTCAGCTTTTTGAAAAATTTAACTTTTTTCTCAAAGATCATGTTTTTCTATCAATCTTTAGCAATATTATCAAACAAAACTACAAACACATGTGAATTCTAAAATCAGAACTATCGAAGGTTAGCGTAGCCCCCGTGATTTCACCAATAATTGCAGCTGGTCTGGGAGAGGAGCAATATGATGCAACATTGATTCTTAAAATGCATATTTAATAAATACTGATTGGTTGGGTTCCTTAGACCCTGCCCCAAAAACTAAAGAATAATGCACAAACATCTATACTAGTGCATACTCGTTCAAAATCTAAGTCTTTCTTAGACGTTTGAATGGCACAGTTTAACAAAATGTTAGGGGGGATGGAATACCCCTTCAAGACACAAAGAGTGTCTTGAAGGGGCTCGCTGCCTCGCTGTTCACTGTTTATTAAAGTTTATCAACATTAAACATGTTTTGCATGTCCCAATTGCACCAAATTGGACACTGCATGTCCTTGGGTCACCAGTAATACATCTGTTAAGTGTGAAATAAATCAGATGAATGGTTGTAGAGATAATTGAATGACAAACAGACAGATTCCTGCCTTTATATTTATTTAGATAAACAGGAATAACACCAATTTTGGACAGGAGAGAGCCAACACTTCGGAAGCTGACATCATTTCAATTGGCAAGGGGCTTGTTCTACGATCCACTCCCAACACCCATCCCGACCTCCCTGAAAAGAAGAGGAGGCAGAAAAAAACTGAAACCTCCAGGTTTAGAGGCTTTTTAAGGATTAGTAGCAGTATTTCCACCGTTCACGTGCACGTAGCGCCTCTGCCTCTGTTTTTTTTGGTGAAGGTGACTTCTATGATCAAAGCCTTCTACATTTACACGTCGTCCTCGCAGCCAATATGTCTAACTAGTGTAACGTCAAGTGCTCTTACGCTGCCGGCGACTGCACTCACAGCCAGTGTCAATGTGACAATGACAGCGTTTAGACTAACAGCCATGCTTGACTTTGACACCCCTGGGCCAGAGAACCCTTTCAAATGCAGTGGGTAATTTCTGAGTTGTAAATGGGAAATCACAGATGATGTACTCATTGTTATATACTCTAGTAAGTGCCTTCTGAGCATTTTGCTGACATGCTACAGATGACGAAGGCAGTGTGGCTCGCAAAGCGGTAGGAATCTGTGAGTCATAGAATCTTTTGTAAACAAATAAATGTCTGTTTTGGAACACGTCACTTGACATGATCCCTTTTCTTTTGAACCAATATTTTAATTGAATTTTGCATATATTTTACACACACCAACATTTATAGTTGCAGGCAGCAATACACAGGGTCCAGTTTAGTCGTGTTGGGTGCGTTTGACAGTTACCCAGGTTCTCTGAAACACAGCACAATTTTCCAAGTTATGTTGAGCGCAGCATGGGCTCCCCCCGGTCTGTCGTTTCCTGGTTGCTCGTGTAGCAACCACTATGCGCTCTACACAGCGCAGCCCGGCTGTCTTTAAAACAACCGTCCACGTTTGCCTGTAAACCAGAGCTTCTCATTGTTATAATTTACCGTGTGGTCTGTAGAAATAGAGCTGCACTCTCAGTGATGGTTGGCCGTTTGGTGCTGTGTCGGGCACGTCATTTATTTGTTGAGTTTTTGCCTTGG
This sequence comes from Zeus faber, assembly GCF_960531495.2. NCBI lineage: Eukaryota > Metazoa > Chordata > Actinopteri > Zeiformes > Zeidae > Zeus > Zeus faber. Next base: position 11,378,367 of record NC_137196.1, on the reverse strand, counting down.
ATTACATTATCAGTAAGTTATGTTTCCATGAAATCCGGAGAAAAGGGTTTTTCTGTGCATAATTACCATTACACAGGTATTTATTTTCCCGATGTCTCGCTGGATCTTGAATGCATCACTCAGCTGCACATTTGAGTGTTTTTGAGTGGCAAATTTTTAAGGATTATTTTTTATTCTATTTTTCATTATCCAGCAAAGTAATGTGGACCACAGATATAAAATATCAATCGAACAGAACTACTGACATCTACCAGGTAGGAAGCTATATAAATACACATGAAAATCGATAGTTTCGTAAAATCAAAACACTACGGAGTGACTGGGTTCACGTCCCACACTGGACACGGTCCAATTGGACATTCTCAATCGGAATCTGTGTATTTTTAGTAAATAGTGCGATGACGTCATATAGCATAGCATCTCACTGTAAATCTCATCTTGTTGACCATGATTTTGATGAAATCTAAACGAGATCCTTGTGACATAGCGGTTTAAACGACACCTCAACCGTGTTTGTAGGTTATGCTGAAGTATGTCTTCCAGATAGTTTTAGCTGGGTTGGACATATTTCGGCGTCAAATGCTTTGGCTCGTCTCTGTAATATCGATCTAAATTTGGTCAGTTTTTGCTAGGCAAGGCAACTTTATTCATATAGCACATTTCATACACGAGGCAGACTCAATGTGCTTCACATAAAAACACGTCATACAATAAAATAAAACAAAATAATGCATAAAAAGACATTTAAATAAAATAATAAAGATAAGAAAAGAACAATGTAGTAACATATAAATAAAGACAGAAGTGCAATGTAATTGGCATTTCAGCAGAAAGCAAAGGTAAACATAACGATTTTAGTCTTGATTTATAAGTAATCGGGATTGGAGCAGGTCTCAAATCTTCACAGAATTTTATTCCAGCTATTGGTTGCATAGTAGCTAAATCGTTAAACCTAAATCGTGAAATTTAGATCTGAATCCATAATAGCACCCAAGATTTCTGGCTTCGTTTTTGGTTTTCAAGGATAGGGACTAAAGGTGTAAGCTAACTTCCAGTCTTCCTTTTTTGGTGCTGAAAACAATTATCTCAGTTTTGTCCTTATTTAGTTGAAGGAAATTCTGGCACATCCAGTCGTTGACTTGCTCAATGCACTGCCGCAGCTGATTAATAGGACGATAATCATTTGGTGATATAGGTATATAGAGTAGATTTGAGTGTCATCTGCATAACAATGGTAATCAGTATTATTATTTTGCATAATAAGGCCTAGTAGAAGCATGTAGAGGTTGAATAAAGACGGTACTAGGATTGAACCTTGGGGGCCTTCACAAATCACGTTGGTTCAGATACACAGTTGCCAATGGAGACAAAAGAGTTCCTGTCTTGTAGAGGTGACCCGAACCAGAAGACTGTGTGGGCCAGCCCAACCCAATCTTTCATCCTTTCCAAAAGTATGTGTGGTCAGCAATGTCGAATGCAGCACTGAGGTCTCAAAGCATCAATATTGAAATTTTGCCGGGGTCGGTGTTAAGACAAATGAAATTTCCAACTTTGATAAGTGCTTTTTGGGTGCTGTGAAGGGGTCGAAAACCTGACTGGAAGTTGTCATAGAAGCCAGTTGAGGCCAAGAAATAATTTAGTTGCTGGAGGACAACTTTCTCGATGATTTTACTAATGAAGGGTAGATTTGATATCGGTCTGTAGTTGTTAATGATAGAAGCATCTAGGCTCCGCTTTTTTAGAAGGGGTTTAATAACTGCGGTTTTAAAGGCTTTTGGAAAGTTGCCTGATTGGAGAGAGCTGTTAACTATTTGCAGTATTTCGATTGCCAGGCAGTCAAAAACGTTCTTAAAGAAACTGGAAGGTAAAGCATCGAGGCAGCAGGTGGATGGCTTAAGTTGTGTCACTGTTTCCTCAAGGGTTTTGGAGAATGTGACATTAAATCGTGTCATTGTTTCCAAATTACTTTTATATAAACATGGTGATGATCCAACATTCTGGTGATCATCACACTCTGGCACTTTTCAAGTCTAAATTCTAAGCACGGAGGCTCTCTTTATAGATGTCATGGTGAACATGAGGATTTGCTTTCCGCCGATTGCGTTCAGCCTTCCGGCATTCTCTTTTCTGGGCTGTTACAGAGGCAACATTTCTCCAAGGTGTTTTTTGCTAACCAGAAAATGTTTGAACCAAAGCAGGTGCAATGACATCTATAACATTCACAATTTTGGAATGAATGTTATCTTCAAGATCATCAGCAGAACTTGAGGTGAGAGGTGGTAGCATAAATGGGGTTTTAAAGAGTGCACTAGAATTCTCATTGATGTACCGTTTTTTAACAGTATTTGATTTGATCTGTATGTCAGGAATAAAGGATATATCAAAGAAAACACAGAAATGGTCAAATAGGGAAGGACCAATCACAGAAACATTAGAAATATTCAGATGCTTTGTGATAATCAAATCGAAGGTATGCCCCTGGCTATAAGTAGGCCCTTTCATGTGTTGAGGCAGTTCAAATGTGTCCAGAATAGCAAAGATTTATTTTGTACCCTTGTCATTCGAATCATCAATATGAATATTAAAGTCACCAGTCATAAGTAGACAGTTAATGTCGGTGGAAATGCCAGACAATAGTTCTGTAAAGTCCTCAAAAAAGTTTGCTGAGTATTTAGGGGGCCTGTAAATGATAAAAGGCAGAGCTCTGGGGGAACATTTCAATACAGCACAGAGGTATTTAAAGGATGGGAAATCACCAAATGACATCTCTTTGCCCTGAAATACTTTTTTAAATAAAAGAGCGGCTCCTCCACCTCTTTTTCCAGATCTACAAACATCCATAAAGTCAATATGAGGAGGAGCTGTCTCAATCAGAATGGTTAGACTGTTACTTTGTTCTAACCATGATGCAGTTAAAAACATAAAATCAAGTTTAGAAATAGTAATAAGATCATTAACTAAAAATTATTTGTTGACCAGAGATCTAACATTGAGAAGACCCATCTTGGACAATGATAGGCTCCAAGGCCGATTTTGTTTGAGAATAGTTACTAAATTTTGCAGGTTAGCAGTGTGATAAGATTTCACTCTGTTGACTCCATTACTTGTCACAACAGGAATGGAGAAGGTGCCAGGCACCGGTGTCAGCAACCTTGGGTCCAGCTGATCTGACCTCACTAGTAATCAATGCTGCTGCTAGAGCACAAAAGGGTTGTGCACCGCCAACTAGGGTAGTTGTTGATGTGTTGCTGGGTTAAGTGGGGGTCTGTCTGCTTGTGTCGTGGCGGGGGCACAGGTCTTTGGGATGATGGAGGTCGTGGGCTGGGTATCATAGGCAGGGATGCGAGTCTGGGATCCATTGATGAATGATTTCATATCAAATTTTTCCAGTGTGTCTTAAGAGTTCAGTGAAGTCCTTCTTTAGCAGTTCAGATCTTTCTCTGCGAATATCATTGACACCTACATGCACAGTGACTTGAGTAGTTGTCGGATGTTCTGATATAATTGTGTTTATTTTATGATTGATATCATTGACTGTCGCGCCTGGGAAGCGGTATGTTTTAATTTTCTTACAGCATATGTCCCTAATAGCAGAATCTCCCACAATGAGAGTGTCCTGTTTGGTCCCTTGCTGCGGCAGGATAGTGGACCCATGTCCAGCTCGACTGCCAGGCAAGATCCTGGGGCTTACATAACTGGACCCATGTCCAGCTTGCCTGCCTGGCGAGATCGTCATGGTCCGTCTCTCGTCACTTTTCTGCAGGTTGTCCGCCGTAGACTCTCCTAGCAGTGGTTCAAATATATTCTGTAGCGGTAGGGTCAGTGGCTGGCTAATCCGACCGGTCCATGCCGGTCTGTGTCGCACTCTGCCTAGCCCAGAGTGCGGAGTGGTACTCTGGCTAGCTACTCTTGCTAGCCCAGTATTCGGATTTAAGTGAGCCATCGACCCGCATAACATGCGCAGTTCTTTGCTTCTTCGTTTTGCCTTTCTTTTGAGGCATGGTACCGATCTTATGCCGGTAGGTAGTATCTGCTGTTTGTTTGGTTGGTTTCTTTAGTACTGTCTTTGTCTTGTCAAGTTTTGGGAAAACAGTGAGAGTATCATCCATTAGCAACTTTTTCTGAGCTAGCTCATTGGTTATGGGCTACGGGCTGGACCCCTAACAATTAAAGGAAGAGAAAGGGAACATTTCACATATTAACATATTTAACAAAGAACTAAAAAAACAAAGAAAACAAAAAACAACAACGTTGAACCACTCAGCAACACACAGCAATTTCAAAATGATTGTGCACCTTGATGTCCAAGAAGCTCCAATAAAGGTTTATACCTTTTTTCAAATTCTCCTGCCCTTCCTCTGGTTATGTACCAATTGTCCTTCACCCAAATGTATAGAAGGCATATCTATCCAAGATAAAGCTATCCTTCTCCTTGTTCGCAGGAGTACAAAGTCAATTAAAGTGAACTGTTTTGAACCAACAATAAAGTTCTCTAGATCTATACCTTGTACACATATTATTGCTTGGTGAGGAACCTTCACTCCAACCGTCTCAGATATAGTCTGAACAACTGTTTTCCAGTATTTTTTTTTTTTTTTAATTTTGAACTGTCCCATACACAATGAAAGTGTAGTAGAGCATCCTTTCCTCCTAAACATTTAATTCAGGGGGGGCAATGATTCAGTTTGACCAGGGTAATGTTAGGGTGCTTTCACACCCACCCTTTTTGGTCCGTTTGAATCGAACCACAATCGGTTGGTTTGGATGGAGATCTGGATGGAGAACACGTATTTCAACTGTGATGTGGACCAAACAATCAACCCATGGTCCTCCTGAAAAGACGGGACTCGGTCCTAATTCAAGCAAACCATCGTCTGGTTGGTTATATGAGAGGACGCAATCAGACTTAATAAAGGACCTAATATAGGAAGCAAACCAAAATAAAGTGCATTGTGGGTTGAAAACGGATGTTGACATTTGTGTTTCCACTGATCTTATTTGGTTGGAACACCAAGTCATAATAATGAAAGCTAAAATCACAGTGCACTGCTGTTGCTCCATTGTTGTCAGCGTTGTCCCATAGTCTTATATCATTGCGTAAAGACTGTGAAGTGCCTCGGTCAGTCTTTATCATTTTATCTTCCAGCTTTGCATGCCACGGACATTTGAAGTGCTTCTTGTGTTATTGCTTATTGCGCTTAGTGTTTGTGATTCACGCTGTTACAAAGGAAAATGACAGCACAGCAAAGCGCAACCGCTGACGTCCCTGCTGATCGGATGAATTTTACCTCGGAGATTTTCTGTCCCAACAGATGAACGACCTGTACATTCATTAGTTTACAATTTCTGGTTCGCTTGACACAGTGGCCATGTGAACTCTAAAGAATAATGCAACAAAGTAGCAACGTGTTCTTGAATCGAAGCTAATTTTGCCAACTATAGGTGCATTGTGCAAGTTCCCTGCGTTCTCTAACCATTATTTTATTTTCATTATATTACCAGTATTGTAATAGCTTAATTCTCCTATGAATTGATTGCTTTTGTGCTTTTAATCATGCCATTTCCCAATCAGTCTCTTGTATGTCCTCTTGAACATACACCAATCAGCCACAACATTTAAACCACCACTAATAACCAGTAATGTTGTGTAGGTCCCTATTGTGCCGCCAAAACAGCTCTGACGAGGCATGGACTCCACGAGACCTCTGAGGGTGTGCTGCGGTATCTGGCACAGAGATGTTGGAACCGGATCCTTTAAGTCCTGTAAGTTGTGAGGTGGGGCCCCCATGGATCAGGCTTTTTGTTCCAGCACATCCACAGATGCTCGATCGGATAGGACCCTATCACCTGGCCATCCACATGATGAAGAAGAAAACATGATTCGTCAAACCAGGCCCCCTTCTTCCATTGCTCCATGGTCCAGTTCTGACATGCTCATACGCAGTCCCATATGCAGCAAGCTAGGATGCACTGTGTGTTCTGACACCTTTCTATCATAGCAATTTGTGCTACAGTAGCTCTTCTGTGGGATTGGACCAGACGGGCTACACTTCACTCCCCACTCACATCAATGAGGCCATGGGCGCCCATGATCCTGTCGCTCGTCCACCGGTTGTCCTTCCTTGGACCACTTTTGGTAGCTACTAACCACTGCATACTGGTAACACACCACAAGACCTGCTGTTTTGGAGATGCTCGGACCCAGTCGTCCAGCCGTCACAATTTAGCCCTTGTCAAAGTGGCTCAGATCCTTAAGCTTGCCCATTTTTCCTGTTTCCAACACATCAATTTCAAGAACTGACTGTTCATTTTCTGCCTAATATATCCCACCCCTTGACAGGTGCCATTGGAACGAGATGAGCAATGTTATTCACTTCACCTGCCAGTGGTTTTTATGTTGTGGCTGATTGGTATAGTTTCCATGCCTCTAGCCTGACTATGGTGGACTCCTTATCATACATTATGACATCAGAGGTGTATAAAATAAATACATTTGACTCCTCCCCTTGAGGTTTAGAAGTGTGAGATTTTCATATTGTAATGCTTATATTTTGATAATGTTTTTTTTTTTTTTTTTTTTTTGAAATATCGAATGTCTGACACAGCTGATCAAATGTAAGAAGATTACCCTTCATATAAAGGTCCTCTATTTTCTGCACACCCTTGTCTGCCCAGATTCTGAAACCACCATCTGCTCTCCCTGCCCTGAAGTATGTATTACCCCATATGGGGTTGAAGTGAGTAATGGGAGGAGTATCTTTAATAGGCTAATGTGCATTATACAAGATGCCAATAGTATTGTTGAGGAAAGGGTTCTCTGTTTCAGATTTTTTTGGGGTCTGCAGAGTATAGACACAGCTTTAATGGGAGGTTTGGTACTGATGCCTGCTCAATATTCAGAGAGCCTCCGATGAGAAATAATCCATTGCAGTACATATTTGAGCAGGCCAATAATACCATTTTCAGGTTTGGGAGCCATAACCCCTCCCTCCTTTTCATAAGGCAAGTATAGCAGATTTAGTCTAGGTTTTTCATGATTCCAAATTAGTTTACTAAAAATGCTATTAAACTCATCAAAAAATGATTTTGATAGTGGGAGAGGGAGTGACAGAAAGAGATAGAAATGTCGGTAATATATTCATTATGATGGTGGTTATACGGCCAATCGATATGGGCATTGTCATCCATCGATCCAATGTCTCCTTCACTTTGCCTACTCGTGGGTCATAGTTTGTTGGGACAATCGTTTTGATTTTGGGAGTCATTTTGACACAAAGGTAGGTGAATCCTCCCTTTGCATTAATAAATGGCGTTTTTATGAGAAGTTTCAATCTTTCTTCTTTTTTTCAAAAATAGTATTGATGATTTTGAGTTGTTAATGTTATAACCAGAAAACCGCCCAAACACTTAATTCTGTTGCATTGTTTGGTATACCGACAGATAGATTTGAAAAAAAAAATATATATATATGCTCTTATATGCTCACATCGTCAGCATATAAGGATATTATATGTTTCTGTTCTCCTTGCTTGATGCCGACATGATTCCCTGATTCCCGCCTGGGGTGCTGTTGGCACCGTGCTCCGGGTGGGTTATCTCCCAAATAGGAGCCTTTCTGTGCGGAGTTTGCATGTTCTCCCCGTGCTCACATGGGGTTTCCTCCACCTAACGTCAGTAAGGACCCCCCCCCAAAAACATGCACACATCATCGTCTGACCAGTGATGGACACTCTTCACCAGGTCCCCGGGCGCGTCCACGAATGCTGCCCACTGCTCCTGGCTGTTCCCCCGGAGGAAGGACAAGCCAAGGATGGGTTAAATGCAGAGGCCTCATTTCACCGGCCACCATCCAAAGCATGTGCATGTGTTGTAGTGTGGTGTGCTGTGTGACGATTAAAGATTCTTCTTCTTCTTCTATCTCTTGTTGAACCACTATCTCACTACTTTTTGGCATCCTCTGTCAGTGTAATTGAAACTGATCAAGAAATGTGTCCCATTCTTCTGAGGCTTGGGGGCATTCTGATTTATATAAATGTTCATAAAATTCTCAAAAAGTTATTAATTTAATTATTACTTTCCAATAGGTCTACTGTTAGGCTTTCAGAAGAGGTTATTATACTGTTCGTTTCTCTATCAGACTGTATTTTTCCACGCCAAAAGTTTCACAGCTTTTTCTCCTTGTCGTAATAGGATTGCTATAGCCACATTCAACTTTTTGCAGCTTTATCAGCATATCATTTATTATATGTGGCTCTCAAAAGGAGCAGATCTCTTTGTTTTGTTGGCTCATCCCTTTCATTTGGGTCTATTGCTAAAGATTCAATTTGTTTTTCCAAAGTTTGCGTCTCTGCATCTTGTTGTTTGGCCTTGGAGCTTGTATAACTGATGATTTCTCCTCTAATGTATGCTTTGAATGCTTCCAATCTCATGCTGGCACTAGCGGGATCTGTATTTAATTCAAAATAACTATCTATTTTAGGTTCCACAAACTTAAGTCTGGGTCCTGTACACCCTAGCATCGGCAGACTCATTTGCAAATGCATATTAGTCTGGAATCTCTCCGTTCGTTTTCAATTTCCAAGGGGCGTTACCAATGGGCGCTGACCAAAATTTCTCTGGACGCAATTGGATAGACCTACAACCAATCAGAGCATGGATAGACCTACAGTCAATCAGAGCATTGGATAGACCTACAGTCAATCAGAGCATTGGATAGACCTACAACCAATCAGAGTAATGAAACATGTGACATAGTGCTGGGCGAGTGAGTTTGTAAATTCAACTTTTAGCAAATCCAGTCGGAAGTATGGCGAACACATCTTTCTTATCAAAACAAGCTTTTGAGAGAAAATATACCTTCCAGTTAGTTTAATACTGTCGCGATAGTGGATTCAACAGACCGCTCCACATCAGCGGCAGCCATGCTTGATAAGGTGCCGTTCTCTATCAGTGGCCGCCATGTTGGTTGTTTACGAAAATGCCTCAACGGCTCTCCTCCGCATCGTCATCGTATCAAACCCGCCTCATATTAGATAAACTGTTGTGATTGGCCCGACCCTGGCAAGGTCGGGTGGAAATCTGTTTGAATGGTGGGGTGGCCAGTCGTATTCTGCAGAGTAAATCAAACATGAGCTGCAGATTGGTCTGGTTCCCAGGCTGGCTCCTGTAGCCATCTCACCTGAAATCACCAGTCAGAGAGGCCGTGAATACATTTCTCTATACAATATGTGTACTTAATGAAATAGCAGCATGGTCGCTTATTACTATGCTATCATACCTGCGACTTTCAATCTTTGCTCAGAGCTCCCTTGAGACAAGAAAATAATCGATACGGGAACGGGATTTACATGTACTTGAGTGACGAGTATTTTTTTTTTTGCCAGGGTTCTGTTCTCTCCATGCTTGAGCCAGATTTATATCCGCAATGTATTGTTTTAGTATTTTTCTGGTTTGTGCCTTGTAGGCATCACAGCCTGTAGAGCGATCCATTGCTGGGTTTAAAGTGTAATTAAAGTCTCCTCCAATGATAAAAAAGCCTCGTAGAGTGGACACAGTAAGGAAGAGATGTCGGATTGTCCTCATTTGGGCCATGCTGTACTGTATATACTGACTAGGTTTAATGTTCAAGTTCAAGTTCAATAATGTGACAGAGAGGATATTACCTTGAGTAATATCATACCTTCTGACTGGGTCTTGGATTGTTTTCATAGTTTTAAATGGTATCATTCTAAGCATAATTGTTGTATGGTGCAAGTATTCGTGATCCCTTTTTTTATTACAATCAAGCACCTCACAGTTTCTCTCCTATTGCACATTCATTCAGGTGAATTATGGTCAACTGTGCATTTAAGCAACTGAGTATCCATACACAGTCCGTAAGGTAACTATACAATTGAATGTACACTGTGGACATGCCACAAATGAATTGCCTCCAAAACTTCGTGCCTGGATTTTGACATTAATTTTCATGAATGGCACTCTTAACTCTGAATTGCAAATATGTGGTTGTTGATACTAAAATACCGAAGTAAAATATTCCTTCGAGGTCACATCAATGGTAATGTTCAAACATCATCTTTCAATTAATCGACGCCTTTTACTCAAACCGCAAAGCATATAACAACTATTTTGGGCTCGTTGTTTTTTGACTTGAATCTCCTCAATACACGCACACGCTTTTCTTCACGAGCAGAAGCGAGTCCTGGGTGAGTTTGTCGAGAAAACAGATGGGCGACGTGGAACTGAACTCACTGGCTCACTCTCTTGGCATCGAGACGGATTGTCTGATTTCTGACCACAGCCAGACTAACGAGACTATTAACGCGGGTGTGCATCCAAGCATCCATTACTCATCAAGGAACCAATCACCCAGACCGCATTGCTGGGTGGTCAGGGATGCATGTAACCACATTGTTAGTGTAACGCAAACGCATCGCTGATCACACTCGGCGGACACATTTGTCGTCTGCGTAAGTGCGAGTGCGTGTTAATAAAATAAAACCAAGTTGCCGCAACACCTGCTCAACACAATCAATGATGGTGAAATTTTCTGGAAAATATTTTGAAGGAACTTGCAGCTTTATTTATCGATTACCATGAATCGATTTACGTATTTTTCTAATCCGCCAACCTCTTAGTATCGCTTATTTTCATTGCCCTCGGTGTCTAAGCTGGACTGCGTAAGTGCGGGACTTCCACATTCTTGTCTGAAAATTTAACTAAGCTGTGTGGGTGTGGGGTGTTGACGGCCAAACAGGGAAAGCAGCAGCGAAAGTCAGCGACCGCTCCAGACGCGGTGCGGTTTACTTTCCAGGGCTGTCGCTATGTGCGGTTGTCTGTTAATAGAGTGCGATGATTGTGGGTTAAAGCAGACAAAGCCACAATCTCGTCCATTCCTCCGTGCTCGTGTGTTTTGACACCCAGCTCGCTTCATCTCAGCAGTCACGATTTCGAGTGTGGGGGAGTGTGTGTGTGTGTGTGTGTGTGTGTGTGTGTGTGTGTGTGTGTGTGTGTGTGTGTGTGTGTGTGTGTGTGTGTGTGTGTGCGCGTGCTTTTGGCAGAGCGGTGGGGTTAGAAACTACTGCGACGATCTTAAAAACATCCCGGTGTACCGAAGTGGGCAAGGATGGCAAACGATGGAGGCAAAAACCGATTGGCAAGAACGGACATGATGAAGGCAGGAGGAGGAAAATGATCAGAGAGAGAGAGAGAGAGCTCTGAAGAAGACTCATTTTACGGCGCTTGTTAAACTGACACACAAGGAAAGTGAGGGCAGAGAGAGAGAGAGGGAGAGCTAATGAGCAGTGCGCCAGTGTGAGACGAATGAGAGGAAGGTAGGGAGAAGGAGGGAGGGAAAGGAGGAGAGCGCAGTGCACTTTAATCTAGAGTCGGCTTTGATACTGTTTCATCATAAAACTAATAAGAATCTTAAAGCACAAGAGTCGGGGGGGGGGGGGGGTGGGGTGGTGGCGCGCAGGAATAAACTCATGGCAATGCACAAAATGGCGGTACAATGCAACCTCTCAATGTAGAATAGAGGAAAGGAGATGATTGGCCGCTCCGCCGCGAGCTCTCATTATCCTAACTAGCATCGTAACTTACTTCCCTTTTAATGGCCTGCAGCTTTACGCCTGTAGGGAGACATTTGCTAAGTCATTGGCTTGTCTGATAGTTCTAGTTATACACGCATAGGTTAGGGCATTGTATATACATACATATGCTTTATATTTCATACATCTGTTACACCCCGGGTTCTTACCAAATCCTTGAGGTGCTTGAATTTTGTCCTCCAAATACCTTGAAAATGGGCGATTTGTGCTGAAATGCTTGAAAAGGCCTTGGGGAAAAAATATGCTCATTGAAAACCTGTGAAACCTTTTTCCAGAATGGCTTTTACGACAGATTATGCCAGGGAAATGTGAATTAATCCTGCATGGTTGGAAATAGACACTTACGGTATAGTATAATAGTACACAGATACGCCACAACATTAAAACCACTGACAGGTGAAGTGAATAACATTGCTCATCTCGTTCCAGTGGCACCTGTCGAGGGGTGGGATGAATTAGGCAGCAAGTGAACGGTCAGTTCTTGAAGTTGATGTGTTGGAAGCAGGAAAAATGGGCAAGCGTAAGGATCTGAGTGACTTTGACAAGGACCAAATTCTTATGGGTAGACGGCTGGGTCAGAGCGTCTCCAAAATGGCTGGTCTTCTGGAGTGTTTCTGGTATGCAGTGGTTATGTGGTTAGCACCGAGCAAAAGTTGTCCACGGAAGGACAATATTAGTGGTTATTAGTGGTGGTTTTAATGTTGTGGCTGATGGGTGTAGATGACAGTGAGATTAATAATAGACATATACAAATAGACAGTGAGACTAAGATTATATTTTAATTCATAAAGATCACATTGAAAATTGATTAGTTTTGCGATCCTTGAAAGTGAAAGAAATAGTGCTCAATAAGTTCTTGAAAGTCCTTGAATTTCATTTCGTCATGCCCAAATGAACCCTGATTACACCATATACATAATGTTCAGTAATCACCCATCATCACTCGTGGCTTTCATGCAGAACTGAATAAACACGAGAGGGTGCCAAACAAGGCCCTCAAAACCTTTCTCTATAACGTCCACAACAAATGGCTGGCACTCACGGGAGGCGAAGAAAAAGACATGCAATACATCATAAAATATGCCAAAGTCATAAATGAATGCACACAAACTAGCACGGAGGAGGCACACTGTGCCAGAGAAACAAGATGTCAGGTATACTGCACTCGCCTTCCAAGGTACAATATACTGTAGGTCTAACAAACAAGGGCCGCTTGAACACACATACACTGTCCCGCATACACACTCACAGCAGAGTCCACGGCGCACTGAGGTGTGAAATTTATTTCACAGCCTGACACGCTCAGTGAATCACTCTTACTGTTGCTATGGAGACTCTTTGGTTGGATATCGTCTCAGACTAACACTTTTAATTGCTAACCTTTAGTCCTGCTCAAAGAGGTAAAGACAGGTTTTTAGTCGACTTAAATAGTTCAGTCTCATTTCCCAGGCCTGTTCAATGAGGTTAATACTAAGCTGTGGTTTTGGGTTTGTTCTCACCAACGAACCCTTGACTCGTCCTGGAGTGTGTTTGGCAGAGATCCGGATTGTTGTCCGATCCGGATACAGAAGGATGGTATGAAAACATAATGTTAAATCAGCTCTCTACGGCCATTCCTTCCGCTCTAAAGAAAGTTTACAAAAGCAGATTTGTACGGTAGATTGTAGGATTCTCGGTCTCTTCTGGATTGCTCCAATATATATTTTTTCATACATCTCTGTACTGGATTTGCAGTATTTTAGAGAGGGAAGGGGAATTGGGTTTGTTTTGCGCTTGGGGGCCTGTTTTTGTGAAAGGCAGAAGAGCTGGTGGTACGTTGGTTTGTGATGTCTGCACAGACTGCCTGTGCAGTGCTGAAGATTGAAAATAGTGACCTCATACAATTAAGACGGTTAAAAGAGTTGCGTGGGATTTACTAATCATTATCATTCAATTTCTATGAATATAATTAATATATATTTCTTCTCAACAAACTCGGGGAGAATGCTAGTGAACTTGGGGCGTTATTCAGGTAAGATATATATCCAACATAACATGTTGATTCAACATTATTTTGATCACATGATTAATGCTGTAATACCACCTTTTACACACCTTTGTGCATGAACATACACATAGTAGTTCAATCATTGGCATTCAAAGGATGCAAGAACCAGAGGTAGAATTCTGTAATCAAATGATTATGAAACAAAAAACAGAAAGGAAAGTAGCACTTGCACGTGATGTAAGTGTATTTTTGTATGTGCATTTTCAGTACGTTATTTTCAGTCTTTGAGGTAATTCAAATTACTTTTCATGCTGGTTTTCAAAAATCTATTTGCTATTGACAACTCATTTTTTTAATTTTCGGTATATGTTTCTACATGCCAATGAAGAACAGACTTCAGGACCAGGCACCAAATATTATTTGTTTTTGTTGTCCGGCCTGTGTGGGTGTGTCCATCCACACCCGAGCCAGGCGGGGTGCTGCTTAATGAACAAAGATCTGCAGCTCCGATGCAGGTCTCATGTAACATGACCACCAAAGCATTACGTTGCTTTGATGCTTCACCTTGGTTCTTCCTTGTGCAGCAACACTGGGTGTTTCAAGGGGAGTGCAGGGAATGTGGCGCTTTCAAAGGCGGTCCTGCAGACATATTGACTTATTGTATATTACTTTTTCTTTTACTCTTATTTTATTCTATTTACTAATTGAACTACGTTTTAGGAATCAGTTAGTTTAGTTAGTTAGTTAATTAGTTAGCTATTGTGCCAGTTAGTATATATTGTTCATAATCTCTGGGTGCGTTGCAAGGTCATTTCCCTATATGTTTGCTCGTATGTATATGTATGCGACAAATAAACATCTTGAATCTTGAATATTGTATGCAAGAAAGGATTCGAGGCATAGAGAAGAGAAGCAATAATGATGCAGAATGTACATGCCATGTTACAAATATTCCCAGGATAGTGTTCCAAAATCCAGTCCTCATCAACAATAAATCTTTAATTGTTAAGTGTCTGGCATGCACGCGTGTACGCACATAGTTAGTGTATATGCTCAATGCCTGCCCCCCAAAGAAGTCAGGTGATAACACAATCAGGGGATGGTTTCTTACTTCTCTGTAAAACAGCTTTAGAATGAGATGAAAGATGATTATCAAATGGCTTGAATAGGATGAGATGTTTTGCCAAGTCTTGGCAAAGAATACATTTTCCCACAGATATCTGGCAAAATCAACTCCTACCCAGCTAAATCAATACAGTGAAAACACACACACAGAGCAAGCTCATCGGAAACTTGGATTGAGGAATGATTCCAAATGAAACTCAGCCTGTCCGGCAGGTTTAATGACTGAGCAGAGTATAGAATAGAAATATAGAAAAGTGCACATGAAAGATGGAATCACCTTGAAAAACACTCTTGCTCGTCCCTCCTGTAAAGCTGGGTAGAGAGAGGGAGAGATAAATTATATACAGATCCATTGACATTGATTGGTTTTCTCTTGCTTTGAGAGGGGTTCCACTCTGACCCATTATCAGGAACGCTGCAGCCCTGCCGGGAAGACATAAGCAGGGAATTGAAAACACACACACACACACACACACACATACACACACACACACACTTTAACTAGAGACATGCACAAGCATTAGCTCTTGGCCCGTTTCCCTTCTATTTGTTATCCTCCACACACTTTGATTAACCAATCTGTTTTGTTGAAATTATTACAAAAACAAACCTTACTTGACCTTGCTTTCACACTTACGCAGTGGGCAAACACAATGGGTACTTCCTGTGTGTGTGTGTGTGTGTGTGTGTGTGTGTGTGTGTGTGTGTGTGTGTGTGTGTGTGTGTGTGTGTGCGTGCGTGCGTGCGTGCGTGCGTGCGTGCGTGCGTGCGTGCGTGCGTGCGTGCGTGCGTGCGTGTGTGTCCGTGCTTGAACGTCACTCCTGCGCACGTCAATGTTGGGATGTTTCCATTGGACTGTGTGAACTCTTTGTGCCAGGAGAAAGTGGATTACACCAATCCACTTTGTTTCTCTCCCTCTTGGTCTCTCATCTCTCCCTGTCATCCCCCTGTCATGTTCTGCTGTCTCTCTGGATATTCTTGTGAAGCAATTCGGCCCCCAACAAAAACAAGGAAATCGTGTGTGTGTGTGTGTGTGTGTGTGTGTGTGTGTGTGTGTGGCTCTGCTCCATTAGACACGTTGGCGCAGTGTAAGTGCACGCTTCCTATTAAATCCATGTTAATCCACTGTTGCAGTTCCAATGGCCATGTCAGCCATGCGGGGTTTGCATGGAATTTCTCTGTTTTTTCGCGAGAGGTCTATTTTTTTTTTTTTTCAATTGTGTGTGGCTTCGCGAGCCTTTTCCATAGAAACTCGCGATAAACTACATAAAAAACATTTTGTAAAGAGTGCAATCAAATTAAATGTGTTTTATATGAGCCTACATTATACAGTGGTACCTTGATTTACAAGTGCACTAACATACAGGTTTTCCGAGTTACGAGCCGTCATTCCGTCGATTTTTTTTTTTGTTTTGATTTGCGAGCGAATGCGGCCAGCATCCCGCGTCTCACTCGTTCACTTCACGCGGTTACCTGACCCTGGAAGCATCTCTTTTGTGTTTTGTGCTCACGTTTTGTACTTTTTGTGCAGTTATTTTGCCCAAAAAAAAATTCTAACCATGGGTCCTAAGAAAGTAAGTGCTGAGAAGAAGAAGCGGATGATGTCGATTTAATTAAAGCATGAAATCATAGAAAAATATGAGCGAGGTGTGCGTGTGATGGAATTGGCGAGGCAGTACAAACCGTAGTGCTTCTACAATATGTACCATACTGAAGCAGAAGGAGACGATACAGGGTATTACGCCAGCCAAGGGCGTTAAAATAACGGCTGAGCTGTGGACCCCTGTCCATGAAAAGATGGAGAATCTGCTGTTGGTGTGGTTGACGGAGAAGCAGCTCGCAGGAGATAGCGTGATACCGTTTTATTATGTTTTTATACAATATTTGTTATTTATAAATACATTTTTCCTATAAAAAAAATGGGGTGGTTTTTTGGGGGCTGGAACGGATGAATGGCATTTCAATTAATTTCAATGGGGAAAATTGATTTGCTCTACAAGCAGATTGAATTACGAGCTCTGTCACGGAACGAATTCAACTCCTAAGTCAAAGTACCTCTCTGCTACCACTGTATAAGAAAGCTAGAGCTGCTGATGGATTTTCTTATTGATACAGACCCGTTTTAAATGCAAAGAACAAACACACATATAATACGCAGAAGTAATGCAATACAGTACCCATACATGTCCCACTGACCAATTTCAGTTACCATTGTTGCTCACATTTCAATTATATTCTGACGCTTGGCGGGGTCAACCAGACAGACACAATGAAGGAGACGCAGACGAAACCTCCATGGAAAGCCAAAGCCAGTTTTATTGCCTGCCACAAGGCTTACAAATGCCCTAGGGTTGAGGTGTCCAGTTTGAAAATAACCCCCTGGGATGGCCGTGTCCCTTTTTACTACGGCCTTCTTTCTCACTTCCACTCGCCACCAGGGACCCGCCCCTTAGACACCTGGGCCAATTACCCACTATCCTGGACACCTCCCCTCCAATCAGAAGAACTTATGCAAATAACAACCCACCAATGAGCTTGAACCCCCGTCTCCCCCCTCTCCCCACACTATTAAAAGTTATTTATGGCAGATGACTATTAAAGCATTTTTTTGCACACTTTGGTGGCCAAACTGTTTGTTGAAAAAGATTTTAATCGCTGTTGTTTCCAATTCTCCCCTCTCTATGACAACATTGACGCGCCTGGGATGTTTCACCACGTAGCTGGTGAAAAACCACGCTCTGTGCCATGCCCGTACGCTGCGCAAACGCGCCTGGATCTCTACCATCACTTAGAACTTTATTAGGAATACGTGTACACCTACTTATTCATGCAATTATCTGATCAGTCAATTGTGTGGCAGCAGTGCAATGCATAAAATTATGCAGGTACAGGTCAGCAGCTTCATTAATGCTTACATCAACCATCAGAATGGGGAAAAATCTCCATGTTGATGAGAGAGGTCAAGGGCGAATGGCCGGACTGGTTCCAGCTGACAAAAAGGCTACGGTAACTCTACAACTCTGTACATTTGTGGTGAGTAGAAAAAACATCTGCAAAACATGCACAATGCACAACACGTCGCACCTTGAGGTGGGTGGGCTACAATGGCAGAAGACCACAGAAAGCTGAGGCCGCAGTGGGCACAGGCTCACCAAAGCTTGACAGTTGAAGACTGGAAAAACTCAGCCTGGTCTGATGAATCTCCATTTCTGCTGAGGGACACAGATGGTAGGGTCAGAATTTGGCGCCAACAGCATGAATCCATGGACCCAACCTGCATGTGTGAAACAGTCCAGGCTGGTGGCGGTTGTGTAATGGTGTGAGGATTTTTTTCTTGGCACACTTTGGGCCCATTAATACAAAATTATGCCACAGCCTATTTGAGTGTTGTTACTGACAATTTGCATCCCTTCATGGCCACAATTTACCATCTTCTCATGGCTACTTCCAGCATGATAATGCAGATACCAGATATACGCGATAATACCAGAATCTCCAAGGATGTTTCCAACATCTTGTGGAATCCATGCCAAGAAGAGAGTAAAGTTTTTGAGGGCAAAGGTAGGCCCTACCCAGTATTAGTGTAGTGTTCCTAATATAGTGCTCATGGCTACTTCCAGCATGATAATGCAGATACCAGATATACGCGATAATACCAGAATCTCCAAGGATGTTTCCAACATCTTGTGTAATCCATGCCAAGAAGAGAGTAAAGTTTTTGAGGGCAAAGGTAGGCCCTACCCAGTATTAGTGTAGTGTTCCTAATATAGTGCTCAGTGAGTGTATATTGATATGAATCCTGTCAAGTTCACTCAAAGTTGAACACAATGGCTCTGGCTCACACATTGAACCTGGAGACTCCCTTTTGAGTGGAGTGTTCTGAGCACGGTGCTGTGTTTCACTTGTTTCCCCACTATGCACACAGCACCGGGGAGTGAGGGGGTGGATGGGTACGGAAGGACTGCACGCTGTCCGCCGGGACATCGAGGTTCACCAGGTGGACACCACAATTAACCCCTCTCCCCATATCTGTGTCTGTGCTCACATGGCACAAAAGGCTCGCATCTCTATATTTACAGACTATAAACTGATCCCTGAAAATAGAGCCGTACGTCATATAGCGTTCTGCAGAGCGTGGTCGGCGGGTACATTTATTTGACTTCATCCCACTTAAACTTGGGTCCACGAAACAGGCTCTGAGGCTTTTGCGTCTGTACCCAAGCATTAGAAGCCCATCTCGAACTGAATAGCTGAGATGTTTTTCCAGCCTCTGTGTTCATTTACACGCCTGTGCGTGTTTGTTTGTGTTTGTGCTGTTTTGTGGCTGCGTGCGTGCGTGTGTGCATGCGTCACTAGATTCTGCCGTGGCAATGCCTCCCAGGTCTGTTTTCATGTGCGAGTTTCCGTATGCACAGTTTGCGTGGCGATATGAGCCTCTGTGTGTATTTCTGTCAAGTAACAAACTCATACGAATGTGTAATGTCATATGTGTGAACGTGTGTGTGTGTGCGCTGGTGCCTGTGTGTGTGTGTGTGTGTATATGTGTGTGTGTCTGTGTGTGTGTGTGTGTGTGTGTGTGTGTGTGTGTGTGTGAGAGAATTTGTTAGTCCATATGTTAATGTGTGAATATGTGTGCGTGGGAGGCGTGTGTGTGCGGGGGAAGGCGTGTGTGTGTGTGCGGGGGGCGGGCGTCCTCTCCTTCCCTGCTCAGCTGCAGAAGCTGGGCGGGTGGGGGGGGCGAGGGGGTGGTGTGAAAGTAGAGCACTGGAGCACACGTGAGGGAGAGGGAGCGTGGGTGATTACAATTCTGGCTGAGCCTGCGTACAGATGAGAGAAGGGGATGAAAGACTGTGGGGTGAGAGTATTTGTGTTTCCCTGCAGTGTGGGTGTTTTTCCTCGTGTGGGTGTGTTTTTGCCATGTGCATTTCCGCAGGCACATGGGTGTGCGCGCGTGTGTCAATGTGAGTTCTGGATGCATGCATTCAAATGGGTTTATATTAGGGATGCACCGATTGTGAAATTCCGGGCCGATATCGATGTTTAAAATAACAATTTGGCCGATAGCCGATGCCGTTGTTTTCCGAGCTCCCGTGAACGCAGCATCACTTCCTGCTTGGAGTGCTCCAGAGAGCCATGTGCGTGTCTTATAAAATTGATCGTCGATGGTGACATTCTCTCTGATAAAAACTGAGAAAAATGCTCAAATGGGTTGCCAAATATACTTTGGCAGCCATTAATATACCTGGGCGGCACGCCCAAGTAAAGTCTATGTGTGGGGAAACACTGGATAAACATCGGCCACTGCCATCGGTCTTATTTGCTGATAGGCTGATGGCGGCCAACAAGGCAAATACCGGTCGATACCGGCGTACGCCCGGTAAATTGGTGCATCCCTATTTTATATTTGTGCACACGTTTAATGTGTGTCGTATGTGTGCTGTTTAAGTGCATTCAAGTGTATTCAAAGAGTATGTCTGCTAAGTGTGTGTGTCCGGAATGGTCTGCAGAGCTGACGTTTCCTGGCTCTCCGGGGATTTTAACACGGCTCAGGCATGATTCCCTACATGTGCTCAGTCATCTACACACTCACCACTCGTGGTAGTAGATGGTCTGTTACACACACACACACACACACACACACACACACACACACACACACACACACACACCCTAGAAAAACGAACGCATACATAATGTACACTATATTAATGTAGATCTTAAGCAGAGACTTTCATAGTGCTTCTGTGGCAGTGTCGCAGTGTGTCTACCAACAACAGAAAGTGCAAGTCATGACTTTTAAGAGACAGACGAGTTTTGCATTCGACTGTTGCAACAGCAACAGAGGTTTTTGAGTGGATTGTGAGGCAAATGGACACACACGCTCTTCAACTGTGTTAATATAGAAAAAGTCAATAATTCAAGAGAATATATCACCATTTGTTCCCTTTTATTCATCCTTTACAACTTTTTTGCAAATTGTACTCCTTTATCCCAGTGCTGTTGTTCCTACATTATACCTCTCTTTATCTCTCTCTCGCTCTTTCTTTATCTGCTCGCAGGTAATCCAGCATTACGTTTTGTCCTGGCTGTGAATAGGGAAGCCTTTGGCCAGAGACAATTCTTCTGTTCCCTCTTTCACAAATATATACACACATATAAAGTAAATATGCACACATGCATACACTCGCACACAAACACACACACGAGGCACGCAGGCACACGCTGCCCAGCTCGCTGTTGCCTAGACAACCAGCACCGACCACAGAGCAGCGCTCTCATGGAAACAGCGGATGCCTGAAGGGGAGGATCATTAATTGGAATGAAAGAATAAGGGAGAGACAGATGAGGAAGGAGAAGAGAGGCTAGCGACAGGAACAGAGGAAAAGGCAACGCAAAGAAGTGGGATAATGAGGGAGAGTATAGATGAAGTGAAGTGTGCTGCGGAGCCAATTGGAACACAGCTTCACTGCATGCGATGGGTTTCCTTACAATCGCTTGGAGTTTTGTGGGTGGGGGCTGTGGGCTGCTCACAAACTTGGCATGTATCTAATCATTGATTACTTTTACTATATCTGGAGAGACCTTTTTTTTTTAATATACATTCTATAATTTTCCACTCTCACTGACTTTTTTGTAATTACCCAAGGCCCGTGTCTTTTAGCTCCAGAATTGACTGTACAAAGTAAACTAGATGGTTTGTCTGAAAACCATAAGATTTTTGGGCCTTCCTCATATAATTCGAATGATTAAAAAGTTAAACTCGCAAAACCGTTCCTGAGAAAGCCGTTCCAGTTTCCTTTACTGCTTGTGAACGAAACTAATTTAAAAACTCTCTCAGACTCAGGTCTACGTTGTTTTTTTGTTTTATTTATTCGGTCTCTCCCTCTCTCTTTAATTCCTTCCCTCCGTTGGTACCTTTTCTCTCCTTGGTTCTTCGATTATGAGGCGGTAGGATGCAGTGGAATTGATCGGGACAGTTTTTCTCTCATTAAAGCCTTTCAATATCAGAACAGAGGGGAGGTGCGTGGGGGGGCTGACCTCTCTCTCTACCTCTCTTTCTCTCTCCCCTGTCTGGATAGGTATTGCTTCAATCACAGGGCTGATACAGGACAGCGTGGAGGAGGTTAAATCCACATTAGATTCAGTCTATTCCAATCCACAGTTTCCAGAATGGAACGCGACCCATTATTGTCTTATCCCTGTATCGTTCCAGCTCATTGTATCCATCGTTAAAATTAGTTGATCAGTGTTGCAACGAGCCTTTTGGACATCTACACAATGTTTTACTGCTCCAAGAATGGAGACTATATTGGCTAATTTGGCACATTTTCATCAGACACTAATTTTTAATGTCTCTTTTTTTTTCTTAGCTCCAACCTTTTCTGTCCATTCTAAACAGAAGAGTTGTTTAATGTGCATTTTGGTTCTCTTTTTCGATCCCAAAGCACAATGGCATTCCATTCAGTGGTGAGCAGTGTTGCACTGTTTCGCTTGTGTTTCCTCCGGGTGCTCGCGTTTCTACCCCACCTTAGAAACTTGTGTAGCAGGTACACACTCCTTCCAATGTCCTTGACCAAGGCACTGCCCCTAGAGCTGGAGATGGTCCCTGGGCTCTGTCCTGTGGCTGTCCACTGCTCCTAAACAGTTAGATGCAGAGGACGATTTTCCCCACAGGTATTGGTAAAATCATTTTTTCACAGCTTTCACATGACTAATGCTGCATTCACATGAAACACAATCGACAGGAGACGGCAAGCCTCACTCAATAAAAGACAAAAGACAATAAAATATAGCCATGTAGCCATCAAAATGCAGCTTACTATTAATATTTTCTTGCAAACTTAAATGAATGTAAAGTTTCCTCCAAAAGGGCATTCATAGTTGGTTAACTTTACACAAGCCGACTATAAAGCATCATATTCGTCTCTAAGCACACGTGCACATCTTGATCTGTTATAATCACCTAGTTTCCACTGGCAATTTTTAAACATTAATTATTCATATTTAATTATATTATTATTACCTAAGTAAAAAACTGGAGCAGAACTTTACCGGACCGACTGCGCCGCGTGACACGTCAAAATACTCCATCTGCTTCCTCGCTACAAGCACCAAACCGCCTCCATGCAATTAATAAATAGGAAAAGCAACTTTTGTTTCAATCCACGGTTTTTATTCAAGCCACTTAAGTGCGAAATTCCAGTGAAAACGGCATCTACCGGCTCCGACTCTTAAACTCTGGGTCTCCAGCAGCCATAGCAGACATGCACAGTAGAGTTGGCTCATTGCCTACGTAACATCCGTCTGTAATGCCGTCGCGGATGACGGCAAAACGTTTAAATATTTTAACTTGGACGGCAAATGCCATGTCCCATTGCCGTTTGACTGTCTTCTCTGCTGGTCTGCCGTCATGCTCTAACGTCCGCTAACATGAGTTCCTGTTTTCCATCTGCCGTGTTCCATGTGAATGCAGCATTAGTAGTCGTCTACTATCCTTTTTAGACAAGGTCAACAGAGTCAAAACCTACAGACTCCTTACAAGTGATGACTGATGACGATTGTTTCGTTGCAACTGTGACAGTTAGTGTTTAGTCTATTGAGTCTGTCAGCGTATTGTGATGAAGCCCGATATATGCTCTCCATTCCATGTTAATATTGTGAAGATTTAACCTACAAGGTCATGTTATAGCCCTCTGCCCGGACCGTTGTGTTTCATTGACAATCCTGCCCTGGAAATAACTACAGAAGTCCCAGCACATGTCAAAGGATTATTGATTGTGACCTAGAAATCTCTCAGTACCTCATCAACAGATTGCCTCTAAAATCAAACTGCACTTAAAGAGAGAACTTTAGCCTTATTTCCATTGATTAATTGAATGGGAGGGAGGTCCACAATACTTGCCAATAGGCGTTTTTGCACCAAACAGTTCTGGGGACTCCCTGAGGGGAACAAGAACTGGGGAGGTCCCCCGAGAACAAGATACCGCCATGGACTTTTTTTCTGATTGCATTCGCACTGCACCGGAACTGTGAAGTGACGTCCGTGTTGTATTTACGCTGTAACTTTCACTGATTTCACCTAATCAGCACATTCAAATCTGTTTCTGAACAAATTTGAGGTGAGAAACAAACAACCAGTTGCAGCATCTGCACTCATGTTAGATGTACCCATGTTTGCTCCGACTTTCATGAGGCATGGGCTCGCATTGGGACAGCGCACGGGGATGACAGGGCGCATGTTAATTCATTCAATAAATGTCGTAAACTAAATCTACAGTAAAAACACTGGTGTTTTTTTTATGGGGGTTTTTTTCTTATTGGTTATTTTTTATTACCGCTGAGTGTACAGCGGCTGGTCCGCACCCAGAGCGATGTGACCCGACCGGGCGGACTCACTCCGAAGGGATGGGAGGGACCGTTGACTTAAGTCTGGATCAATCACCGTGCACTTACGTCACTGATGGTTCCTCTTGTGCCGGTTAGTCCCTGCCCTGGAGTAGGAGCTAAAAAAGTTCCTCAAAACGGCGCGCTAAGAACTACGATGGTTGTCTGTGATAATGTTGTCGGGCATCGCCATAGCTAGCTGTTGCAACCGAGCTTCATTACTTCCACCCCTCACCAAATGTTTGACATCAGCGGATGACTGAGGAACTATAGGGAGTCTCCAGTTAGTGCAGGGGGCATCTGAGCTTACCACAGGAAGTGTAAGTGTACCACAGTACACTGATGATTTCTCAGAGTATCTACGCAGAAAACATTATGTATGACAATTTATGACATGTCAGTCTAACATTCAATTGCTTTTATGAGCCAGACTAGAGTGCAGAAGCAAGCCGACAAGGAGGATATGCGATGCCTACATGTGGTTGCCGGGTGACAGGCTCCTTGAGCAGCTGATTTTTCCAACTCACAACGCCACCAAAGTGGTTTTAGTTTTAACACTACATAGACCACAATCACTTACTGGACGCCTCCATTATTAGCAGCAAAGTGTTCCTTTAGAGGTCTGAGCAGAAAAGGAAAACGGCTTGGTGTCAACGCGAGGTCACGCGGTGATTTTTTCAGTACAAAGTACAGTATCTCTTTCTCACTCACTCTGGCTAAGTGCTGCCATGTTTAACTAATCCCTCAACACAAATGGACTGAAGATAAAAAAAGACACGGCTTGAGGAAACTGTCCAAAGTCTCCGCTGCGCTTTCAGATATCTGTCTCTCATAGTTACTTAAAGGCGTCAGTCTCTGAAGTCTCCTGGCTTCATTGCACGTGAGAACATTAGTTCCACTATATTATCTCGCAACAATTGTTGTGGACACGTGGGAAGTAAATCAAGCAGTTCTGCATGTCTCCCTTTCTCCGTTAGCCGATGATGGAAACGTTCCAGGCTTCATCGCTTGATTAACCTTCAGAGAGCACGCCCTTTTCTGCCAATAAGGCAATGTCTTTCTCAACTTCCTTCTATCAACCTCTCCGGCGCGCGGTCTCAAAAATAAGTCCTCACCTCCCCTAATCAGTAACGTAATCCCTCCTCCCCATTCTTCTCCCCCCTCTCTGTCCATCATTGGCGTGCTTCATCTTTCAACCCTCTGCCCCATTTTTGCTGCTTCGCAGATGCCCTCTACTTGAGGCCAAAGCAAGCAGACAGATGTGCAGGGATCTTTTAACAGCTGGTCACCACTGCTGAAGACACACACACGCACACGCACGACAAGCTCATAAACATGCTAGCACACAGATGCACATGACCCCCTCAGATGAATGTTACTCGGTTTACTCCTTTTCCCAGGCTCCAGATGTTCTCTGCAACGTGAGCCCTCCTCTCGCTGCATCTTGTCGCGCAAAGAAAGACGAGCGGGACCCGAGGAGTCCGTCAGTCTGCTTCGAGCCGTTCCCTCTGAATCGGCTGTTGTCACACTAAGCGGTTTCCTGACAACCTCTCGACAATGACGCATTTATTTGTCACCTGCTCTGCTAGAAGCAGCACAACACGGCGACACTGACTTATGTCTCCCCAAAAACATGAGCTGCCAGTGGCTGTCAAGAGGCCATTGGCAAATGTTCGATGATAACAAATCCACACACGCACCATGGTATGCAGGAGTTGCTATGATGGTTTGTCTCATGTAGTTGAGAATAAATATTGATAGATGGATGCATGAATAGATAGATATGTACGTTATTCATCCCTGAAGGGATATTTCTGGGTTACAGGCAAATAATTTACAATAAACCTCTGTGTCAACAATTCACATCCAGAGAGTATAGTCCTGGAAATTGGACATATACTGAACTGTACGTATAAATATTCAGTGTATACTGTATGCAAGCAAGGGTAATTATAAACAGTATAAATATATACAGTGTTGCATGTTAAGATACATATCGATAAATTTGCTGCCAAGATAATGTTAAATGTGTATGCCTTTAATTATAAAACAAAAACCTTATTTAATTCCATTGTTGCGTTTCAGGCAGTGATTCGTTAATCTCTAGGTAAAGGTAATGTGTTTGGATTACTTGGATTAAATGTATGCAATAATAAACTTGTCACGTTGTTGGGATATGATATTTTGTCCATAACATGCGCAGCGTATAGATTGATGCTGTCATTTTTTTTAAAAGTACCATTTAAAACCGGCTGTTGTATGAAAAAAACAAAGGACAAATCCTCATGAGCATCAAATGTAACCTCGCCAGCACTGCCAAGCAGTTCAGCACTACAGCATATGGAACTGTTCACATATGAAGCTGCCGGGTCACCGCTGTGCGTGAAATACTTCAGAAGGAACCCGTGTGTGACGGCTGTGTCATTGCAGAATAACAGAAGTTATGTAATACCCCTAATCAGTTAATTGAATCACTTTATTTTTTTCCGCCACTGTCCCTGCGTCAAACACAGGTTTTGCGCAGTCCTCCGGGAGAAAAACAAAACGTAGCACAACCCTAGAGAAGCCACGCCTGGGACTAACTACCATTCCCAGGGAAGGTGTTCCTTCCTGTTTTTCATCTGCTGCTTTTTTTTTTTTTTTTTTTTTTTTTCCCCTGCCTCTCACTGCGTTCAGCCTTTACTCAGTGGCCTTCCCTTGTCACTGTTATTGTCCCACTGCATGACCCCAAATTGCCTCTTTTACCCGTGCCTGTAACCGCGGTCGGCAGTGCTCATTAAGGTTGTCTGCACGGTTTAAAAAGGTCACCTGTTCTCACCGTACGTCTCATCGCAGAATCACAGCTCGTGAAGGCAGAGATAAAGGTAATCTTAATTTCCCCCTCCAACATGAATGCACTTTTCCCTCCCTATAATTTAGAAAGCAGTGTCAGTATCCGCCACAGTCTCAGGTGTTCCTAACTTCTCTCCTAAGATTATCCACGAAAGCAATAATAACCATATTAAGAGTCAGATTACTATTTATTGTCGTACCACCGCAGGTCAGTGCTCTCAGTAGGATACTACTTAACAGTAAGCTCGGAGGCTACTATCCAGTTTCAACCAGATAAAAACAAGACTAGAATGAAGATGAGACGAAGCGGGGGTAGGTGGGAGGAGTCTTTATGGGAAATCAGATGATCTCCTGTAGCTGGTTCCAGCTGTAATTTCTGGGAAATTGTCTTTTATTGCGGCCGTCAACAATGAAATGTCTTAGGACTCACCTGCCGCCGGCCTTAATCACCTGTGTTTTCATTTCTTGCAGGCTGCTGCAGCCGTCAGCGGTTATGTAATGTCTGGCGTGCGCCATCGTGAGATGAACATCGATCAGTCGTATTCATAACGTTTTCGAACGTACCCCTCCTCCCTCACACCGAAAAACAAAACAAACCCAAAAAAAACACCTATCCTATCCCCTGGCCCGCAGTGTAGCACGATTCAGCGTCGGTGCCAAGCTGAGGAGTCGGCGTTGTTATGGTTGTCACCTTTTTTTAACCCCCCCCCTTCTTAGCCAGGGCTCCTTTTCTCCCACCTTTCTCTCCTCCTTATTTTCCCGCTCTCCCTTCTTTCCTCACCTCCCTCTGCCTCTCCAGCAAAATCCTCCTGAGTCTGTGCCAGGGCCTGTTTCCATAGCAACAGGTTTCCATGGAAACTAGGCGACAGTGCAGTGCAACCCATCTTCCCGTTGCAAATAAGTAGGGTGTAAAAATTCAGCCTTCTGCTCTCTCTGCGATTACCAAAAAAAAAAAATCACAATTAAATGTAGGGCTGCGGTTAGTAAGAAGACAGTACGAGTAGTAGTATTTATATTGCACAGAAACGACTTATATCACGCTAATATTTTAAACTCACATGGCATTTCACAATATTGAATGAATGCAGGTTACACAATGAGAATAAGTTTAGAATTAAGATGTCTGTATTTATCAAACCTTTTACATAGTTTTATGTCAGCAAACCCTAAATTCTTTTTATCAACTTTGCCCTGTCCGGGCGACTGACCAGTCTCTATTTAAACATTCTCTGTGTCACCGACTGTGTTTTGAGGAGCATGCAGCATTTTCTTTTCTTTTGCATTTGCCTTTATCCTGTCTCCAAAACCCATATTTTCGAATTTCACAAGGTGACCTATACTAAGGAGAGTTCACTGTACTGTGTGTATAATCTGCAACATCCACCTATTCTTTGTTGGAGGGTCCCATCCTCTGAAGCTTTTCACTTGAGCTCCCTCTGAGCTTTTTGCGTACCATGTGAAGACCTCAAATAACTCCACAACTCACTAAATCGTGCAGACGCACGGAAATTGGACACGGCTTTTATGTCTCGTCAAATTTAGTAATGGACGACATGAAGGAGATAATTGCAGCGCACTCTGAAGACAACAGCTACTCACGTGTAGCAGGAGTAGGGGAGTGTGTGTGTGTGTGTGTGTGTGTGTGTGTGTGTGTGCGTGTGCGTGTGCGTGTGGGCACGCGCATGTGTTAATGTGTTTTTGCTGCGTGTCGTGTTCAGATCACTCGTGCATGTAGAGAGCATCCACTTTAAATCATATTTGGGGGTAGAATGTGTTCGGGGAGGCGAGCCTCTTTACGCAGCATGTGTGTACTGCTTTGGGTTCTGCTAGACGGCAGATTGTTGCTCCACTACTTAATTATGAAAATCAACAGCCAGTGGGCACTCAAGTTTTCCCACAATGATCACGGCTTCCCTGACTGCCCGAGTCCCTGTCTGGTCTTTTGTCAGATGGAGACAGGGATGGAGGTGCGGACGAAATGGGAAGTGCAACGGAGAATAGGGCAGCACAGATGCAACAAAGCAGGGCTGGAAGGAAGGGGGAAACCTGATCTCCCCCATGTAAATAAGGTTTTCCGTCTCTGCAAAATATGGACGGGAACGCATTACACGGATTCTCAGATTGTAATAAATGTTTTGTTTTTTAGGATAAGGTTTGTTTTGTGTGTGCAGCCAATGCCCCATTAAAACATTGTTTTGCATGAATTGCTCCCCCTCCCCCAAGGGACTGCATTGAAGCACGTTGAAAAGATAATACGCGGTTCTAACTCCATTTATTGTGCAGCGATCTACGAATATAAGGTCTGTGCATTTGTAGATCATGAAAAAAACTTTCCCTTAATGGGTTGTAAATGTTGCAAATGCAATGTTTTACTGGTTTAAAATGAAACAAACCTATCTTTTAAAGCATATAAGAACTTGAAACTACATAAATACCCGTCTTGACATATCCTGACATAGTTTACAACTTATTTCACCGGGAAACGCATGGCTTCATATGGCGCAAGTGGGAGGCTGAGACTGGGTGGGTGGGCAAACCTCAGCCCACCCTCTTATGCTGAAGTCTGCCTTGTAGGTGAGCACGTGGGGAGGCTCTGTCGAGGCAGCCTGCTTCCTGAGCTGCATTCTGCCTGCAGGAACGACCCGCACAAAAATAGCTCACAAATATGGCAACAGTTCACCAAGTAAGCCGCGCAAGTCAGAATGCACGCAGGGGTCTCTTGGATTGGAAGTGACATTTTAAGGTTAACCGAATCAACTCGGAGCAGTGAGCGTTTTTGTTTTCTCTGGTATTTCCTGTGATGGGCCAGAAGTGGAAGCAGAATGGAATGGTTTTGAATTCCTTACAGGGACTTAATTCTCCTTAATCAATGTGTGAAAACTGTCTACTGGTTTTACCTGTAGTGTTGTCTAACTCTTTGATGTGTACAGGGTTATTGTTTACCGTCAATAGGGCTCAACAGTAAGTTTCCAAAAGTGAATGTTCCAATCATTTTCTGAATCAATGATTTTGGTTATAAACCATAATGTGGTAACCATCTAAGGTAGACTTACCACCAGCTATGAGATTGTGAAGTGATGGTATATGCTCCTGTAGAAGAAGCCACACAAGTCTGTATGATATCAACCTTGTTTTAAGAAAAACATGATTTCTTTGTGATGTCATGGAGAAGTACTATACTACCCACAATCCTGAAATATAACAGCGACGTCTCTGATTGGTGGAGCTCGCTGTTACCATGGAAATGTATACAGCACCCGCGAACATCACTGTCGGTTAGTGAGTTACTGCTACCAACTTAACTGAAACAATATATGCTGTATACACACACAACTTCTTCTTCTTGTGGCTGCTCCCATTAGGGGTGGCCACAGCAGATCATCTGCCTCCAATACCTTCTGTTCTGCGCATCTTCCTCCCTTACACCAACACTCCCTCACCGCATCCATAAACCTTCTCTTTGGCCTTCCTCTTTTCCTCTTGCCTGGCAGCTCCATCCTCAGCGTCCTTCTCCCAGTGTAACTCTCATCTCTCCTACACACGTGTCCAAACCATCTCAATCTGGCCTCTCACTTTTCCACCAAACTGTCCAACCCGAGCTGTACCTCTAATGTACTCATTCTTAATCCTGTCCATCATTGTCACTCCCGGATGGACAGGATATCTTGTGTTGAGTGACTCTCAACATCCTCAACTCTGCCACCTCCAGTTCAGCCACCTGCCTTTTCGTCAGGGGCACCGCCTCTAAACCGTACAACATAGTTAGTCTCACTACCATCCTGTAGACCTTCCCCTTCTGGACCCTTCTGTCACAGATCACTCCGGACACTCTTCTCCACCCACTCCACCCTGCCTGTACTCTCTTCTTTACATCTTTCCCACACTCTCCGCTGCTTTGGATGGTCGACCCCAAGTACTTGAACTCATCCACCTTCTCCACCTCCACTCCTTGCATGCTCAGCTTTTCGCCGCCCTCCCTCCTATTCAGGCACATGTATTCTGTGTTATTCCTGCTGAATTTCATTCCTCTTCTCTCTAATGCATGCTTCCACTTCTCCAGGCTCTCCTTAACCTGTTCCCTACTCTCGCTACAGATCACAATGTCATCCACGAACATCATACTCCACGGAAACTCCTGCCTGAATTAATCTATTAACCTCTCCATCACCATTGCAAACAAGAAAGGGCTCAGAGCTGATCCTTGATGCAATCCCACCTCCACTTTGAATGCCTTTGTCATGCCTACTGCTCACCTTACTACTGTCTGACTGCCCTCATACATATCCTGTACCACTCTTACGTACTTCTTTGCCACCCCCGACTTCCTCATGCAATACCACACTTCCTCTCTCGGCACCCTATCATATGCAACTCCCTCTGGCCTTCCCTGTACTTTTCCATCAGCATTCTTAAAGCAAACATTGCATCTGTTGTACTCTTTCCTGTCATGAAACCATACTGCTGCTCGCTGATCCCCACCTCTCCTCTTAACCTAGCCTCCATTACCCTTTACCATAGCTTCATGCTGTGGCTGATCAACTTTATTCCCCTGTAATTACCACAGCTCTGTACGTCTCCCTTATTCTTGAAGATGGGTACCAGTACACTTCTTCTCCACTCCTCCGTCATCCTCTCCCTTTCCAGGATGGTGTTAAACAGTCTCATTAGGAACACCACTGCCATCTCACCTCAACATTTCCATGCTTCCCCCGGTATGTCATCTGGGCCAACTGCCTTTCCACTCTTCATCCTCTTTAATGCTGTTCTCACCTCATCCTTGCTAATTTGCTGCACTTGATCCACTATCCCCACATCATCCACTGTTCTCTCCATCTCATTTTCTTCATTCATCAACTCCTCAAAGTACTCCTTCCAAAGTACTATTTCCTCAACACACTCTCCTCACTAGTCAGCACATTCCCATCATTATCCTTCATCACCCTAACCTGCTGTACATCCTTCCCAGCTTGGTCCCTTTGTGTTGCCAATCGGTACAAGTCCTTTTCTCCTTCCTTACTGTCCAACCGCTCGTACAACTCATCGTATGCCTTTTCCTTTGCCTTTGCCACTTCTCTTTTCGCCTTGCGCGACATTAGCTTGTGCTCCTGTCTACTTTCTTCATCTCTCTGACCATCCCATTTCTTCTTCGCCAACCTCTTCTGCTCTATGCTCTTCTGTACTTTCTCATTCCACCACCAAGAGTCCTTGTCTTCCTTCCTCTTCCCGCATGATACACTGAGTACCTTCTTGGCCGTCTCCCTCACCACTTCTGCAGTTGTTTCCCAGTCATCTGGTAACCATTCATTCCCACCTATTGCCTGCCTTACCTCTTCCCTAAATTGCATGCAACACTCCTCCTTTTTCAACTTTCACCATTTTATCTTTCACTCTCTTCCTCTTCTTGGCCTCCAGAGTCATCCTACAGATCACCATGCGATGCTGCCTAGCAACACACTCCCTTACCACCACTTTGCAGTCACTAATCTCTTTCAGATTGCACCTCGTGCATAAGATGTAGTCCACCTGTCTGCACCTTCCTGCACTCTTGTATGTCACCCTGTGTTCCTCCCTCTTCTTGAAATACGTATTCACAATAATGTGACTCTTGAATAAGATATTTAAAATAATTTTATTGTTGTAAATTATTATTTGCTCATAATTTGACTGTTTAATACAATATTTACATTATTATTTTTCTGTGTATAATATGACTGTTTGATGACGAGATATATACATCATAAATGTAGAGTCACTCTTATAAATAATATAAATGTTAAATCCTACCTCCCAAAGTGAGAAAGGGCAGCAGAACCTTCAGCATCTTGGATCAGTCTCTCTCTAGTGTTTCACTTTCATTTACTGCAGGACTTTTAATTATAATAAAGTCGCCCTTTCACTTTCTGTTTACGGTAGAATTTAAATGTATATTTAATACAACACAGTCAATTAATGCTATTGTATAATTATAGAATGCAGAATCGCGATTGTGGCGCCTCCCCTTGCGGCTGCCTGCGCGAGCACCTTGTGTCCATTACGCACATTTTTTTTGTATTTTTAGAGCTTATAGAGCTTATTGTGCGTAATGGGTGTCATGACATTTCACTGCATATATGTATGACTGTATGTATATGTATGTGAAAAATTATCTCTTGAACTTGAACTTGAACAGCCAATTCCATCCTTTTGGCGAAATCCACCATCATCTGTCCTTCCACATTCCTCTCCTTGACACCATATCTACACATCACCTTCTCATCACCTATGTCTCTGATCATATGCACTGACCACATTCATTATCACCCCATCAATTTCCAGCTTCATGCTCATCACTCTGTCCGACACTCTCGACCTCCAAAACACTCTTGACATCTTCTTCCTTCAAGACTATCCCTACCCCATTTCTCCTGCCATCCACTCCATGGTAGAACAGTTTGTACCCGGCTCCGATACTCCTGGCCTTACTCCCCTTCCACATGGTCTCTGGTACACATAGTACATCTACCTTCCTTCTCTCCATCATGTCAGCCAGCTCTCTCTCTTTACCCTTCATAGTGCCAACGTTCAAAGTTCCTACTCTCAACTCTACTCTCCTACCCTTCTTCCTCTCCTGATGTCTCCAGACACCCCTTCCCCCTCTTCTTATTTTCAGCCAACAGTAGCACAATTTCCACCCAGTGGCGGTCGTTGTTAACCCGGGCCTCGACTGATCCGGTATGGAAATCAGATTTGTTGTCCGCATGTTTCATTTGGCATGGTTTTTACACCGGATGCCCTTCCCGACACAACCCTCTCTATTCATCCGGGCTTGGGACCGGCACTGATGATACACTGGCTTGTGCACCCCCAGTGGCGAGATATACACCCACAACACAAACTACATTATATTATTATTAACACTATTATTAACAATACGAAAACTAATAATGACGAAGGTTAATTTCAAGAAGAAGCGCGCTAAACCATTGTTAGGTTGGAGGTCTTTGGAAAGGTGTCATTTGAATGGTTTATGGGATGAATAGTTCCTTCACTCTTAAAATAATTATGTACACAGTCTTGTACCTTTGCCTTTTTTTCCATTTTCCAAAATGTTTTTGCTCCGAATCAAATTTTTTATGGTCATGATTCATCTCGTAGTTGGTGGGCTTAGTTCCAGGCTTAAAACTCTTTCTAGAATTTTCTGAATTGTCGATAAAGTGAATGAGCAGGAGATTCACTTGCGGAAACTGAGCCGTTCAAAAAGTGGGTGGTTACTGTTGAGCTCTATTAGGAGCCTGCTGTAAGAAATGTACCGTGGAACAGACAACGCAACTCACATTTGCTAACATGAAGTTAAAACTGACCAGTGCAGTGTTTGGAAACATGATGTTTAGTTGAGGTCTTCATTAACTGTCATACTAACCCTGTGTTATGAAACCTTATATCAACCACAGCATTTGTTTCTCAAAAATCGTCAGAGTGTAATCACTGTCCAGGGGTCAGATGAAAGTGAATGCCTCTGAGTGACCATGGCGTGTGACCCGCTGTCTTCTGAGTATGCGTGCATGAGATTATCAACTCTGCACAACGGTGTAGGTAGGTGTATTAATCCCAGTCTGCTGTAGACTGTCTGCAGTCTCTAACCTTACCGGTATCATGAAACCTATCAGTTGACTCAGTTATGGAAGTAATCCTATCTATATCTCACCTTTTACCGATCTGTAATCTCTGCCGATGTCGACATTTTACTTATTCTGCTGAAGGAATACATAACACTTAAAATTACACTATTAATCCCTCTGGGGAAATCCAGGTGTCACAGCAGCAGTTTTTGTTTATTCATTTTTAATAGTTCTGTCATCGCTGGAGCGTTGGTTAAGTTTGTGTTGGTCAGTAGTTCGGAGGTAACAAGCATAGATGCAAGGAAGATGCGGTGAAAATGGGCAAAAACAAAAAAAAAAAAGAGATGATTTAGCTAAAGGGCAGGTTTTTGGATTCTCCCCCGTTGCGTCACTAACTATAGGCCAAATCAAATGCCGGTGACAGGGTATTGATTTTCATCTCAGACGGTGAGGACTGCAATAACACGGTTTTAGAGAGTTTAGAGGAGCTGTGCATCTCCGGGCCGTAGAAGGACAGAATGAGGCGTTTAGCACTTTGCTACAATGAGGCCGCGATGACCAACCGCAGCATCGCCATTCAGGGGGAAAGAAAGGTTGGGGAAGGCGAAGTCCACAACCCCAAGTGGCACCCAACAGCACTCTGTTAGTTATTGAGGTGTAGCTATAAAAGCGACTCTCCTACTATAATGGCACACAAGTGTGGGTTCTTGGACCCTGCAGCTGTGGTTTAATATGCTTCCTCAACAATGACCCCTTGTTTTATTTTAAATAGTACATTATGGGATACGCTCGCCAGTGTTTTCATATTCAAATATTTTACCGGATGTAGTATGTCAGCTTGGTACTTTTCACACACCACTTGATGTGTACTGTGGTTTTAGACATATTAACAACACTCACATGCGCATTCAACGTACATAACCATTGAAAAAAAACAGGGTCTGCAATACCTAGGCTTCCGTTTTGAGTGACCACCTCAGGTAGAGCGTTGTTATTGTTGTTTGCCGGAGGGTGCCATACTGGCGTTCTTGCCAGCATGAATTCTGCCATTCTATCTGCTGATTCCAGCAATGGTAAGAAGTAACTGGGAGGTGAGGGCCGTGCTTCTACTCCTGCTTAGTACGCCAAGTTAGTATGTGAGCTTGTATGTGATTTTGGGATCAAGGCAGAATATTTATTGGAAATTGATAAGTTAAATGGATACTGTGTGTGTGATTTTGTGTTAATGTCAAAGCGTATAAAAAAGAAAGTAGGTTTTGTGTGTGTGTTTTTTACATAAACGAGAGAAAGGAAGACAGAGAGAAAGGAAGACAGATACAGTATCTGTCTTTTCTACATTTTCCTTTGCCACTGACATTTTGTGTCCCTCCGGCAATGTGATGGTCTCATGAGAACATTCCTCTGGCTTTTTGTCCTCATCACCTGTGACTCATTGACACCTCCTTCTCTTGACTGTTACATCCAAACCACCAGCATCAGTCTGACAGACTCAGGCCACCCACATCAGGCTGATGATCGGTCAGCCGGGTGATGATCATTTGACATTACGTTTCACTTGGGGTTGTTCAGGAACCATGGTGAAATCAGTAGTGATGTCAACATGACTGTCATTGTTAGTGCTATCACACTTAAGGAATAGAATTTTCACGCACTCAACCTTTCACCGGCCCTGCCTTCCATGTCTGTCGGATGGAGTCCAAGTCGGACTGACTTAAGCCATGTTTCCACTGCAGGAACTTTCCCCACAAACTAGGAACCTTTGGAGGAATTCAGTGCGTTTCCACAGCAGGAACCAGGGTCTAAAATAATTAAATTAATGGCCCTCTAGTAATCTAAAGTTTGCTGGTTCGATCCCAGGCTCCTCCTGCTAGCTGTAGTGTGTGTGTAGTGCTGTAGTGTCCTTGAGCAAGACACTTAACCCCTAATTGCTCCTGATGGACGCAGCCAGCTGCGTCCGTCGGTGTTTGAATAATTGTAAGTCGCTTTGGATAAAAGCGTCTGCTAAATGTAATGTAATGTAAATTAAGTTCCGGGAAACAAAAAGTCCCTGCTCAGAGGGAGGTACTTTTCAAAAGTCCAGGAACTTCGGGGGTTGGGCAGCGCTGACCATATCTGATTGGTTGAGTACTCGCAGCAATTTTTTTAGATCTGGAGCTGCAAACCGACTTTATATACAGGGTGTTTTTTGTTCTAAAAATGTTCAGTTTGTGCAAAAAAACTAACCAACTAAATATTGTGTGTGTGTGTGTGTGTGTGTGCGTGTGCGTGTGTGTGTGTGTGTATTCACACATGACACACACCATTCAGTGGTTAGCACTGTTACATACACACATACATGTATGTATGTATTTATGTATGAATGTGTATATATATATGTATATATATATATATATATATATATATATATATATATATATATATGGCAGTTTCGCCTACCACAAACACTGCAAGCATAGATGCAAGGAAGATGCGGTGAAAATGGGCTGCACTTGCCAAAGTGGCGTTTTCGACCCCCGTGTGTGATCACGATTTTTCAATCAGTTTCAAACTTGAAAAGAATCTTGATTGTGAGAGTGAATATTTATTTTGACAGTTACTACAAGGACAGAAGAATGAAATGGATCATCACTTTAGTTGTCTTTCTTTATCCATTTTATTCTTCTTGTTGGTGTCTAGTCTTCTGCATTACTGCCACCTACTGGACTGGAGCAGTTTGTTGTTTAGCTTTTCATATGTCAGCAGACTAATTTCCATAATCTTCACTGGTCTTTAGTCCGCGGTGGAAACGCGGGCAACATCAGGCTGACGGAACCTTTTAGTTCCTTCAATAAAGTTCCCGGGACTAAAAGTTCCGGGTACTTTGGGTGGAAACACGGCTTTAGTGTGATCTTTAGGAAGGGGTCACTACAGTAATAGCTTTGACCTCCAGTTATTTAGTGTACATCATAAGAAAAAATTATGAAAATGAGTTATCTTGTGTTACTGGTGGGCACCACGGGAGAAAGCAGAAAGCAGGATCACCTCTCAGAAAGGGTTTCTATGGGGTACAGTCTGTTTACTTACGCTGTAATTGGGAAAGGGCCAAGGTCGGTATAGAAACAAACCAAAAAAAACATAAATAAAAGAGAAATGTTTGCTAATTGCTTTCCACTATTATTTTCTTTCTGGGCACACATTTTTGGACACCATCTGAATTCACATTTACTTGCATCCAGTTTTTCATACCGTGCAAATTGGAGTAAAATTAGGTTTGCTACACACGAGGTGCTGTAGAAGGGAAGTTCATTTGGGTTGATAAAACGCCTGCATGCATACACACACAGACACACGCACACACACACACTACAGCATCCATACTAGATAAGGTGGGTTCTTATTTTCATTTGAAGCTGAGGTTATTGTAAACTTGCCTCCACGAGGACTGCCTTAGATGAAAAATGTTGTTTTGCCTCAATATTAACACGCATGCACGAGCACACACCGAAACAGACTTGCACTTTTCCACGCGTCTTTGGAGCTGTCAGGCTCGGTGAAAAGAGAGAGGGAGGATTGGCCCTGAAGCCAGCTCAATTAAATCTTGTCCTCTTGGCTTCCTCCTCCATACCTCCCTCCCTCCTTCCCTCCCTCCCTCCCTCTCATCATATATCCTTCCAACAAATCTCTTTCTGCCTCCCTGTCTCTGCTGTCCGCCCCGCTCTAATGTGAGCCCAGTTCTTCTGCTCCTCCCTTGCACACAGTCACACTAGGCTGGACTTGGCCCCATCACCAACTCCCCTGGGTGAGCTACCGAGTCTTGCTTAAAAAAGCATTTCCACTTGCCCACTGTTGCCATCTTCCTGTAATGAGACAGTAGCTGTTTAAGTACAGTTTTATCGCTGCAGTACCTAACAAAGTTTCTAGAGCTGCTCTATATGCATATGAAGAACCACTTGTTCTCAAACTCCTAGATTAAAATCTTCCTCTAAATTAGAAACTTTTTTTTAGGGGGGGATTTCAATGCCCATTAGACTGGTCATAGTACAGTACAACGCTGTCAATGAAATAGTAGGTTGTCTTGCCTCAAGACTTCTTTTGTATTTTTGTATTAAATGCTTTTCTATTCATTTTCACTGCCTTACATTTGTGTCAGATAATGTTTGAAATTAAAAAGGTTCAGGCTCTTGTAAAAAGCCATTTTGGAAAAAAGTGACAAAAAGTGTCATCTCGTCAACATCTCGTATCATTGTTTTCAATTGAGATTGGAGCAACAATATCTTCCACCTCAAGCTTTTATTTGTGCGGGTGCTGCGTTCAATTTTTGCTCCAAATGATTGATCCGAGCTAGTGTATTTGTGAGAATTGCCGATGATTATCACTAGTTACCATGGTGGTGGAATTGATATCGGAAATTGGCTCTGGGGTTCCTTTGATAAACAGTACTGATTAAATGGTAAAGCCACAACTGTGTTTTAACTTTAGACCATACATGTATGATTCTAGTGGAGTAGATATTGTACCTTGTGAACACTGGCTCTGTGCAGTCTTTTCATTTCATTACAGCATTTATTAATGTTTGGCAGAGTAAACTGTTGGTGATGGCCTCCAAAAATACCCCATATATTGCTGATGTGGAAAGAGCAGAAGCGCAACATGAAGATGGAAAAAGTGAATTGATATGCATTTTCTGGCTGCACTTGGAACAGAGCTTCTATTTCTCATCACGCTATTGGATGTAAAGAGACCTGCAGAGTGACTTTATAGCGCCTAAACTTACAGAATATTAAAGTTTTTCCAACTATTTTATGTCTTTTTCAAGTTGTCATGGAAACAAGCCCTCCCACGTGTGCAGTCTTTGGTACAGGAGTCCATTGCTGTCGAAAAGTTTCCTCTGTTACTTCTCTCTTCAACCTCCCCTATAGCTCTGCATAATCCACAAAACATTAGACATCCTTCTGTCAGAAATCCTTCTGTCTGACATAATACAACCTGTATAAAGCAAACAAATACACCATTAAATGTTTAAAATGCAGCCATCCCATAACTGCACTGTACGTAAATCCTTAACTTACACACAGCAAAGTGTGTGCGTGCGTGCGTGTGTGCCTGTACCAGTGAAGGGCAAGAAGTAGAGTGCCCCCTGAATCCATTATCAAATCCTGACAAATTGCCCCGTTACATTTTCTTACCAGATAAGATTGTTGGAGGGGGATTAGTTTTCTTCAAAGTAGGTCCTTCAGATGCAGCGAGAACCTTGGACAGAATTAAAGGCCTGAATAGAATGAGTCAGCAGAGGGTCTCCGGTGAGTTGAGACTCGGAGGGTTGTCACTTCTCTGGCACAGAGAAGGCTGTTCCCATCTTACATGGACACGCCACACACATTTGTGATTTGCTTGATTCGTCCTGGACACGTTTTGATTGAGATCCACGTTTGCTGGCTGCAGATTTAGGGAATAAGTCAACCCGTCCACGCCACGGATGATGGACTCCCTAGAGATGAAAGGCTTTAGCCGTTACTTGTTTGGTAGTGCATTGTATTAAAATGGACACTGCTACCGTGGCAGAGAACACTCGGTGGAAAAAAATAAAGATATTTTTGGTAGTCTGGGACTTTCCTTTTTACCCCTGGCCTGGAGTGTGAGTGCTGAAAGTGTGCTGCTGGAACCTCCACCGGGCTACCCCCGCTCCCCACTCCAGTCCCACGGGAGCCCCACCCCCAGCAGACGGACACGCTGGCCCAGTTTACCTCCCAGCCTCCAGCTGCTGCCAAGCCCTCTCTGCCTGCCTCCTGTCCGTGAAAAGAGATAAGGAATCACCTCGGACTAAAAATAGGAGGCGTGTTGATCTTTTAACTGGGCGTGACTGTGTATCTCAATTGATTGAACTGCAATAGATCAACAGCAAATCCTTGTTTTAACTGGTCATAATGCACGTGCCTGTTGTGGGAAGTAAAGTACTGCTTGAGTGTTGCTAAATGGGGCGTGTGTGTGTATAACAATGAGGTAATTACCCGTGTCTACCCGCAACGACTTAAACGGATAATTACATGTAAAAGTAACTAAAGGGGTGGCAAGTGTAATAAGCGTCGCAGGCTTCACAAGGTACACGTTTCGGATTTGGGTCGCAGCGGAGGGAGACGGAAATAGAGAGTGAGCCAAAATGGTGAGAAATGCCCTCCCTGCCGCACTCTGCCTGCTCGCGAGCCAAACATGTCACTGTATCAGCGCTCACGCTTTGCTCCAGTT
Source organism: Zeus faber (assembly GCF_960531495.2). Lineage (NCBI taxonomy): Eukaryota > Metazoa > Chordata > Actinopteri > Zeiformes > Zeidae > Zeus > Zeus faber. The sequence continues at coordinate 11,337,610 of NC_137196.1, read as the reverse complement.
CCCGCGCAGCTCTCGGGTCCCGCGAGGCCTCCCGCCGCTTGTGGCGCCGCGCCGAAAGACCGGCGGGGATTCTTGCCGACGCCGCTTTTTCAGGCCGTCGGCTCAGAGTGCCGGGAATCCATGGTGGATTATCGCTCTTAATCGTACGTTAGGGAAAATGTTAAAGCACTCACGAAGTAAACGTGCCTGCTATTCACAGCGACCGTATCGCGATTATTTTCTGCCTTGCGTGAATTACCCTGCAGAGAAGTGGGTGATAAAGGGGCGGCGGGCGGGGAGTATGAAAGGTGGCCGCAAAACTCCGGAATCGTGATCGCGGGGCAGGCGTGGGTTTCCAAAGTGTGTCCCTGTTTTCCTGTGTCAGTTTGCAAAGTAGTTCAGTAATTAAAACAAGCCTCTCCCTCTCTCTCTCTCTCTCTCTCTCTCTCTCCCTCTCTCTCTCTCTCTCTCTCTCTCTCATCCACGACTGAAGAAGACGCCGGCAAGGGTGAGGGGAGAGGGGGAGGCGGGAGAGATAAAGAAGAAAGGAGAGATAAAAGCAGGGAACAAGTTATTTTTGATGTGGGGGAAAGACTGGGGGGGCGGGGGGTGTTTTAGCTTGCTGTGGAAGATTGCCATGAGGGGTACCAGAGTGTGGTTTCTGAATGCAAAGATGCTAATCGTTCAGACACAGGGACATGCACACACACACACACACACACATACACACATACACACACACACTCACACACACACACACACACACACACGCACACAAATTTAAACAACAAATAACGGGATCTTTTGACATGGGCACCCTTTTGTGAAAAATGGCCCGAAGACGGTCTCGCTTCTCTAATTTCAACGCCACTGACCCGGCACTGACTTTCCTTTAAGCCGAAAAAGTGCATCTACGCTGTATGTATAGCTGCCGCCCATGACCCAGTTCGGAGTGGCATTTACAGAGTGAATTAGCAGGAGCCCATTGTCTCCATCCTTCACTGAACTCCAGCCCCAGTCACCTCATGTCATCCCTCTAATTGGGCTGCTGTTTGACTGTGCAAGCTCCCTGCCAGCCCCGCAGAGGCGTCTCTGCCGCAACATGTCTGCCACCCAAAGTCGCAGTGGATGAATCGGAAGATGCTTTGAATGCCAGCTGAGATACCGATGCTAATTTTGCACTTAAAAGCCGAGAGCCGTTTCAGTTGAGTTGGCTCAGCGATTTCACCGTCCTCAGGAAAAAAAAAAAAAAAATCATTTAGAATCGTCGTCACATATCTGATGTTGCTTTGTTAATGTTTTTACATGGCACCAGCCTAATGAGGGTGCCGGCACGCCGACAGCACTGCCTGCTGTTTTTGTTGTAAGAGATATTGCATTGTGACCTACATACTACTACTTTGACCAGCACCAAACTTTTGTCTCCATGGTTACGTCCAATGTAAGCACGAGCGGCGCACCCAGTAGGAGGACTGGATGTTGTCGAGCCCTGACAGCTCGGCGCAGGCGAGCCCACGCGTCTTGTGTGTGTGTGTGTGTGTGTGTGTGTGTGTGTGTGTGTGTGTGTGTGTGTGTGTGTGTGTGTGTGTGTGTGTGTGTGTGTGTGTGTGTGTGTGTGTGTGTCCTTTTTTATTTCATTCTATTCATTTTTTAATCAATATGAATTTTCCTCATCTATCAACATTTGTAAATTCATGATTAAATGGTGGGGTACACACTTAAGACTATACTCTCTCTCACTCACACACACACACACACACACACACACACACACACACACACACACACACACACACACACACATGTTTTGTCTCACGGTAGGGCTGCGGATGAGAGGTATATGTCGGTGGAGGAGAGAGATGAGGTCTCTGATGTATAATTCAGCCGTGCTGTGGGTGGGCAGAAGAGATGTGTGTGTGTGTGTGTGTGTGGGTGTGGGTGTGGAGCGTATAGAAGAGCGGGCGGGGGGGGCGGATTAAGTTGGGTGGGCAGAGGGAGGGAGGGGAAGAGGACAAGCAGACAAGAGGATGGTTCGAGACAAACCTTCCTGTCATCCATCATGTGACTGGGACGCTAATGAATGTTTCATTTTTGGGTCTATAATGTACATGGATCTGTACAGTAGTTTAGAATAAATATGTTTTTTTTAATTGTGACGTGTGAGTGAATAGTATTCTCAGATATTCCCTCAATGGGGATGCAAGTGAAATTGACTTTGAGCCTCATGCATTGCACGTATGTAGAGTATGTGTGACTACAGCCCGGTTCGGTTAAGCACACGTACGCACACGTACACACCCACGTACGCACACGCAGAACACATGCAAAAGTCCTCGCGGGGCAGATGGTGTCTTACAGAATATCCACATCGGGCTCTTCAAGCCAGGAGCTTGGAGAGAGAGAGGGAGAGAGAGAGAGAGAGAGAGCTCTGCGGAGCTAGAGGGGAGGATGGGCTTTTGGGAAGAACAAAACAAAAGGGAAAAAAACCAACTACCTCAGGGAGTGGAAAGGGAGAACATTTGCAAAGAGAATAGAGCAAAATATGACCTAAATAAGAACCGACCTCTCCTCCGCATTCCTCCCCGTCCGAGTTCAAGCCTATTTACCCCCTGAGTGTTGTGTTTATGGCGGTGAAATAGCGATACAGGCATCTCAATCTTCCTGCCTGTGTGTGTTGTGCGGCGATCATGACTACGTGGGTGTGCGGGTACACGGGGAGAAAGCTGCGACGCAGGTCTGCTGTCCAGAGATACAGCCCTGTTGTTCTTTGTACCTAGCGCTCTGCTCCCGCTCTCTACTTCTTCCCTGACTAATCCTCTCGGCACACTGCTGCTTTTCTGAAAAGTTTGAAACCAGACGATGCTTTTAATCGTGTAAGTCACTGTACATAAATGGAGATCAGCGGCCCGATGGTTTCCTCATGACTTACCATGAACTGCATCAATAAATTAGGCTTTTGCTGTCCATGTATCTGTACCGTGTCTGTCAAAGAAATGTAAGTACTGGAATACCTTGAAAATAGCCCCATTTGTGCTGAAGTGCTTGAAAAAAAAATGTAATTATTAAAAATATGTGTGTGGTATTTTATGCCTACCATCGTCTTCTGGGTCTCTGTGCCGGAGGGCCCTGAAAACGCCACTTGGGTGGCGTGTGGCATATATATATATATATATATATATATATATATATATATATATATATATATATATATATATATATATATATATATATATATCGCATCCCATTTGCTTCACCCACACAGTGTTTACAGGATGCAAAATTGACCCAGATTCTACCTACACAGGCAGGATTGCTTTTAGAAAGACTCATTTTGCAAAGTGAGCTGGTGCTTTAGGGTTATGAACACCCCACTGTCCCTGAAAGGGGGGCACTCACTTTTCCATCTGACAACTAGGAAATATGATACTAAATGAGCTGCTGGACTTTTGCAGAAAGACATGCCCCAGCATGTAAAAATACACAGACACGTGTCCAAACATACAGTACATGCATAGCCAGGTATCATAACACACACACACACACACACACACACACACACACACACACACACACATACAAACTGTGGCATCTCCTGAATTATTTATGTTGTGGCAGAGGCCTGCTTTTAGGGGACTCGATGTCCAGTCTGCTGAAGCCACCTCGGGTTCGGTTTTCTCTTACCTCCACAGTGGAAAACCCATAATTCTCGCAGGGCACAGAAATGAACTTGTTCGACCCGTCAGCTTGGCCTTGGTCTGCCTGCGTCTCACCTTTCCGCATTACGCGGTGATAAGACATGGATCAAAGACGGACAATATCACATTTTGGTCTTTCAAATCCATTTCTGTCTGCGGTCGTGCGTCGTCCTCAAATTTTCCGCCTGTTCTTTCCTCCTGTTCCCCGGGAGATCGCAACATTAGCATCCCCTGCTCCTTTATCTTCCCTCCGTCAGATCAAGCTGGCCTCAAGTGCCTGGCCGTTTGAGGATGGGGGTGGTGTGCGGTCGTGGTGTACACCCTGCCGTTCTCAGGCGCTGGGCGTCTCGCGCAAGCCAGGTTCAGCTGCTGGTGAAAAGGTCATGTTTGGCCTCTGGCCCCTGAGCCTGAGGCATGTTATTATGACGCTCATCACGATGCTGAGAGTGCCTTGCTCAAGAAGTCTGTCGTTTCGGATGATCACTTTCGTCCTATTGATACTGTTTTCTTTGAACAATCTTACCCGTGATTTTAGATCTCCTTTCTCTTCTATAACGATATCATCTGCGCAAGTAAAACCAGCCTGTGTGTGTCCTTTCAACGAAGCCATTTGAAATAATAAGAGGTTTGACTTTAACTTGGACTAATAACAATAATAAACATAGCTGCAGGCAGCAATACACAGGGTCCGCTTTATTCGATTTAGGTGCATGTCACATTTTTTGGTTTGGAGTTACGTTCATGTCATTCCACGAATCAGAATTGTCATGACAGTACGGATGACGCATTTCCATTTCAATCAGACATCAACCATTGATTTTATTTTCTGATGTGACATAATTTGTGTCACATGAGGTCAGTTCTAAATAACAGCTCTAAATAGTTGAGCCAACAGTCCTAATTTTGTTTGTAAGTTGTGAAGTAGAGTCATTTGGAAATTTGGACAAGAAATGACAAGACGAGCCAGATAATTGTTTTATTAAACAGCTGGACAAAATATTAAAACAAATATCACAGTATTTGTAAAGATCACGTGACAAATAATGATTGTATATTATTAAAATGGCAATTTTAAGTAAAAAAAAAAAAAAGCGTAAACGGACGACTTGCATGAAATTGTCAGAGTAAGCTGTGCTTACCGTTCTCAATAAGTTACGTTTCCATGACTACCGTTTTTCGTATTTTTCATGAATCCGGCAAAATGAATGGGGACCACGGAGATAAAATATCAACCGAAACAGATCTACTGACATCTACCAAGTAAGAAAGTACATGAATACTGTATATACGCAAACCGCTAGTTTTGCGATAGTACCGGTAGGTGTTTCACTCGTTTCCGCTCCTTATGTGGATCGATTTGAATGAAACTTCAACCATGAGGTGTTTGTGACACACACCGGTTCAAACAACATGTCAGCCATGTTCGTAGCTTCTGCCGATGTTGTGTTGCAGATAGTTTTAGATTTCAAAATTCACGGACTATTCCAGGAACAATATCAATCGGGGACCCCTAATGAGTAAAAAAATATTTTTCATAGATATTCAACTATTACATACAGTTAGTCATAAGTACCAAAATTTACTTATGGTATGTTATAAGAATGTTAATAGTGGGGAGATGAAATGAAATGAAAGCAAATGATTCTTTACATGTAGTAGCGGTGCAGTTTTGTTTCTTTTTGTTTCTTGTTCATCACTTCGGAACAATAACATGAGTATCGACCAAGACAATTTGGGATTGGACTTGGACTGATACTGTAGTTGGGTTGATTGGACTTGGATTCAGCGTTGAGTTTTGGGGAATTGACTGGGGATTGGGAGACATGAAACTTAAGAGAGTAATTAACATTATAATTAGTGTCAACGCAAGATCCTTTGAACGATACTCAAGTGCATGCAAACAAAACCGGCCAATAGCATAAGTGAATCAAGAAATAGCACGTAGAATTTACTTTATATCAGGCTTCATTGTGACTTTCAAGTACTATATACAGTATATATATATATATATATATATATATATATATATATGTGTGTCACTGTGTTCTGTGGCACCTCAACCTATCAGTGTTTTGCTTCTTTTTTTTTTTCTTTAACCTGTGCCGTCAGCCTGCTGGGCATACAACACAGAGTATTTGTATGCTATTGCATCTAGGACAGAGTTAGTCTGCAAGTGGAGTTCAACTTCTCAACCTGCAATGCCACTCATTATTAATTCTTAAATCATCACAAACTGCTGCAATAACTCTGTCCCGCGGACGACCTGTGGGATGACAAGAGCCGAGAGTTTGTTTTCGCAGAGCCGCCACCGACGTCCCTCTTTGGAGAACTATCTGACCATGTTTTGGTCTTTCACTAATCACTGCTCCAAGAGGGGAGAGAAGAACCACGGGTGAGACAAATAAAAATAGAACCAAACAACATGTACGTGATAAAACATACACATCGAGACATCCGACCACAACATGTATCGACAAAACATTGTTAATTAAGTCCAGGAAAACTGGAACAGCAATCGGGCACCTCCACCCCCCACCCCACAATCGGGCACCCCCACCCACCACCCCACCACACACACAGGAGAGGAGCCCTCGTCATGCCATGCTGTCAATCTGCTCCGGGCTTGTTCCACCGAGCCCACTCTCTACAGCAAAACAGGTGGGATTTCAACCCCATCGTCTGTGTCTCTGTGTCGGAGGGCCCTGAAAACTCCACTCGGTCGGCGTGCGGCAGGCGGAAACTCTCACATATATAAAGTAAAACTGTAGCCTTGAGTTTGAAGGCAGGTTCTCTGTGAGGCCTCTAATTTCTAGTATAGGAAGGAAGTCATTTTGGACATATTTATTACACCTTTTTTCCTTTGTATTCGGTTCGTGGTTGAATCTCTCACATAGCTGTTTAGTTATGAGTTGTGAATTTGAGTGTGTCGTTAGAGGCAACATTTTTTTTTAATTATTATTTATTTTATTTTATTTTTTTATCATACGTTGCTCCGACACTTTTTAGCCCTCGGCCAAACTTTAAGCGACACCCTCGCTGACCCGGGCCGCCATGTCGTCCCTCTCCCATCGTTTCTGCTTCTATGCTACTCCATTTACTCCATTTACAGTGACCCCCCCCCCCCCCTGCTTCCTCCTCCTCTTCCCTGTCACAGTGGAGGTTAAATAATTCATCGCTGGTGGAGATATATCATGTGGGAGGGTGCGGGGAACACGTGCCGCTAGAGTCTCAGAGCACTCTCTCCAAAAACTCTGGGAGAGCACAGAGGGGGCTCTGCCGCTCTGGCGTACTGGCTAGTACACTCGCACGTGATCCCAGCCTGGTCGGCGAATGATCCTCTCCCAGCGTTCATTTCCACTACTCAGTGGCCTGTAGCGTTTGAGGTTTTGTTGAGGTATTTACCTTTCCTTTGTGGTACTAAATGCTCTTTATTTATCAGCATCTCTTGACCGAAATATTTACAGTTTGCACATTTTATAATGATCCTGAATTAAATAAATACTTTAAAATCATTGTTTGGATTATAAACATATCCTGAAACACTTGAGATAAGATTGTACCGCGAGCCAAAATTGAACCCAATTACTTGGTATTGCAGTTTTAGAACAAGCTTGTCGCCCTCTGCTCATTATACTGCAAATATTGTGCGGCTGCATGCACTCCTCCCAACAAATCAACTCCTATCAAAGCCTCCGCTGCACGCTGCTTCATGATCAGTCTGGCATGCATGCATGTCTACGGATGCTGCAGCTGAATTCCCTCTTATCAGCCGAATCCGCGCATCTCGCATGAAGCTTTAATAAGGTGGAATCTTAATGCACCCAGAGCAGCAGCAATTATTCATTCGAATCTGAATGTTGTGTGGTATGTGCTCCCACGACATGTGATCTCATAAAGCTTGGCAACTGCATGGTAAGAAATTGCGGGCTAAAAATATATTATATACCGCTAAATATCTATTGTGGCTGAGAGAAATGCTGTGCTAGCTGAGCTGAGTACTGAATCAAACAAAAAGCTTGTGTGATTGTGTATTAGATTGAATACTCAATTAGAACAGTCTCAAATGGTAAAATAACTTTAGTGGTTCTAGGATGCTGCTGCTCTGGAAATGTCTGCATGAAATTGTCCAAATACTGAACATTCGAAGAAGCAACACAACTATTTGAGTATTTTCCAGTGATTTTTCTGTCTCTCTTTATTGTTCTTTTATTTTACAGGTCATGCTTTCTGTTGGAAAGCTTTTTCTATGAACCCAATGATAATAATGCTTGCATGTTTTTTCTTGGTGGTGGCGGTTAGTTCTCGTGGTGCTGATGGTGTCATTTACAGAGTTCTAGCTCTCTGTTTGTTTTTTCCTCTCCTTCTGCCTCCTAATGTATTTCTTTTGTATTTCTTTCACCCGTCCATTGTCCCTCCGCTGACAGGCGAGTCGGGTATTGAAGCCTGGCGGGCGATTCTTCTCCGTCACCTTCGCCCAGCCCCACTTCAGGAAGCGCCTCTACGCCCGCCGCGAGTACGGCTGGTCCGTCCGTCACCAGAGTTACGGAGGGGGCTTCCATTACTTCCTGTACGTGCTGACCAAGGGTGAGGAGCTCGACCCTGAAGATGCAGCTCTGGAGGGCGGGCTCCTGGAGGAGGCCCAAGTGTCCAGCACTGCGATCAAACCGACGCTAGTAGCGGACACCGAAGACTTCCTGAACCACATTGACCTCTAGAACAATATGTCCAAATCAAAATCATTTTAAATGAAAAATATAGGACTTATTTATGGCGTGGTTAATGAGGCTGGGCCTGGGATTTGGTTACGGTTTTCTGAACTTCTGACTGTTATGGGTGTTCTAATCAACGTAATTAACTATTTGTCATAATATCCACAACACCCTTTTCTCCTCCCATGAATTATATATTTTAGGTGATTTCTATCTTTTTGTTAGTCATAGGGCATAAAACTATTCCAGTTGCCTTAAACGTGGGGTAAGAAGAGTTGACCAGTCGTCCGGAACTCTACAGTACGTTACCAGCCTGTTGATGTTGTTTGCAGCGTTGTTACACCAGCCTGTGCATGGGGCATCGGCGTTCAAGTCTTTTAACATGCTAGAAATGCTCTGTGTGGCCTTCCAGGACACCTAATACGATGTCTTCGATACAAATGACAGAATCTGAGCTATATGTATGACTGTATGTATATGTATTTGACAAATAATCTCTTGAACTTGAAATAAAAGCTTGACACAGTATTTCTTCTCCCGGATGTAACACATGATTTCAGGTGGCCGTTTCCTTGTCGCTTTTGAGGGATAGTGAATATGGATGCCATTTTGCGTGACCCTTTGTGCCGAAGAGATATGGAGGACGAAGGTCCCTGAAGTGAGTAGGGACGCGTGCTTTTGTTGGGGAGGTGTGAGGTAATGGAGGCTGCACTAGAAGGCATGTGTCGGGACAAATGCATATCAGCGCTTCAACCAGCCAACATGTTAATAAAACAACCCCCCACAGTACCAGAATATCAAATAGAATATCTGGTCTGATCACTTGGAAATGACTCTGAAAACATGGATGAAGACCATAGCTTTTCAGTCTAAACATGAGATCCTAACCTTGTTCATACTTTGTCGCTTGATGTTTGGGAAAAGCATCTCTATCTACTTAAAAAAAAAAATCATATAGCAAAATGACAGAACCGGTGCAATATACACCGGCTATCTATGTGCAACTAAATTATGCTTTTGTGAGGAGACAAATGCTTGGTCCATCGTCAAAGATGCGCTGCCTTCAATGCACCTGTCAAACACACATGGCCTCTGTGTGTGTGCACATTGCACAAGCATAATGACATACAACAAGCATCCCCATGTTATTTATAAAAGAAACAAATTAAGTCTTTGTTCCTGCACAGCTTAAATTTAGACCAGAGCGAGGCGCGGAGCAGGCAGGCAGACAGGAAGGCTAGTGACTGGAGGGGGGTGGGGGGCGGGGCACATTAATAAAGGAGAAATCATTTATTTTTAATTCTCCACTGAGATCTAATTACTGTCTATTTTTAAGACTGGGGGTGAGCTCTCAGATAGCTCCTCTTTCAATACTTTTTATGATGGTGTGACTTGGACACATCGTTGGTCGCAATGAGGACAGTCCGTAGTTGAATGCATTGTACTTTAAATGAAATAAACAATTTGGAATAAAAAAAAAAAATGTAGCCTCTGCGCTTGTGAAATATGCATGTGGGTACTTAATGTCACATTGACCAAATATTCACATGATGTATCACAGAGTGATGGGCTCAGGCTGAGCTCCTCTAGATCTTTCAGTTGATCCTGGTGGACCATTGGTAAGACTATTAATGAGTCCAGTCAGAGCTATGATGTCAACGTTGTAATTCTCAGACATGCTGAAGCCACACATTACTTACTGACAGGTTTAGTTTTCTGCCACTATTAAGCGGCGTGTCATTGAGTAGGCAACGCTCACTCTCCTGTCTCTTTTGGGGACATAGGAGCATTTGCAAGATGGTCAGTGTTTATCTGGAAGAGGGCCAAGTCGCACAGGTACTTCTTTCTCTGCTTTTCAACCTCATGGATGAAAGTGTTTTCACGGACATGGATTAAAACCCTAATCACCAGCGTCCCCTGGGTGGGAGAGAGCAGTGAATTCCTCAGAGTGAAGCCGTTATGGACCGTTTTCACTTAGGAGCTATGGACGCGATCACATTCAGATCAATGATTTATCGTCTGTTCATAAATTTACAGACTGGCGGCTTTTCCCAAATCCAATAACCCGGCCTTCCGAACGGGAAGGTCTAAAAGCAGCCTGGCACCCACTTTATTTGGGCTGGCAGAGTCGATAGATGGCTGCTTATGTAACTCTTAAGTGGCAATGGGCTCAATATTGACAATAGATGCTCTGGCCTTGGCAGGGGGCCAGTGCTGTCCCGCTGAAGAGCCAGCCAAAAAAAAAAAACTGTGCATGTATCCCTGATATAAAAGGTGATTCGAAAACAATGCAGATGAACCTGAAGGGAATATCAAAACTACAGCGATCCTGCCATTGTGAACCAACAGCTCAGTATCTGATACAACATTGTTATTTTTGTCACTTTTTGTATTCCATCTCTGGTCTCCTTGTCGCGTGAATTCTGTTTAAGCGTCGGGATTATATCGCAAATCTGCCGTTCTTTAAAATTTGCTTTTCAACTCCCGTCGTCCGAACGGGATGATGCGCGGCGGCGGCGGCGGCGGCGGCCCTCCGACCGTGAGATTTAACTTGACTAGACTTTAGTTATGTAACGGCAGAGCAGGGGGAGAGGGAGACGCAGGGATCGTTTTCCCATATAATGTCCAGAAAACCCTGCTCCCTTGTTTACTCCACCACTGCTCCCCGTCTGCTACTCAGAGCTCTTCCCCATAAGTTTTTCAGGTGTCACCGTGACACCAGGATTTGGTAATAGTGTGTGTGTGTGTGTGTGTGTGTGTGTGTGTGTGTAGAGGGAGAGGGGGATAAGAGATTAGAGCCAGCGTTCTCTGCTGTATCTAATTGTCCTCCATGCTCAGTTACCCAAGGGCAACAACTGCAATCTGCTGCATGCTCAATGGCTCTCCGTTTCTCTCCTAGTTCTCACTACCTTTCTCCTCCTCTCTCTCCGTGCACTCAATCCCGCCTCCCATTTGTCTGTATTGATTGGCTCTGAGTGCTGGGCCGGGAGTGTTGGTTAGATAAGGCCGTGTGGGGTCGGGGGTTAACCCTGACGCTGTATTGCGTGTGTACAGTAAATCCCGCCTCCTCCCAATGTCGCTGTTTTTATCTAAATGTGCCGGCGGGTACATGGAAAACCGCCGCAGGCATCCCGACTTCTTTGACGTCGGCCAATGTCGCCGCCTGTTTACCTTTTATAGCTGTTTACCTAATATAGCTAGTGCTGCTAAAGCAGCACTAGCTATATTTTTTTTAGCCCTGGGCGGTGGGGATGGAGCGCTCTCTCCAGCGGGGCTCCAGGCGGACGAGCATCCGTCTCGTGCCTTGGGCTGGTGGCTCCTCCCCCGTCACGGGCCTCCCTCGCTGCCGCCCAGGTCCGGCCCCCCAGGTGGTCGGGCGTGCACGCTCAGGTGCGGCGCCCACCCCCGGTGCTTGTTGTCGGCGCCTCGGCGGTCCGGCACGTGGCGGTGCGTGGCGGCCAGGCTTTGCTGCGGTTTCGCCGATGCAACGCTGCCACCGCAGGCCGGCACAAACCACATCAAAAATCAACAAACATTGTAACTGTTTCAGTTCCCCGAGGACCGCCGGCCGGGGTGGGGGTCTGGCTTCTATATTTAAAAGCCACTCGCACTGCCATCTTTTGAACGCCGACCTCTTCCTCCGGTTTGGATCTACAAATATTTGGAGCTGAACTGTCAAACCCGGCGCTTTTTCCCATAGTGTATTGAAATACACTATGGGAAATGCCTAAATCAAGCAAGAACTTTATACAAGAGTTCTCCGATCTGCTGGCCTCGATTATGCCTAAATAGGATAGAATCTTAACTCTTGGTGATTATAATATTCATGTTTGTTGCCCTACTCGACCTTTGGCGAGGGATTTTGAAAACCTTGTTGACGCGCTTAATCTCTCTCAAAGCGTCAGTGGCCCCGCCACCAGCATGGCCACGCACTTGATCTTGTTTTTTTCCTACAGTTTCCCAGTCTGTAATGTTGAATTATTATGCTGAATTAATATAAATATATTGCTTATCCGATCATGAGCCCATTGTGTTGGATGCCACTCTTCCCTGCCAAACGCTCAAACCTCCTCCGCCTGGTGGTTGCTCTCGCTATATTAATAGTTTGACTGGCAGCCGGTTATCAAACTCCGATATAGCTGCTCCTAACTCCCGCATTATTGAGGTTATCTGGTTATCTGGTTATCTGGTTATCTGGTTATCTGATATCGCCAAAAACTGTCACAAACCAAAAGTTTGTTTTGACACTATAAATGCAGTACTTAATCCTCTGGTTACTGCCAGCCTTGATGTGTCCCCAACGACCTGTGAAAGATTTTTTTAATTTTTTTGTTGATAAGGAAGCCGACTTTAGGTCAGGCATCTCACCCTCTACAAATGATCCTTCTGTCTCTCCTGTGTCTACTGTCGTCTTGTGTCGGTGTGAGCCTGTGCCCCTCCCTTGCTTACAGGAAATAGTTTCCCATTTGAAACCCACGACCCTGCTCCCTTGACACCGTTCCCTCACGCCCCCTTAAAGAGGCTTTTGACAGTTTGGGCCCGAGCATTCTGTCAGTTATCAATAGCTGTCTTGTCCACGTTGTGTTCCATCTTATTTTAAATACGCTGTGGTTCAACCTCTCCTCCAAAGGTCAAATCTTGACCCCCCCCAGTTCTCACCAATTTTAGACCAATTTCTAAAATGACCTTTCCTTTCAAAAGTTCTTGAAAGGGTTGTCTTTTACCGACTACAATCCTTCCGCGACGACAACGCCACCCTAGAAGTGCTCCAGTCTGGGTTCAGAGCACATCAATTTACATAGTATGTCTTGCTTTTAACCGTTGATTCTGGGGACTGTGCTATTTTAATACTGCTGGACCGTCGCACTGCTCTCGAGATGCTCGACCACAATGTTTTAATTTCACTACTCGAATGTTGAGTAGGCATTCAGAGAACAGCCTTAAATTGCTTCACGTTGTACACACGAGACAGATACACTTTTTTCCGTTCAGATTGATGATTGTTCGTCCTCTTCTGGCCCCTTCACCTGCGGGGTTCCCCAAGGGTCAATTCTAGGTCCTATTCTATTTTCCTTGTACATGTTCCCCCTGGGTTTCATTATCCAGAAACATGGCATCTCTTTCTATCTTGCCAATACCCAGCTGTACCTCCCACTAAAACCCAAAAGAAAATGCTCCCTGAAACCCTTGTTCGACTGCCTTGAAGACATAAAATCCTGGATGTCCAAAACCTTCCTTATGCTTAATGACAATAAAACTGAGATGGTTCTGTTTTACACCCCTGACAACATTAATGATATCCGTACATCCCTCAGACCACTACCTTCCTTCACTAATCCACGTGTAAAATACCAACTCCGCCTTTAAATTCAACAGGCAGATCAACTCTGTAAAGGGAAGCTTTTTCCAACTCAGTTAGAGAAAATCCTTTCTCTCTGCCCATGATCTAGAGAAAGTCATTCATGCTCTCATTTCATCCCCGCTGGACGACTGCAACTCACCCTACACAGGAGTTTCTAGCTCCTCGCTCTCCTGTCTGCAGCAAGTTCACAATGCCGCCGTTAGACTCCTGACTGGCACCCGTAAGCGGCCTGGCTCCCAGTCAGATTTAGAATTGGTTTTAAAGTTTTATCATTTGTTTTTAAAGCCCTCTATGAACTCGCACCACCTTCCTTATCTGGCCCCCTGTTCTTCGGTTCCACTTCTAGGTCACTTACATCCTCTGACCAGATGCTTTTACTGTCCCGCGAACCCGGTTGAAGGAAAAGCGTGACTGCGCTTTTTCTGCTGTGGACTCGCCTGCCCTTCCCTGTGACTGTAGCTCCGCCCCTTCTTTGGGGCACACTGAAATCCAGACTAAAAACATACCTCTTCTCCCCGGCCTTCAAATTGTTTTTTTAAATCGCTTGGGGTATCATGCGCGTCTTTTAATCTTTTGATCTCTGTGTTATTGTCCGTCTGTTATATTGTCTGCTGTTTTGACTCACATGCTGCACAGCACTCGGGTCGACTCTGGTTGTTTTTAAATGTGCTTTATGAATACAATTGACTTGATTAAAATGGAACGCTGCCACTCTGCACTGTGCTGCATTCTACAGTATATGCCAGGCTCCCCCAGGGCGATATAATGCCATTAGGCATTATATCGCCCTGTACAGCAAAGCTTATGTAACAGCCATATTAATGGTTGTCCGCTCAGAATAGGGAGGGGGAGGGCGGGTAACCATGGATCAAAGGTCGCTGTCCGTTGAACTGTGTTCCGGTGTGTTCACATGTTAATTTTCTCAAATTTGGGAGAAATCGACAAAAAAAGGGAGGGGAGAGCATGTTGACGTGTGCACTTGTCCCTCTCGGCTCCTGAAAGTTTGTTTTGAACGTGCGTCCGGGGCAAAGATGAGACGAGGCCCAAACCTACTGCGCACCAACTACGAAGAATTCTGACCTCAACCTTGAGAACTGGTCGGTTCTCAACGCGGGGTCCGGGAACTCCCCAGGGATCCCTCAAGAGGTTCCGGGGGAGACCCCAGCGAAGGGATTCATGGTTAAACATCACCATTGCTTAATCATAGCGCCATTAGAGAAGGTGCAATATTGACTGTTTTGATATGTCCTTGACTGTAGTATAGTTCTTTAACATTTCACTGCTAAATCATATCCAACAATCAAAATCTTCTCAGAGGCAGAATCTTATCGAATGAGGTCCGTGGCCGGTTGCCTATCAAATTGAGGTCCCTTGATATCAGAAAGGTTATGAATCACTGCTAAAGTTTGAATATTAACAACATACCTCATCGTGATCGGAGCGGGACTTATTTGATTGCCGCATCCTGTTATTGTGCGGAAAAAACAACAGGCCCGCGGCTGCTAACCCACGCGAGGGAGGGCAGGATGGACGGCGAGCTAAAGTAATATCTGCCCAAATATGTCAATTTGCTTCCGGCCACCGAGGGTTGTGCATCACTCCTGGTAATGCGAGTGCCCATGGCCTCTCTTAACGGCCACATCGTCACACGCACAAACCACAACAACAACGACGAGATCAATACGAGTGTGGTGGATTCATCGCGTCTGGTTTTGACGGCGCCGGGCGGTCGATAACGCCGGTGACGGAAAGCAGGGCTGGGGGAAGGGCTGGTTGGGGATGGTTTACGGTAGGTTTGACGTCGCCGCTTCACGGCTGCAGTTTGCAGAGCGGGGTTAATAAAACACTCATCCCCTCGTGTAGAACGGAGGAAGGGGACTTACAGTAGAAGGTGCTCGTATAATGGCCGCCGGCGTCCTTCTGGAAATCTTTATGGAATATCACGTCGTGTTTTCAATCCACTGCACAGCCGACCGCGGGCAAAACCAACGCACAGTGTTGAAGCACGCTGCGAACGTGTCGTTGGTTGTTAATCGCACGGCTGTCATGTTCTCCAACGTGAGCAAACATTGAAGAAAGCTTTTATTTGAGGTCACCGTGGCCAACGCACCAGGGGTGATGTTCACGCGGTGAGGTGTGGACTGGATAGTGTGATGGGCATGGAAGCGGTGCGAGGGCCAGGCTTTGATAGATGATGCCGTGGAAAGTCATGGATCCTCAGGGGTCTCTGGTCTAATGGATGGACTAGTCTACTCCAGCACAGAGCTGTTTAACGGCTTAACAGATGGACCTCTGCTTCTTTCTCTCTTTAATTAAGGATCAGCGGTTACAGTCATCAAGGTGCTGGCTACGGGGAGGTCTGGTCTGGCTCTTTGCTCAGTTGGCGAAATGGTTGAACAGGCCTCTGTTCAGGCCCGGTAGTGATCTGAGGGTGATGTGACGCATGTTAGTTTTATCTTTAGACTTCTTTAAATGGTGGAGAAATCCTTTTGGCTACGTTGAGCTTATCTCGCCGGGTTAAATCTTTCAATGGATGGTTCGTGGGTTGTGTTATTGGACAACGAACAACAAAAATTATTAGCAAACGACCACATTTACATGTCCTTTCACCATTTATTAATTCACCAAATACAGTGAAAATGGCATCATAATATACAATGACTCATTCTTAGAATGTCATGACATTTTTGTTGCTTTTTTGCTTCATAAAACAATGTTTCAGTATTGAAAATATTAAGGTTTCATGCACAACAAACCATATCCAGTTTCTTTAAAAGAATGGTACAAAATAAACAAAATAAAAAAACATAACTGTAATGTCCAAAATAGGTCAAATAACAACGTGTTATTTGAGGATACTCGTAAACAGTGCAATATACTCTAAAATTGCCATTTTCTAACAAATTCATCGACGAAGCTCAAGTCACAGTATACGATTTCTTAATAATAGTTTGACATTGATGTGTGCAAAAACCCAGACACATTCAGTTAGTCTTTAAAAAACATCCGACCTTTTGATATAGAATGAGACCAGCCAAACAAATCTCTTAGAATCTCCATTATGCAGCCTGGTCTCAATCTGTATATCCGCTCTGAAGTACAAATATTTTTGTTGATGAATTGTAAGACGATAGACTAGCATATTATTTAAATAACAAATATTTAGATATAAAAATACAAATATGAATTTTTGTTTAAAAAGAAGCGTGCCAGGGTAAGAGTGGTGGCACCTGTGTTGGCACCGAAGCGAAAGTTCATGCAAATAGATGGAGAAAAGAGACTATTCATTTATAGAAGACGAAAAAACACGAATAATTTGCTAAAAATAAATTAACCAAATAAAAGAAAAAATCTTTTCCATCAATTTCATGACTATTTCAAACATTTACTATATAATCCACATCTCTGCTGGCCTCTTTCGATATTGGAGTATTGAAAATGTGGAAAATAAAGATATGTGCAGGGATAGATCAGCTACATAGAGGCGCCAACCTGCACCCTTCACCACTGGGGGTCGATGCAAGAATACAAATGTCGCCTTTTTTTTAATCTAATCCGTGGGCTAAGTGTATTTTTCAAACACATCGGGCCAAAATAAACTCCTTTATCATAAAGAAAATATTAACATTGCACCATCCTCGAATATGTTTTACATACAATGGGTCTCCTCTATCTAGTAGACTTGAGTTTGGTTGAGTTTGATTGGCTGTTTGGAGAAGCTCTAGCAGCAACAGGAATGCATTCTCATCTGACCAGTGCTGAAAGGACAGCTCCCTCGTATGCAGCGTCGCTGGGTGGGATCAACAATGCAAAGCATGGGGGAAAGGTCTCGCGCGCTTAACCTATACAGCCTACTGTACAACTACTAAAACAGGGCCGGGGATGAGCTTCAGCCTCCAGTTTGCAGTGTTTTGTTGCTTACAGCGCTTTTTGGAACGAGATGGTCGCGTGAAGTGATGACGAGTCTCATCCATCGGAACTCTGCAGAGGGCGAGACATCTCAGGGTCTCAACATCTCGAGTAGGAGTTAAAATCTGGATTCGTTTTGTAGAATTGCCAGCAATCCCATGATAAACCTTGGGTCTTTTCCAGAGTCTCTCTCTCTCTCTCTCTATAGCTCTCTCCCCTCCCTCCCTCCTCTCTATCTCTCTCTCTCTTTCTCTCGCTCTCTCTCGCCCACCCTCCCCCTTCCTCTCTTGCTCCCTCCATCTCCATCTTCTCCCTAACCCTTCGTCCCTCTCATCCCAACCTTGTCTTCGCTCCGTGCCATCGTGTCTCCTACAATCCTCGAACATGCACAGCCGACAAGTGCCTCAAATCGGTGATCAAAAATAAAAAGTCTTGCAAGGCATCGTTCTCGTTTAGACGCCGGTTGACGACTTGTCCGTCATCCCCTTCAGCACCTCGTCTATCCGGTCATCCTCGATCACCACTGCAGGGGAGAAAAGACGAGAAGAGGCGTTCACTCACATCATTGCATCCATTCCGTAGACAGCAAGTGTATCTATACACACACACACACACACAGACACACACACATATATATATATATATATATATATATATATAAAATGGAAACATTTACATTTTCCAGCAATAAAACTATGTTTTTAACAAATGCGTAGAAATAGAACAATGAACAAGGGAGAGACTCAAATAAAAATAAAAAACTATTATAAAAACATGCTTTTTTTAAATATTTTTAAATGTTTTTAAAAATCTGCATAAATTAATTGATGCATAAACGAGGAATTAGAATTTTAAATATATATATATACATATATATATAAATATATATTTTTTATATATATATATATATAAATATATGTATTTTAAAAATATATGGATTGCTGTTACGTACGCCCCATTTTTTCACTAATTAAAGACATGTAAAAATAATGTAATAATAAAAAATAATTTCACGCCGTCCACCACGGGGGGTGAGGGTGGGGGGCGCCTTGTTGATGTATTGTGCAACAAACAAACGATATCGTCCTCCGTGAGCAATTTGCACTCCATCACCCGTGCCAATTTCCACTTTTAAAGCAAAAAATAGCCCCGCGCTTTGGAGTTTTTACGCCCCCCAAAAAGATTGCATTGCACGTTTGATGCGTAAAAGCGCACAATTGCAGACGTTTGGTGCGAAATTACTTTGCGCGTTGCGGGGCACCGATCTTAAAACACGTGTTTTGCTCTGTAATCGTGACTGTGCCCGGGAGACCCATGCGGTGCATGCGGAACCGCGGTGCTTTTACCTCTCTTGGCCCGGCCGATCTGCCCCAGCTTCGGGGGTCTCTTGGCCTGCGACGCGG